>NC_083600.1:51697753-52314901 GCF_020882245.1 Rhopalosiphum padi | reverse complement strand
CTATATTTCGAAAAAATAATTTTAAATATTTACATGCGCATATACCATTTTAAAACATACTGTTTACTACTGATTTCCCTCAAAAAAAAAAAAAGGATGATACTTTGCACATTTTTTTGTATTAGAATCATGTTCATTTTATATTGCTGATATTATGAATTGTATTTAATATACATATTGCTTATAATTTATAACATTATATCCATTGTATTTCATATTATCATTATATTTTGCTTAAATAGTTATGTTTAGGCTTACCTATGCCTGAACTATTGTGTACTGTATTGTATTGTTTTGTATTGTCTTATACTGTATTTATAGCACTAACAGTTGATCATCTTATAACGTTGACTAAACATAATAATTATTAATGGATACGCACACAGTATAATATTTCTATAAACTGTATTACATAAACAATTTTAACCTCCTACCACAAGTTTTAAATATATCGATTATCTAGTTTACCTATTTAAAATAAAATAAAAACTTAAACATGTTGAATAGAACAAAAGTTATTTCTTATCTATTTCCAGATATTTTAAATGGCTACTACCCGTATTATACAGATTGATACTTAACTCCTTGACGTGTACATCAATTATATTGCGAGATATTAGTCACGCTGATAATATTACTATATTTTGTTGATTCGGAGGTGCTAAAACGTCGAAACATTTTATCAGCCGTGCAAATACTAGTTGTTACGGAATACGACTTTGCAATGCGTTAACAAACGACATGAACGAACGCAATTTTTATTAAAAACGTGTCAACGTCGAAGCCCATTCGATTACATAACAGCGTAGCAGATCTGGAATCCTAGATATAGGACGGTGTATACATTTTGTATCAAACATATTATTATTGCACTGGTTTTCGTGCTTAGATTAACGAATCGTATTTTTATATTTAATGGCTTTATGACCTACTACAGAGCAATTACAATATAATATACAAATATTATAGAAACCACGATTTGATAAGTGATGACAGCTGCCGCAAGTAGCAGTTAATGAATTTACAACACATAATTAATAGTTGTTTTACTATCAAGTAGGTACTTAAAAAAAAAAACTTTGAATTTTTATTCGCATTTTTATGGAGTATGGTAAATATGTGTAATATAATTGAAATATATCTGGGAGTAAGTAGATATTATACTATAGGAAACATTTTATAACTCACATTAAAACGCGATGATTGTCTTTAATGCTGTTCTCAAATTAGGTATAGACATTTGGTGCAAAAATCTAATTAAAAATGTTAAATATAACCAGAGCTATAGTATTGATCGACTTTTCAATTCTAAATTGACGTTTAGACAGTATAAATACTGAACCAAAACAAATAACAGCTCTAAACCATAAATAACAAATAGGTATGTCATAAATCTAAAATGTTTTCTCTACAATCGGGATTATTTTAAAATACAATTTAAAACAAATACAAAATGTAAAAAATATATTAAATATAAATAGTGATTATGTTAATTTTGTTGAATGATTAAACGATTCATGTATTATTGACAAGTCATCATTTTAATATTATGAATTATTGATGCAATTGAAAATCAACCTTATTATTTACAGAAACTTTTTAAAAATAACAAATTTATACTTACCAATGCTGAACTAAAATATTTCTTTAAATAATTAAATGATAATAATAGCCTAACCTGACCGAAATGAGTTTGAAAAATCAGTTACAAAAATAATTTACTGGATACTTTAAATTTGATGTTTGATATTTAATTTATTTTCTTAATGCAATAATTCGTTCATTTTAGATAAACGGAAGTAGAATACTCGAAATACGACTAAAGAAAAAGTAGTATCGCGAATCGCGATAGTCGTTAGGTTACTATTAACACGATTCGTGATTATCATAATATTTATATTTAACATATTTTTATAAGCACTAGCATGTGAATTAAACAACAGAAAGTTACAATAATATTTTTCGATTTTTCTTTCACAAGAAATGTAAATTTTCATATTCTATTTTCATCGGTAAAATACAATGAAGAGAATTTTAATCTGCTAAACTTTGAAAGGTGAAATAATACGAGGTAATGCTATATAATATATGTCGACGTTTAACCTTTTTAATGCATCAATATGGCCTCGTTTTTGTAAGTCAAAAGACCCGTCACGTTTTGCTGACTATAATGATTATTATAATTATAATAATTTTTTTATTCAATAATACATGTGGACATATTGTTAAAATTGTACAACTGTTGCGTGCAATGATATTTAGTTTTACTTTTGTATGCATGTAATTAATTATATTTTTAGTTTACTTTTAACGCAGGCATTCACAAGTCACAGCCTATACATACGTATACTATTATATAGTAAAGCCGTTTCTGATTTTAAAATATTCAGTTTTCCTCTATCGAGTAAATTATATTTGGAATTTATTAACGAATTTTACAGGAAGGTCACATATTTTAATAATCGATTTACGTAACATTCGATGTATATTGTATGTTTCATTACAGTAAACGTATACTCATAGAACTTAAAGCTGTCGAAAGCATATAATTCACACGCTATTACAGTACCAATGCTCTATAGTCTATATCTAAGTGTACACCTGTTGCGTTGAGCACGTGGATAGTTCCTCAACGTTTATAACTATCATAAATATTATTTCAGATGCTTACAATTCGTTACGTTGTATACGCCGATTACAATATAACATATAATATTATATTATAACGTAATATATTTAAGAAAGTTTATAAGTTTCCGCGGTGAATTCTCTTCGAAAAACACTGATACCTAGTGTACCTACTCATTATTATTGTTTATTAGAAAACGTGTTTTTATTTCATAGTCATCGGTTTAAAATAATCGGTTAAAAATATATTTTATGTGCATAACGAAAATCACAAACTTAATTTACAAATTTCATCCGTGATATCACCCGCGTATTGAAATCATTTAGAAATAAAACAGCGCGCCATTTATCGTCCGTCGTGGTGAGCATGTATATAGCATAATCGATGGTTAAAACGTTTTATGGTAATGTATATCAAACAAATGCTATCGAGTCTTGAGAAAATAATAGTGTGTGTATGTGCACGTATTATTATACGCCATTAGGCGAGGACAAGTTCTCTGGCGATTGTCCAAGTTATCAATTAACCCGATCTCCGGGTAATATATGCTCTATTAGGCCAACATAAACTCTCCCCCATTTCGTGCAGAGATCCATCTGCAATCGGCTGTATCACGCGCGTGAGGAGAAGAAAAACAATCGGAAAACGTTTTGCGTGCGTACAGCTGGGATTTAACGTAGCTAACATATAATATATAACGTCATGATAAAAAAAAAAATGATAATAAAAACAAATATTCGTGTAAAATCGCAGGATAACGAACAGAAAATAAAAAACCGTTTCGTTTATCCAAATTTTATGTGGAGAACGACGAATCATAAAAAATAACATATAGATCGGCAAAATAGTGAGCCGCATTAATATCGTATTTATTTTACAGAGTCATTCACCAAAAATGTTTACTTTTCACTTTCCTTTTATATTCTACGATAATGCAATTATTGAAAATTAGACTATCGTGTGGAGATAAACATTTCTACTTTTAAAATTTCATCCCTCTCATCTAGTATAAATTATTTAACAAATAATTTTTAAGAAAGTGTTAACTCAAAATAAAAGTTCAAACAAACACGTTTTGAGCTATTTGATTTTGTATACTATATGGATAATTGGTCAATAATATTGGGTTTTGAAAAAAGGGTGCTATAATCATAATAATTTTAAATTTTATTTATTTACATTAATCAATCAATATTTAAAATTTATAAAAATGTTTCAAAAATAATAAATTCTAAATCCAATAATGCACTACTTATTCTATAATTTTTTATTATAAAGTCATTTTTAAAAACTATATTATTTTAAATATAAACATTTTAACAAATAGAAAACTATTTGTATGAATTTTTAATTATGCATATCAACATTAAAAAAAAAAAATACCCACTAAATATTTTACAGTAAAAAGAGGGATTTTCATTTCAAAAACAAAAGTTTGTACCACCGTCGTCCAACACAGGATATTCCTCAAGTAGTACAAAGAAATCTCAATAATTTTACGATACGATGGTCTTTTAATCATATTTAAAAAGTCCAAAAATCAGAATTTAAATACACTTATAATTAAATGAAAAAAAATGATTATAAGCATGCTTGGCAAGTCACTCTGTATATATTATTTATTTAGCAAAAAAACATTTGTAATCGTTTTCGGCAGTAATCGCCGTGATACCTGACTGTTTGGGTCCTCATACTAATAAGTAATAGGGCCGACATAAGTCTACGTTAAATACTATGATTAGTATATAATAATAGTATAAATATTTACGAAACATCAACTGTGGTACTCCGCGTGAGATTAACATTATACAGAACATATATGTAATAGCCGATTAATTATCATTGGAATACTAAATAATATTATAGGGGAGCGACTTTTTTACACGAACAAAGTGTACAGCTGTGCAGTTTTTTTTAGAACATCAACTTAAAAAAATAACGTTTAAAAACGCGTCGACTTAATGATAAAAATGATCAACGAGTTTATATTACAGTAAGCGCCTTATAATCTGTCGTAACGATAACATTAGTAAATATCTACACGTAAACATATAATACATAGAGTTGTACCTATAAAATATAATATATTATGTTATAACGCGATCGCACTTGCTCTCGCAGTAGAGGATTGAAAAAAAATTCTTTCCTGAACGGCTTAACAATTAATGTTGCCGCGGCGTGCGTATTAAAAAACATTAGGTATGTAACATTAGGTACTTGCGCCTTGAACCTCTCCCCTACCGATTTCTGCTAACTATATAGGCATCGACCTTATCCGAATAAAGCAATTTGCACAAACATAATATCAAAAAGCGTTCACGCGCACGTAATAATTGCAACAGGTTAATATTCTACTTTAAATTATTATTATGAATATTGCCACAAAGAGTGTATTTTAATATAACGCCGAACTGTGTACATCAATTTATTAAATCCTACCATACGATTCCTTCGATTAATAATTATCTACATATCGAAGTATGATAGTATAATATATAGTTCATTATATGTATATGATCATAAGGCGTATACATTTTTAATCGCCACGTATAACGACTATTATAGCTATCTCGTATCGTCAATTAACAAAATATTATTTTAAAAGACAGTATAATATATACTGGGTATTCAATTAAAGTTTGTAATACATTATAAGTGACACTATTTTAAAATTAAATTATTTTACTACAAATTAAATAATTTATCATTAAAACGTTTCAATTTTTATAAATTAACATAATTAATTAAACTCAAAAACTATGCAGTGAAGTGTTAATAAGAATGGACGTTAAAATACATTTTAATTTTGATCTTCTAAAAGATTAAAAAAAAATGTCTAAAAAAGTGACTTGTAATAGAGAACGCTCACTTTATGACACCGACCGTTTAAATGTCATATGTCGATTAAAAAAAACATATGTAAATATATTTATACGCGCTATTAAATCCTACGTGCTACGTGGGGACAAATACTGCATAATAATAAACCGTGTGATTTTTAAGATTAAATCGTATTTATCTATAAATTCGGGAGGTTTCACGACAAAAAAAATGATCGAAATCTATTTAATCTTTTATTTATTTTACTGACAAATAATGTATAATGTATCAGGTATTTAATGTAAATGATGCTTGGAAAAATACATAAAAAAGGCGGCCACGGGAAAAAAAATAATGCAATATATATATGTATATTATACACAATAAACATGTATGTGTAATTCGTACAAAGTTTAAGTTAATGGTGATAAATTTGTCCAATACAAAAATAAAAACTATTATAAAATATAATATTTACCGATAAAAATAAACTGAAATTCCAGTGACATCGCCGCACAGTTCATAGATTTAAATTATTTTCATATATTTATTACATTTACACTAACGTTTTCAATAACAATTATGTAACTAAAAATCATTGATTTCAGATTCCAAAAGCTACAGAAATAAACAATATTCAAGAATCGAAGCATTGCAAAAAAAGGTAATTTTTTTTTTTAATACGTAAGAAGAAATAATAATCTTTTTATTAAATAGAATTCGATACAACATCAATTACTTTTTATAACATAATAGTAAAATCATATTATAAATAAATACATTTGATTTGATTTTGATTAATCGTTTAGTTGTACTCTCATAGAATAAGAGAGATGATTACAATATTTAAAACAGAGAAGAATGATAATATTAAAAATGTGTTACCCTTACTAGTTTCCTATTTTACGCACATTATACCTGAAAGATATATTTAAAGGAACGTAAGTAATATTCCCAACACTTGTGAAGATTATCTGTATAAAATTAAATATTATTATTATATATTATTACGGGCTACACATGTTCGCACGACTTTCGCATACGTTTGCATAATTTAACGTTCCTTACATAATATCACAACATCAAGTGAAAAGCTTAGTGTCTCATCTTCAATTGCGTTAAACATACTTTTATATTACATATTCTACGTAAATGATTACAAGCAATATAAGTTTGAGTCCTTGAAAATAATTATAGTAGAATTTATGAAAAAACACAATATACGGTTGAGTTGCGATAACTTAAACATCATTAAGTGGTCCAAAGTACTTATAAGTTATATTTGAGGTATTTAATTCAAAAAATACATAAGTAGAATTTACTTTTATTCTTCTCGAAATTCTAGTTATTGAGACTCGACTGGGTATGTTGAGTGATTTACTAGATAAACTCTTTAAAAAAAAAACAGAAGTTTGTATCTCTACAGGACGTTTATTAAGTACAAAAAATCCCAAGAATTAGAAATATAGTTTTTAGGTGTATCTAAGATTTATAAAAATCATAATTTGAATAACTGAATGGAAAAGAAAAAGAGGGAGAGCATTATTGGTGATTCACCCCATATGTATAATATATTCAACCTGTAAACTTCAATGATACGAGAGATAAGGCAATGTAATAATAGGTATAATAAAATAATAATTATTATAAGTACCTATTATATGCATTTAAGTAACATGTGAAAAAAATATGCTAAAAAGCACCCTTGCACGCATTCTTGTTACTATATGATAAATGTTATTGTGATTATATTATACTCTATCCCTCTTGGAATTTTATTTTACGAAAATGACCGAATAAAATCTGCTTTGCTGTGTAACAACGATTCGATTATTAACGTTGACAACGTTTTCTCATTATACGGTGGTTATAAAACAACCATTTTTGTTTAAAGAAAACTTTCCGGCGCATAGAAGTTATGACGAAAAAATAATTCAAGTATAAACGTTATATGTATATATATTTACAGTGTAGAAGTGTTTTGAGAAAATGTACATTTTTTGATTTTTTTTTTTTTTAGAGAGAGGGAAAGAGATCTTTAAACGATTATTGCAGCTCGCATTCAGTAAAGTTTGCTTACACCATGATTATTAAATTTTTTTTTTATTGTTATTATTCGTCCGTACAAAAAGCCGTTCCATAAATGATAATAATGACTATAGCGTCCGCGGTTTTTAGGTTATATTATTATTTCTCTTTTTCTTCTTTACACGCATCTTCTTTATGTGATTTGACTGCCGCCCACAAATTTTATGTCAATAGTTTTTTTCCGTTTTTATTATTATTATTTTATTCGGGAACCATTGCTCTAGAGTCCGAGAAATCTCGTCATCTCTTTTTTATTGGTAAAATTGGAAGGGTTCCTGGAAATAAACATAAACTCTCTTACATTCACTGCACATGCTTTATACATATATGTATATAATGCGTATAATATAATATAGTCTTAAGGGTAAACCAAAATGAAATTGGATATTAAAATCAGACAACTCGGAAACCCGATAGCAAGTATTCAAGATCCATAAAGGAATAACTTACAATATTCTTGGTACCAAAAATAAATTATACAAATAATTATATTTTCTGAAAACTATACAGTATACATATAGTATTATAATATATTCAATCTATATTTTAGGAGAAAAAATATAATTTTAATGATTAACGAACTAAACGTTCAAGACTTAAGTATACTATATTATAGATATTATAGTATTATTTAGATTTAATGTCTACAAAGATGGATATTTTCCGATTAAGTTCAAAAATTTTCAAATTTATATTTAAGTGGTGCGCTAATGTTGGTATTAAAATTATATTAATAATTGGCTGTTTGAGTTATATTTTTTCAATGCATTGTTCTTTAGCTACTCTAATTTAGAAGTGAACGTAGGATTTCATTGTATTTATGTTTTCTGTGCTTTATTTAATTGGTTATTATGACATGTGAATCGAGTTATGATTTATTTTTGACACAGATAATGGAAAGGAGACGCATTACGCCACTGCTTCTAAAATTAATAATTATACTTAAACTTATCTTCAATAATATCGTTTTATTAAGCCTGCACTAGAGTCAATAACATTACATTTAACAGTACACAAGTAATACGTATAGCAGAAAAGTTGATATCAATCAGTTGTATATTATTTTATTATTTGCATAATATTATTATACTATTATTCAATAGTACTAATAAATAAATAATAAAATTATTATAGTATCAATACAATAATACGCCAGTGAACTGTAGTATATCTAATTAAATTAACTGAAATACGAGAATACTTATTTCTAAACTACGTCTAAATAATAACTTGTCTTTTATCACAAAGTATATTGAAGTATATTATTTATATTTCATGCATTATGCGACGTTACCTTCGTTTAATCAAAATTATAATTCATGCAAGCGCGTTTTGATCTTTCACTGAGACGTTTTAATTTATGCATTTGATTCAGGTTCTATTAGATTTCGTCAAGCTACATGAAATAATATTTTCGCAAATACGTGCAATAGACTACTATTCAGGCGTTCAATCTTGATTTGCCATAATCTACACGTATATGGACTACTGACCGCGAATAGTATAATTTATATACTTTACTGGTTACTGTCTGTGACATAGATATGTATTCAAATTATGCCTCTGATCGTCGAAATTTATAATATTAGATACTGATACTATAGATTTGTATAAAGACTGTGCCCTGCTATGTTGTCAAACAATTTTCATTTTAAATATTTTTTTTTTTTAGAAATTTGGTTAAAAGACGTAGGCTGCAGTTATACTACCAGATTTTATCAGAGCATTGTAATTTTAAAAACTATCTATTAAATAATAATTTTCTGCATTAAAACTATTGTATAGTAGTATAAATATTAATTTTAAAATCAACAAAGCGTTTAAATATAACATAATTTTGTTGGTGATCTCTAAAAATCATACTATAATGTCACTTTGTTACAATTTGCTTACACTTTTGTGCTTATTAAAATAAGTCTAGTAAAAGAGGTTAAATACAAAAGTTTGAAAAAAAATAAGGGGAATAGAATAACTAAGATAGTGCATTTTATAATATAATATTAAATAAAGTTAATAATTTTTAGAAATTTTACGATGACTAAAAATCTAGACCGAGAGAAGTATCAAGGCTTTGCGGTTACCAGTTATTTTTTCAGCTTGGTGTTATAGCACTTGCCACCCAGTTAATAGGTGCTTTATATAAAAGCTAACTCGACAGAGTTTACATCGAGGGTGTTCTACTTTGGATAATATTATAAAATAATTTGTACCTTAGATTTATAATTCTATAAATTAATTAAAAATCTATGCTTGATAAAAAAAAAATAATGATTGAAAAACTGACTATAAACCACTCAGAGTATTAAGTAAACCGTTTTGATATTTTGCTTTAAAAGAACAAATATTTTTTTTTATATATAACTATATAAGTTAAGAAAAAATTAAACAATAGTAAAAATGAATGTGTTCATCTAATAAAGAACAATAATTAGCAAAAATCTGAGTAAAAAAAATGTATACAGGATGAAATATAAAATTAAAGTTAATGACGAGGGGAAAAAATGGCGAGACACTCCGTATATATATTATGATATTATGTAAAGTATGTCGGTAGAATGATTTATTTTTTAAAATCAAAGTATTTCACATTAGGTAATTTCATATATTTATATAATCTCCCTTGTCCAATATTACCTATATATTTAACGGAAATATCGGAGTGACGATGATATATTATATAATCTCAAAATAATACTTTATTTATACGACAAACACGCGCATTTACACAACTATGGTATGATATATATTAGACTATGTTTGTATATAAAATCATTATGCTATTGAGGATCGCACAATATTAATCTCAAAACAGTTATATTTTAGAGAAGCCGTCAAATCACGTCGCGCGTATATAGTTGCGTACTATTCTTCAGGCAGCCGTCGTCATTAGTGCGTTTTACTGACTTTGTCGACACGACGCGAGTTCAAATCGAATTACTTGTAATAATAATAGCTGTAGCATACTATTATAGTAATAAAAGTGTTTACGGTAGCCGTACGAGCCACGGTGGCTGTATGAAGTCATTTTCGATTTATAATCTGCGTGTCGAAAACAAATAAAAGGCCGAACGCGCTACTGTGGATAATATACCTATACGCAGATAGACATGTTTTAGACAGACTGACAGAACTACTTGTAAAAAATATTTAATATAATGTGTGTGTGTGTGTGTGTGTGTGTGTGTTGTTGGATAGTATTGTATAATACTAATATTAATATTATTCTTAAGGTTCGGACGAATCAACTAAGAGTGTGTTTTTTAATTAATTTGTTTTTTAAATAGAGAAGCGGTATTAATCTAAATTACACTAAATGTACGACACATATAGTTTCACCGAGTTAAAAACAAAACATAAACGATTACATTGGTCTTGTTCACAGTTTACATACGAATAATATAATATTTAAAAAACATTGTATTTCCTATTTATTTATTTTTTAAACAAAGTTCTACATACGAGTACCTACATAATATATTATACGTTGATATCATTATTACGATTTTTCTATCGTTATTCGAAATTATTTGTTTAGTTCGAGCGCGATATAAAGCAAAATAGTTAGTTTCGAAAATATACACTTTGTACAAAATATACGTTACATTGTATGAATTCCTACTGTCTTTATAAGAGACTTATAAAGCGCGCGCTCAATAAACTAGACGTGAGTTGTATAGTGATGATGATTACCATATTACATATTATTATCGGAATACGAGAGTTGAACAAAAACATAATTAGATGTAATACTGTGCTCGTAATAACTGCGGTTATATTTAACAAGTACAAATAATAATATTATAACTAGCATAGGAATTTTTGTTTGTTAACGTTATAGTACATTGTACATTTGTTCTATACCGTACTTTTTAAAGCAAGATAGATAAGTAATTGATACGCATAACAATATACATCTCTATCCTTTGAATAGGATTCATTATCAATTCTGTATTAAAATTTATAAGTAATACATTTATTCAAATTATGCAAATTGTACGAATCACATCTCTGAAAATTCTAAGCGATTATCATATTTTTATAACTAAGCTGCAGTCTTTAAAATTGTATTACATTTCCGCAGCGGTACGTATAAATAAATAAAAAAAAAGTCATAAAATAGTTTATACATTTTCTTGGTGAAAGCTGTTACTTTTGATTCAGGACAATATGCTTATGATTTTTTTTTTATGCACATCTGTAATATCCTACAGTGAATTTTGGTAGTGAATTATCATTAAAAAAAAACCTTTAGTGCATAATATATTCGTAGAACAATGGAAAATTCAATTGTGTGTACATTTTAATTGAACGTCTTATAGTTCTAAAAATCAAACATTTTTCGCAATGGGCTTTATCGAATATTATTATATATTGATTAAAAAATCAAAACAGGTTAATATTTATCATTTTAACTTTAATATAATATGAGTAGTTATTTTAGATATTGTAGTACATGACATAACAATTTTCCATAACTTCGTTAAATTAATATTGTATAATATTTTTCTATGACATTTTTTTAAGCTTTGACCATCCAACAATATAAGAACATTATTTATAGTTGTAATAATATTATAGTTTACCTGTAAGCAGTGACGTAACAGTTGATATACATAAGTGAACAGATCACACACACACACACACACACACACACATACACACACACACACACACACACATATATATATAACATTTTATAGCTGGATTTTTCTCGGATGTTAATTTTTTACCGTCGTAACTTTAAGGGTTTCCTCTAAAAATTTAATAAACAATTTATTATTTTTCTCTAAGTGACTTTTGTGAGTTGAAGACAATATAATATGTATTTTCTAGTTTTCTTTTTCACCCTCTAACTTTAATAACTCGTACATTGTTAGTCTTACATTTAAATTTCTATATGTAAAACTATTCTGGAAAATTATAGTATAAAATATTAAAACAATATACAAATGTAGAAAAAAAAATGATTACAAATGAAAAATTTAAAATCTTAATAGTCGGGGATAAATTAAAAGTTTAAATTGATTCACGTACTATGAATTATTTTTTTTAGTAACCAAATATTACATTAAATCAAATATATTGTATCCCATATAAATTATACATTATAAAAAACAAAAATGTTGAGTGAAATGCACATTAATTTAATTTAGAGTTGCAGCCTGTAGTGACTTGCTACGTGATTAATGAGTAGTAAAATACGGTTTTAATACATTTTATTTATTGTGTACAAAACGTGTGATACATGCTTATCTATAAATAAAATACATTCCTTATTTAATTAAAATAATATATACACACTTATGATCTAATTACCAAACATTTATGATGAATGTTATAGAATTTCCTGTTTGGCTAAAACATCGAATATATACAATCTTAAATGTGAACGATAAAGTTATAGTATATTGCGCATGTGTATTCATGTAAGTTTGCACTCGAAGAGTGTTTTTAATTTGACAGATTTATCATTTTAGCATCACATCAGACTATTTGACAGCTTTTATTAACCACCCCTTTCAAAACCGAGTGAACTTATATTATTATTATTTTGTCAATAAATAGCAAACATATTTTATTAAAAAATGAATAAAATAACAAATATTATGGTTTAGTTTACAAAAATACAGCGAAATTCTATGTTTATGCACGATGCACACCGTATGAATACTTCAACTTTTTACATTCTGCAATGTAATTCTTCGGAAATTCTTTAACAAAAATATTTAGGTAATCTGGAAAAACTTTTAACACTCAAAATTGAAGTTTTGAAAAATAAATTTGAATAATAGCATTATTTTTAATGTATGGCGTTCGAAGTAAGTTTACCGCTATAGTCGATTAGTATCCGGTATACCACCCCCAGTATTTTTTTGGTTCACGTATTTTATTATGTAGTATTACTACTACGAAAGATAATGCGAAATTAAGTACTATCGTTATACCCACGTAATATTTTAGTTGTATTTCATTGGTGAAATAGTTGCATGGGTGTATTATACCAACAAATATTTGTATACATTCCATTACGCTGTCGAAATATTAACGTACAATGTTATAATAAAATAATCATTCGTGAAAATATGTTGAATAGAATTTAACGAAAAACGATCTGAATTCGAACAACGCGTTCTACATTTTGAGATGAAACTGACGAAAACAAAATAACGTTTTGCACAAACACTACACCCAAGTGTACCATATTAAATAAAACATGTACCTATTTTTATCTCAAAAGAAAATTTTTAGTTGGTGTTTATCAATTATAAATTATGCATAAATAAATGTTAAACGTATAATATAAAATCCACAAATTCTCTGTAAATTAAATGCAGCCGGAATAGCTTTGGTATAATAGATTTTAAAATTATACAACTTGACTTTTTTTTTGAAGCAGTACCTATCATGATATTATTATGTGATCAAACATTAAATTTCAATATTTATTTAAGTATTTTATTTTTATTATATGTAAAAGATTTTTCTGTCAATAATATCATAGGTGTAAAATGCTCTTCATTCGCCTATGATATTATATATTTGTTGTCGTGAAGTATTGGTTTTATACACTCAGCATTACCGGTCCCAATGTAATAACATTTATTATATATATCGTTCTACTTGTATTTCTATAGCCACTTCTTACATAAACGTATATTTATATTTGACCCTTAGTCCTGTCAGTGAGCAACAAAATAAAAGTGTGCAATCCGGATACAAATACACTCGGCACGAACAGATTATTGTTACGGTTTAGTTAGCTGGTCTTCTATATCATACATATTAAGTCATAGAATATATTATTACATTTATTATTGTTACATGGATACAATAAAATAATACTATTATAACAAAAACCACATCTATAGGAGTCTCCGCGCTCTGTGTATAAATATATTATACTATAGCCATGGACGTAGTGATTCATTTATTTGTATGTATAAAAATTAAATATATTACATAGTACTTAGGAACTCGGTACTTATATTACGATATTTCACATTATAGTTGTTCTCCGCGCGATAGTAAAATGGTAATAATAATAAATATAAGTTAATATATAATATGACCACGACCAAAGATCGGCGGTTTGCGCGACGGGTGGAGGAGGCGCGCGCACACGACGGGGCCGTAAATCATCGCGGAGAGAAAAAAAAATTCATACAATTTATACCGCTACCGCCGCGCTTTCACGGCCCATACGATAATCGCGCCGCGTAAAATATAATTCGAGTAATATCGAGATACGGCGGTCGAGACTGCTGCAGTATACACACCTGTAATATATAATAATATTATAATACGTTATATTATTATTATGATATCTGATCGAATAGTTGTTTTATGGTTGTTTTTTTTTTCAAACACAAGGTAACTCCGCGTGTATAATGCACAATAATAATATGTTAATACCTATAAACCTACGTTTAGACTAATTGATTTCGGGGCCATCTACCGCGCGCAGTCGAAATGTTCGACACGATTCTCCGACGTTGTTATTAATACTCGTAATATCGTAATAGATTATTGGGCGCAGTATTTGTTTTACGCGTGAAAACGGACGACCGCCCGCCGACGATTATTTATTACACACAAAACTACGCGTTGCGTCCTGCAGCCGCGGCATACCTACGCCGTCGCCGCCGCCATCAAACTCGCTCACCGACGATGGTACATTATGATGTGTCCGCAATATTATATATTTTGAAATATTATAATATATAATATGTATTGTATTTTTTACATAATATTACATATAGATACCTGACCCGACACACCTACACCTACCTATTTACCAATTGTATCTTTGTCCACGTACTATTACTTACCGTGTTTTACTATAACATAATATATATGGGCGGTGATAAACTCTCCCGGTCAATATTATATTATTATTATGTTTACCCGAACGAAATAGTATGTAAGCTCTACCGAATTTTCATAAGCTGTATTGCTACACTGAGACTGTGGTCATCATTATAATGTTTATTATTGTTTGTTTGTCCATAATATTATTGTACGATATAGTTAAAATTAAATGTACATTATGTCATTATTTGATTTAACAATGGGTTTTTTATTTTATTAATATTTCTTAATTATGGCTCACAGCTAAAGAAATACTACAGATGAAGTTATTATAGACTTGATAAAGGGTAGTACTCTAGCAGACCCGGGAGAGTTACATATTATGCCCTTCAGGTAGCACCAAAGTAAGCCTTGGAGAGTTTACAACCGCCCTAATATATTTATTTTTTCCCATAAAGGCGTACACGATCAACGCCGCTATACCTGCTTTCATGTGTACCACGTAACTAACTACGTAAATAAGTCAGTGACGGATTATATGAAAATAATTCGTCACGGGAAAACTATTTTACCGGCCTTCAAACTTGTTTCGTACTGTATGTTATCAGTGATTTTTTTTGGACATAAATGTATGCTTATTAGTTATTTTGAAGTCGTATAAAACACGTTACCCTATAATTAGTAGTTACTAGACAAAATGTACTTATTATAGTTACTTTGCGCTTAATAAAAACGGAATACAAATTAAATTTAAAAATAATGTACCTACGTATAGTTGTTATAGATTCTTATTTTATAAATAACTTTTATTTTTAATAATGTCAATGATGTCTTCTACATCAATATTATTCAATATATTTTACTTACATCTATAAGCAGGAATGCCTCTAATCATTATTATTTGTTTGCACAGACCACTGCTTAAAGTCTCCACATCCCACCAGCATGGTCACCACTGATACTAATATTGCTCATACACAACAACGCTATCAATGACAAATTAAATGCTCACGGATGGAATGTCCTTATTAAACTCTATTAAATGTAAACTATACATATTTTCAACACATTCATTTGGGCGATTTTGACCAAATATTAAATGATATCCAATTATATTAATTCTTTTATTTTCAATAACCAGTGATAATTCTATATACGAAAAAATATATTCATTTTTCGCGAAGAACAAATGTCCCTTTAAGCCCCTCTTTAAGATGTGAAATGCAAAAATTTAGATCCGAGTTGCACATCTTCGGGCATAAATCGTATAGGATAATCTATCAACTAAATTTCAGAACAACGAATTTAATATGCTATATGGATCAAATATACATTATACACGCACAAAAATCATTCCATTATATTAATATAAATATTTTCCTAAAAATTATTCGTAATCTACAAAGGTATTCTTTTTTCATACAATACATTATATTATAAATACCTCACTGACTGTTCATTATTGCCTCCCCCTAACCTCGCCATAACAACACTACAAATAACAGCCGTTTCAGATCGTTATGTCGAATATCAGAATATCTCGAATGATGTATACAAATTGAAATCGTGTGCGGTTCGTTTACCGCATACAGAGTTTACCGTTTTCTCTGATCGTTATTAATAGTCGAATTTGTTTCGCATATTATACATAATAATATTTATATTTCGTAACTGCACTATTATAAATTATAATATAGTTGTAAAAGTTAAAATAAAACAAATATTTATTGTGCACCACGCTGCAGTATTCGGCCAGCGATATTTACGTGTATACACGTTTGATAGGTCGATAAATCTTTGCTATGTTTTTTATTTTATTTAATTATTTTTTAGGACTTTGCATGCGCTGCTAATACTTTATACTGGGCAATCGTATAACGTGATTTAGTACACATTGCTTATCAGGAGACGGACGACGAGGACGTAACGTTGTTGGTTAAACTTTCACTTAATGTATATTATAAACATTTGAGATACTATCAAAACAATTATTTCGTTAACGCGTGAACGTTAACAAAAACACGAGTCGAAAATAATACGTTTCTAGCCGAGATTTTTTAGATAAATAAATCACACAGTAATAATAATAATACGTGGTCCATAGTGCGATTATATTTTAATTGCAACGATTCTCATAAGTCATAACAGCATAGGAATGGATATGTTTAATATATTATCTCAAAACTTCATACTCAATGTATTATATAGTGCACATAATACAATGAAAAGATCAAAGTTGTGACGAACATTTTACATTGATCGATGCATAGTTCTATGCAAACAAAAACAAATGTAAATAATTAAGTGAAATATTATTCTGATATAGCTGTTTCCAAGACTATAATGCTAAACTTAGTAACACTAATTACTTCTCAATAATAAAGTAGCGACTATTTAACTTTACAAAATGTATAAATAAATATAATTTTTCTGAACGAGTCATTACTACCTTCATATTACCACTCATAACAAATATTACGTGACAATTTATTATGCTTTTGTTTAAAGATTTGTTTAAATTTTAACCCATATTGCTATAAAACCTAAGTATAAGATAGTAATACTTCCCGATTTCCGTCAGGCTTTCAATAACGTTGATCACAAACCATCATAGTAATTCTCCTTTTCTTCGTTTCAGGTGTAACCACTGCAGTTGTAATGGTATAGCTTTTACCTTTCATCGAGATTACAGTAGGTCAGAATACTCGGGTTGAGATCACGCGTTACCGGAGCCCAATCAGGATTACCTCGAGGTGAGCCTGCTGGTAAAGCGCATATTTCCCTCTTCTATTTGCACTATCCATTAACGTTATTGTAAAAATGTTTTAATGCGTTACCGTCTTCGTGTTATCGCTAACGATCGATAATTGTTTTCGGCAATAAACTCTGTGGCGGTCTTTCAATGCCTGCAGGATGAGTTAGACAGGTCGGTTGTCTGGTTGAACAATTATGTTTGAGTTGAAATGTGGGAAAGTGTCTGGTATGATGTAGTTTAATATACGACAAAAACCGGTCTCGTTTACTTATGCCATCAATGGCATCACCTCTGAGTTACTTTATCTCAAAGAATACGTGGACATTATCGGTATTTTACTACCACTAAAAAGTATATTTTCATATTTGGGACAAATTGCGTTTCCAGGCCATTAAAACGCTTGGCTTTATGTGTATAGCCAGCGAGTTTGAACTTTCTTCGTCCTTAAAAGCTCTTTATTGTTTCATAATCAATTCTGTGTTAAATCAGTTTTGTGGGGTGATACTTGTACCACTTCGCATTGTGTTAAACTTTAAAGGGTCTAAAGGAAATTCTTAAGTTTTGTAGGCTTTATCTCATGCATCGATCATCCTTTACAACCACTATAGCAAGACAGCAGTATTTACGTAATCTTTCATACAGAATTGTGGCTGAAAATAGTTAAAAGTTTGATAAAATATCACCAATAACTTTTTCTTTATTGTGTGAAGTAGATTTAAGCGTTCCAAATCGTCTCATTAGTAAATGTTTCTCTGTACTGCAGGATCAATTAATTAAATAAAACAGTTATACCTATAAATCAAATTGTCATATTGCTTCCGGTCCGAATTCTCACGTGTTAATAAAATAGCTTACAATTATTTGTATTATTAATAACTTGTTAAAACAAAAGATATTTTACGTCTTACTTTATTGAGAAAACTTTTGACTGTTTTAACAATTTATAACGATTGAACGAATAAAAAAAAAAATCATTAATCAAATTAATTGCACAAATTAATGATAGCAAATAATATACAAAATATTACACATATCTGTACGCGCGTATTTTGTAATCTCATACAACTTTTTTTAACGTCGAAAATTTTAAAAATGTTACTTAGAGGTTGTCATTTTCATCCAGAACTCGGCTATTGTGGTTTTTTTTATTTCCACAATAATTCTTTTACAATTTATCTCAAAATTTTAACGCATTGATGAATAATATAATATATGTACGCAATACACATACTATGTATGTAGTTGATATTTCCGAAACTATATTTATATACGATATATTACATATAATAAAACATGCACATAAATTGTCGTTTATAATCGGTTTGGATCTTTTCGACATTTCTACACGCGAGTGGCTATTTCCCGACTCGACTTCCGGGTGGACACGAATACACGATAATATCATCGAATGAATATATAGGCAGTTGTATGCGAGTATATAGTATGTTTTATTATATATAAATGACTTACTGCAAACAAATAGATAGTACTAAAACGGCCGACGACAGATGAAATCGTATATTCGTATGAGAGACGAGAGTACATATACTAAATACTATTTAACGTTATATTTTTTCTCCCGTAGAATTACATATTATCCACGTACGACTTTACAAATTTACAACATCTCCATGTCATACGTAAACTGCAGTTGAACGGCTCCCCAATGGATAATAAAACTCAATTTATAGTAATAATGTCTGTCGATTAAAAACATTGACTAGCTACTATTATTATTATAAAATGTTTATACCTGAAGATATAAACTGTATAATTTTTTTTCTTCAAAAATTATACTCAGAACTTATCTCTCTATCTTTCTCTCATACACACTCCTTTTTTCCTCTGTCGTCACCGTGGAATTTAATAAAAAAAAAATAATAATAATAATGACCTAGTGTCGAAAAATATGATTATACCAATGAATATTCCATACGCGCGACAGCCCGTGTATATATAATAGGTGTACGCGTCAGCCGATTTCGCGGCTTTTTGTTTAATAGGCGTACTCGTGTTGTACGAGGAGAATGGTGACGAGGAAACAGAAGAGGGGGTTAGATATCGCTTGATTTATTGCGTCGGGAAATTCGCGAAATTCCGAAGACACCACTTTAAAAGCGGGATAGCCGTTTATGCATGTATATATACATATAAAAAAATAACCTCTAAAACAGCTTTTTTTATTATTGCCCGCCGGAATCCACTTCGGGCGCACAGGTATACACATGCGAATCGAACTTATAAATCATACTGACAATATTTTGAAATATCGCACCGACACTCTACAATTAAATAAGAGATCGTAAAATAAAAAACGCATTTAAGTATATACGTTATATATATATGTGTGTGTGTGTGTATGTATATACACACATTTATTATGTATATAATGTATGATATGTATCCGCTACGGTATATAACACGATTATCGCACATGCACATACATATATGTATATATATACGTATTTGTCACACACACACATACACGCACACGCAATATTATAATAATATCGTGTATTAGCCTCAGTACTTACGGCGGGTGCAGACTGATAGGTGTGGCGGTTTCTGAAAGGTGTACCTGAACCTATATAGTTTATCACCTTCTAATATCCTCATGGTGTTTTCGCATTTTTCCCCTATAACGGGAACGTACTATAATACGCCAAACCATTATTGCGCGGGGTACGCATATTATAATAATATTATAATAACGTTGCGATAATTAACGACGACGACTAGATGACGATTAACACGATGTATAAATCATTATGGCGTATTCACCGACGGCGGTCGCAGCACCGTAGTCCTTTACAAAGTATCGCCGATGTGAAAACGCGCAAAAAAATATCGTACCGCAATAATATATTACACGAAACAATTAATTTCATTGCACGTGTTAAATTAATGTTGATAATTTATAGTTGCGATCATCGAGGTGTAATGCCAAAAGGTATGAACAGCTCTTGAAATAAAAATAAAAAATTCAAATTAACACGATATAATGTAATGCGTATATGCGAATAGGTAGACACAATAGGTTTTTATATACACTACAACGCAATCGCATGTTTCTGTAGATATGTAAATTTTAAAATTTATATATAATTTTATTATATACCGTTGCAGACATAAAGGTTCTTTTGTAATCGTCCATAACAGTTTTCATCAACAATTTGTGTATTCATGGTACGATTTTATTTTTCTTCTTTTAACTGTCACCTGTGTTGTTAAACAACAAATATATTCTAATTGAATTGAAAAAAAAACGATTAGACAACATTTCGTGTAAAAAGTAATTATAATAATAATTGAAACTCAAGTTACCGGCGCGTGTGATATACTTTGTTTTCTTCTATATTCCATCGTCTACCTATAATGTTAATATATTATGCTCCATAAAATCTGCGAAAAGCCTTTGCGTTAACTACTGGTACATTATAATATTTTATATACAGGACAATTACAAATAATATAATTTAATCCTGAAAATATAAATCACAGCGACACACAAAAATGTGATAATAAAATAAGGTTCTATGAAATGTACTTATTACGTATAGGTACCAACAATCATTCTATTGCACTTTTGGCAACAAATGCAGTACAAAGTCATAAATTAATTGAATACTTAAAAATCAAATTTTTAATTTAAAATTAAACATTCAACTACGTGAAAATTGTTCTATTGGCTGCAAAATTCACGATTTCCCGATATATACCAGTTCGCCCCTGATAAGTTATTTTTTCGGCCGTAATATACACGCCGCGGTTTGCTGTTCAGGCTGTTCTATAAAAGATTTGACGAGTAGTAGAAAAAGAAATCGAGCCTTATTTGAAAAAAATCCTTAAAGGTGTTTATAAAGAGTTTCAGTGATAAGGAGAACCATGCGTTGAGAAAATTTTGCACACGATACACGTTCTTAGATTTGAATTCTACGTGAAACGTGCGTTTGTCATTATATTTTTCTCCTGTAGACCACGTAAATCATTTGTACTTTTCACTTCTTCGGACGTCTCAGCTGATATATTATAATATAATATTCGATCCCACGCCTCTCTTCCTAACTATAGCCGCGTATCACGTCCACTTCGATAAATACAAAATGAACTATACAAACAGCACACGCTAAGTGGTTTGAATCAACCGTGCGTATATATTATCTTCGAGTATTCGACATGTAGATCTAACATGCAGGTCGAGAGGGATCGGGGTGAATGAAAGGACGAAGAAGAGTAGAGAGGACACGAGCGTACTGAACACAACATAATTATTCTCTAGTGATAAATAAAAATGCCTATGATATATACCTAAGATAAGACCAGTTCATGAATTTTGTAACTTTAAAATTGATGGTATATTATTATAACTCACGTATTTTTTTTTTTATTTAATGTAATAAATAATATTAAATATCATTCAATAAGTATTGTATTATAGTCTTTAAATACATTTTTATCCACATTTGAAACGGAACACCGTTACACGCCTACACGGACACCGTACACTGCCCGTGCCGACATTTATAGAAAAATAATAATGACAATTTTTCATTAAAACTAAACTAAAAAAACAACTAAAAATATTGAAAATTTCTATAAATACCTAAAAAATGGTCGAAATATTTTAAAATTGTTATTGTTAATAGAAAACAATAATAAAAATATTCGGTGAAAATTTCAAATTATTTGATTATTTGTTTGCGAGTTATATTAAAAAAACAAAATTAATTTTGTCGAAAATGTTAATTAATTTTTTGTTTATTTTTTCCAACTATAAAAATAAGTAGGTACTGGACATTTTTAAGTTTGACATTTCTAAAGTGTACAAATAAGATACAATATTATGTCCAAAACAATCCCCATTTTTGAAAATCAAAGCATTTTATTGACAATTATTTATCGTGTATCGGTACAAAAAAAAAATTAAAAATACATCATTACAAAAATCATTAAAATCAATAAAAATTCAACTTAGAATCTAAAATACTCCCTCCCTACAGTATTATATTATTTCAATGTCTATTTATATAAATTTAAGCTTTCCTAATTGTATAACCAACCTTATTGAAAGCGTTACTTTGCAATCACGATCGGTCACCTGTACGTACCTATACGTGACGACGTGTGTATATTGTCACCATACACTACAGTGAATATCAGTATATATTATGTAAATTGCAACGCAAAAGAAGGTCCGACTATCTCCACATAAAATGTATTATATGTACGAATTCGATTTACTAGCAAAGTGAGAAAAATCGTTTCCGTATTAAAATGTATAATGTACCTATACGTAATGCACGCTGCACCTACATACACCATGTGTGTGTGTGTGTATGTGTAAAGTAAGTGAATAAAACAGCACACGACGTGTTCGTATAAATATCAATCAGACAGACGGACGACTGACAAGACGTCTGGCGGATCTATATAATATTGTAATGTGTTCTGAGAGAGCGAGTAAAATCTCAAGGTGGATTTCGACCGGCTTTTTCGAATGCGATGCAGATAATCTCGACACAACACCGATGACATGTTCCCCGTGACATTATATATTATGTACAATGTGATTATTTTAAAAAGGTAAACACTCATTTTCTCAAAAATTATTAACGTTTTTGGACATTTTTTTTTTCTAACTACTTACCTAATTTGATTATTGTACAATACGTCTTATTACCTGTTTTTATAAATACAATTTTTAAGTTTATATATTTTGTGAATGACGACTTACAATTTTTATTTTTTGTTCCAAAACAGAAAATTTAGCTGAGGATGACTTTATATAACAATAGAATTTAGAGCGAGTAGATAATTAATTATAAATGCGTATTTAAAGTGTAGATGAGTAGAATAATACAACTAATGACTGCACCTTGCAAAATGTTCAATTACTTTAAGCTAATGATTATAATGTATAAACAATTAATTATATTTGTTTGAAATAAGATTTATATAATATATTTAAAAAACCCATAAAAATATTCTGATTAGAAAATATATGAAATTAAACATGTATACAGTTGTTTAAAAAAAAAGCTTAGTAAAGATAATGATAAAACAGTAAAATTATAATGTGTTTTTAAAAACGATGTTTTGTAATAAATTAAAATTAAGTAAGAAAAAAATATTTTAAAATTTCAAAAAACGAGTGTTTATCTTACAAATATAAACTATTATCTATAAATAATATATTTATTACAATAACATGTAATATTGATATACGTATGTAAACGTCGGTTAAGTCACCGACTATGCGTCTATAAATACCCCACCTTGAGAGCTTTTTTAACGGGTTAGAATATGAAAATTGAAAAATGTGTGATAAAATTGATATCATTGGAAGCATAATAAAGAGATGTGCAATAATATGTATCATATAATATCATATTATAGACTACGCGTGTAATCGGTACATACAACATTATTATTTTAAAGTCGTAATCCGCTCGTGTAGTTCATGTGTGTCGTGGCGTGGCGCGTCTGATCCAAAGTGTGGTAATTTAATATACCTACAGTTGTTATTAATATCTTTTTTTTCTCATCATGCGAGTACAAAAATATAATCAAAATCTTGTTGCTCTGCGCTTATCCCTCTCACTATAAGCCCCATACTAGTACTTTCATAAAAGCAATTTTCTGCATAATATACAATACTCTCCAGTGCAACAGTCATTATGAGTGCTAAATAAAAAGAAAATACGTTCGTCAACGGCAATGTATGTAATATTATATTATACGTAGTTACCTACATTTGAAATATTTCTTCAAAATGTAAAACATTAAATATTTTTAACACATAAATTAATTATATATTATTATATTAAGTAAATTATGCTGTTGTAATGTAAGTATTCTGTATTTCTATTTAATAATTGCATGGTTTAAACATTATTGAATGTTTTTTGTCAATATAAAAAACTTTAAATACTTGTATAATATCAAAGAAAACAATCACTAATGACTACAAATGTACGTAAAAAATGAAGCATATTAAAAAAAATATAACAAATTTTATTAAAATATAAAAATATTTTACAATTTTATATTTCATGACATTTTCAAACGCTATACGTATGTCGATTCTCATAATAATTTGAAAATATTGAGTTTGTGACGTTTGTATACGAAATGTGTACATAACATGTGGTAATATTAATACTATTCGAACGATATAATATGTATTGTGGCAATCGTAGTCCGCACCACCAATGTACTCATTACTCCTTTGGGGTGTTAAATTCAATAAATAAATAATTAAAATACCTACATGAGAAATAACTGAGGTTTATAAGCTCTTAAAAAGAAGTCTACACATTTTAAGTTACATTATAATATTATATTTATTAGACAGAGCTAACTTAAAATCATTCGGATATTCAAAAAAAAATTAAAAATAACTTTAATATATGATTTTGAAAATCATGTTTATAAGAACTTCTATTTTTATTTTGAAAAATCATTATAAAGAATTTAATTTTTGTCTAAAATCGATTTTTAATAAAAAAAAAAAAAATAAAAATATTTTAATGGAAATATCATAAGGTTAAAAGAAGTTGTTTTAGGCATTACGCCGTTAACCCTCATAACATTTTTATTATCGATAACAACGATCCTAGAAGACCTTGGTATGGTCCATAGGAACGCATATTCAAAATCAATTGTTTAATGATTTTTCCCAGTTCTGAGTATTGTAGTTCATGGTATCGCATTATAACTTAAATCATATTTAAATATAACGTAAATACTGTAGTGCTGTGGCGTAACATTCAAAACCTGGTTTGAAGTCGAATTAATAAATTGATTCTGACCACGATAACCCGTAGGGGGGTCTGTTCTTGATGAAATCTAAAATCAAATGAAATAAATAAACACTGATACGTACCTACAACATACGTTATACAATACAATAATTAATAATATCGTGATCCATATCCGGTAAATCCGCTTAAGTCTTAGGAGTATCTATTGTGAATTATTAATGTACTTATAGGTATACGTATAGGCAAATCTTAAGAGTGTATACTTAAGGGGGCGGGAGCGAACTTTAAGTTATATCGAGTGTTTGTAACTATACAACCACTACATAATATTTTATACATTATTATAATATACAAACACAGTTGAAAGCAGTTTGAAAATAATATATCCGGTTGATCGACGATCGTGTATAAAACTAAATAAATAATGTAATATTTCGTTCGAAAAGCGATAATGGACGCAACTATGCTGACTACTCATATTAAAATTAATATAATACCGAATAATAATGATATATATATATATATATATCAATATATACAATATAATATCAGTAATACCGCATATAGCTGTCGGCCGGAGATTCGCCGACACACGCGATAATACCTATAACGAGAAGATTAGCCAATATTATATACGAAATGTCACAGCGCGAACACTCAGCTCGATCTCTCTCGCATACACATAAATTACACACACACGAATTCCCTCAGGCCAACTTCTTTACACCATCACAAGATTGAGTCTTGCTCGGAAATTTCCTCAGGAAATGTCATTATATTCAAAAATGCTGGTACGCGTTATTATATATACGCCTATATTTACCCCCCCCCCACCGCACTACTCTATCTTTTTCTCGCCCTTATTTTATTGTGCAAAAAATATTATGAAATGTTCTTTATTATATATCTTTATCGTTAGGTTTCCAGTTCGTGCTATGCAATTTGTAGATACATATATTATACATTATTTTACGTAGGTCAAAACCCACGCTAAACCCACATTACCAACTTGATCACGAACTTTGTACTTATATCAGTGTGACGTCATTATTCTCGTTTCTTCCTATAATCGTCTAGTATGCACAAATAATATTATTTATATACCCGACGTAGGCGCAATTAAGAGGGTGGCTTAGGGTGTATTAGCACCCCCAATTTTAAAATTAGCACCCTCAAATACTTTTTTATAATATCATATTCGACAACGATTCAACGCTATACCCGGAAAATGAAGAAGCTAATAGCTACCCTCAGTTTTTTTTATTGAAATTGCGCCTATATGATACCCAATTAATAATAATAATAATACTATTAATAATATTATATATTGAGTTAATTCGATTGTTCAAAGTGGATAAATAATAACGATGAACACAAATGGTGATGTTTAGTAAATTACCGATAGTTATTTCACTTGTAAAATTCAAAATGTTGTGTTAAACAATATTATATAAAATAACTGGGAAATATGAATGGAATTTTATAAATGCTGCAGATATTAAAATACTTACATTTATTTATCGTATGCCACAGATACTCATCATATTAAATCATTATACAAATGATACTTAATAAAAATTAACTTAACTTATTAATTTAAGTCCAGTTAAGTTAATGGTTTTTATCAACTTATTTTTTAGCAAATGATAAATGTTTAAATAATCAAGATTTTCGTATTATTATTCATATATAAAAAAAAGGTAACTTAACCTAGGTATAATAATTATTTAAAAATTCATTAATTAAAAAAATGTTATGTTCAATAAAAATTTTCCACCCTATGCAATTGCATAGTTTTCAATCCCATAAATGGGCCACTACTCGTAATACAATAACTTACAAGTGTTTCATTGTACAATACCGCCGTTTTAAAAAACAGCGGGCGCGTATCTATTATATCATTTGACATTTTAATTATTATTAGTAATAATATTATATTAATCATTTAATTATAACACGTCGATAGAAAATTATGATTATATTATTATTATTATGTTGTAATTGACTCGTTGAACGTGAAAACTCGCCACCGATAAACAATAGAATTACGATAGTTATTTGCGTTGGCGTATTATAATTAATACAACACACTACGAGATGTATACCAATCACTGTATACTATATTAGTACTATATGATCGATCAAATTTACTATAAAGCATGGAATTATTACTAAATCCTTGAATGATATACCTACAATAATTGTATTTTAAATGATAATTATTTTTCACGACTTAATTGACATTGGTGACGACAGAGTTGATAATTATTAGTTAAGTGTTTATAATATCATATTATATGTCATATACTCATATTATATAAGATCCAAGAAATAAACACCACATTACATAATAATTTACAATAGTTCAGACAATTATTGGGACTGGATTTAAAAAATCAAATTTAAACAATTCAATTTAATCTAGTCAAAATCTGAAGGAAAAAAATATAATAAACACGTGTAATTAATATTTAAAATCCTATTTTGTGAATATTATATCTAAAATATAATGGTCTTGGCTGCTAATATTTCTAACCTAACCTAATATACCCACGTGAAATTTACAGGTACCTAACTATTATACGAAATTACACTTATGTATAATCATCAATTTTGTAATATTATACATTCTTAGGGACTACGTTTCGAAAGCTTTATAATAATATTATAGTGACTATTTTCCAATATAATTTAATCATGGCGTTATCCCACAAACTTTTTTCGAATACTTAATAATCATATTATAGACCCTATCGCATGAACTTTAGAATATTATTAATGACGTTGTCACGTTATTTATTTTTTTTACAAACTCAGCGTGTGAAATTACTTTCATATTATATCAATAATAAATATTAAAATCCCATTTAATTTTTAGATTAATATTTTAATGACGATTATTCCGAAAACCACTAATTAGTATACAAACTATATATTATAATAGATATATATTCACACGCACGTATGTCATATATAAGTATGTATTTATTTTACAAGTGTACCAACCAGTACGTGTATATAATTTAAATATGTATAGACGTACCTATAGTTTATCAAATCATAATATTATACGATTATACATTTATACATTTATATTATACATTATGTACGGTCGTTTATTAAATTGCTCACTAGGAAACTACCTTGCATGTTGAAATACGCATTTGACTATGGGTGTGTTTGACTATTTTAGGATTTTTGCTAGCGACGACGTCACAGTAAAGGATTCTTGTGAGAACTCATCGGGTAAAAAATATATAAATAATGTATGTAGATCGGCATAGGCAAGAATAAATAATTTTGACTTGATATATTGCATCTCGCCCACGCTGAGGTCAAAATGGAATATATTATTATTACACGCACATGAGCCACATTAAAACTATACTAATTTGAGATTTGAGATTATTAATTGCTTGTGCTTCTTAAAATATTTTACAAAGATATATATTACCGATGGGTGACTTCCTGTGTAATTTCCGTGCTCTATGTAAAATTCAGGTTATTCTAGATAGACGGTCTTTAAAAAAATAAAAGAATATTTTTACGGTCTATCATTAAGACTTACTTTTTGATCATTTTAAGCTGATTATAAATTTATTTTTTATCCATAATGTTGCTTCTTAAATTATTATATAATAAAGATAAAAATATTTAAATACAAAATGATATAATAAAAACTAAGTCACCATGACACTGTAATGGTGACATATTGTCAATTAATTTTTTTTTTTTAATAGTTAAATAGTTTTTATAATTGTAATAACAATTATAAAACAGATATCATAATAAAAATTATAAAATATATATTTTGATTGGTTTCTCCAATTCTGAACAAGATTTATATTTGATTTACAACGATATATTTACTCCTTATAATAAAATTTAAGGGAGATAAAAGTACTCTCAAAAGTTTTATACAGCTCCACTAAATATTTAAAAGTCATTATTTTACATAAAAAAACTTGTAAAGTTTAAATTTTGGAGAAAAGTTTTCGTTTCATGTTGGCACTTATTAGTTGTCATTATTTTAGTTTCATACAATTTGATATTTATTTTTCAAAATAATAACTAATTTTTGTAATTTAATCATTGTTAATTGTACAGGCATATTTAAGTATTTAATACGTTTTTATATTTGATTGAAATTTGTTTTGTATATTTTTTTCTATTGAATGCGATGTATATGATAATATAAATATCATGCACACTAAAAGTGTGAAAATAATAACAAAATATATGATTCTCAATATAAATGTTACCAAGGGTTATTCTAGTAAAAATAAATAATAATATCTATTTAAAAAAAAAATCGAGTCCATCGACTTTCGTTTGGTAACCAAATCTTACCAGATGAGTTCGAACCGTACCGTCAGGCAACTTTGACTATCTAGTGACTACGGATTCAACGTAAAATCATCACTGCTGTAGCCATCATTCGACATGCATGAAAACTGAACATTCTCTTTTAGAAATAATATATTCATTTTAAAATCGGTAAATGACATAAATAGGACATCTAGCAATACACTTTAGGGCCTTTTTATACCAAGCTAGTTGAAACTACTCTGCTGAAATTTTCATACTCGTAAGGTTATTGCTAATGACTGGGAAATGTGGATTATAAACAAGACCCAGCCACAGATCGAACGCGCTACAAAAAGAGATAGTGTGATTGACTTCCCCATAGAATGCGACGTATTAAAATGGTGCTACTTTTATGAGTATAGTTTCATAGTTTCATAGACCTCGTGTATCATGTATAACAACCTTTATGTATTAAATTTATATCTGTATTGATGTTCAGAGTAGTGATAAGTTCTAAATCGATCATTGGATTTTAAATCAACATTCAAAACCATTATAAATATTATTTTTATAAAGAACGTTTACGTCTAGATATATAAATATAATAGATACTTTAGAATGCTCATATTTTAATTTTTCTTACCATGAGAAGATGTCTTTGCGGTAGTTCGAACCCGTGTCAAACTATTAGTTTACTTAATTCCTAAAACATAATCAATTTACATAAGTAAATTAAAAAAAATGAAGATTAAATATTAATTAAATAACTACGGGCAAACCTGTTAGAGCCACGGGGTAAATAATTCTTCTTGTGTACTTGTATCTGGTTATTGAAATTAACGATGTTTAAACATATCCATGAATATGTACTTGTATTATATATAAAAATATATTTTATTCGACGTAATAAAAAGAAAGATAAATTATAAGTTAATTTTTTTTTAGTTACTAATCCGATCATTATAATATCAGAAATATATTTAATTAAATATAGTTTTGAATTTATTTACATATTGTTAGCATAAGCTAACATGGCGAATATATATTATCAACTATATCACCTAAATTTTTAAAGAATTAATCTTATTCGTAATATTGCAAATTTTAGGTGCAACTAAAATAGCCCGTGTTTGTCAATAACGAAATTTATTTAAAATTACTTTGATTCTTCTATTCAACAACAATGGTGTGATTTAAATTTAATTGTTGTTGTAACCAGAAACATATAGAAGAAAAGTGTCGAGGTAAAAAAAATAAAAATTTCTGCGGAATGTTATTGTTTGTGAAACATAAAGGTCCATTGCTCTAATCTATCGCAACACATTTTTCAACTTTTCATTTCGGTAAATTTTTTGAGTCAGCTCCATATAATATAACTGTTTTTCACTATGAATTATATCTTATAACCACAAATAAACTAGAAACATATGGCTTAATAATAATTATGTACTTGAAGTATTAACCAAAATCCAAACTGTCAACAAAGTGAGACCGTTCAACTTTATATCCCACGGGGTACCAATATAATACATTGCTATAATTATAATTCAACTATAAAAAGCCGAAAACTCTTCAGTTTTAAATTTAGTTTATAGTTAATACATATTATACAGTATTATTGTGTATACTGAATAGAGTAGATATATACAATTGATTCATCAATTAACTCACTCCCTTTTTATATCCAATAATGTAGTTATTCTAAATTGGATTTATGGAATTTAAAATATTCTTAAAAATCTGTAGAGGAACAAATTTTTATTTTTTAAATGACAAACCTCCTTCTTTACTCTAAATTATTTAGCAGATAGGTTTTGTAAAAATATTAGAATCAAAATTTGAATAGTTTTTAAGTTATTTAAAGGATGGTAGCTAGGTTATTGATAATAGGTTTGTATTATATGGAAGTAGGAGAAAATTATAATACCTTATACTAATCTATTAATATTTATAACTAATAAAAATGATGGTCCAGATATAATAAATACTAAACCCGTCTATTTTTATTTTTTTATGACCACTTTAAAGGAAAATTATCTTTTATATTATAAACATTTCAATAACTCGTTCAAATTCTAAATTAGGTACATCAACATTTTGAAAAAAAAATTTCCACTGAATAATTTATTAACATAAATTTGTATTGTCACAAGACACTCCTTAATTAATATGAAAAATCTCATGAATTTTAAAATATGCTGGCCTTTAAGTATCTTTATAAATACCAAAAATCAGAATTTTAATAAATTAATTATTAAAGGAAACAATTTGGGCGAGTATACTTGATAAATCGCTCTGTATACATACGTGTATTATAACGGTTGCAGACATTGTCTTATTAGATATCAAAGAGTAAAATATTATAATATAAATTGCATAAAACAAAACGTTGTTGGCACGTAAATACAATATTATATACTTATATATTATTATATTATATTACTGCATACTAACTAGGTATTTAATGTACCTAACATATGAATCTCGTAAAATCACCAGAGTGCTTACGCGGGAGACGACTTAAAATTACTCGCGTAATTATCGCGTGACGTTAAGACGCGGATTACCGTCCGTATAATTTTTGAAGGGAAACGTGATATGGCCGCTACTATAGCTATATAACACATACACACACACATACACACAGATGCATAAAGTATTAAAGTGCACGGTAAGTTTACGTGTTACTTTCGTCAAGTTAAAGCGAAAGTTTCCCGCTAAGAAGTTATATTATTATTATCATCATCATCATCATCATCATCATCACCATCATCATTATTACTATACAATATGTATATGCGCGTGCGGTGAATATAATGTGCAATACGTACATAATATAAACAATCCGATACGCGTGTAGCTGTGAACATTACGGATGACTCGTTTCGTAACCAATTATTTTCCCTACGAATAGTTCCGAATTCGATTAAGGACCGGAAGTCACTGAGTCAGGGCGGTGGGTGGCGGACCGATCGTGTGCCTCGATGACACCATTGCCGATGCCTGGCAAAAGTTTTTACCGAGACGGACTTGGCGTGCGAATTCGTCGGTATACGCGTAAGGACATTATAATATGCATCGAATACGCTTTAGTCAGACAACGGGCTTGCGGGTTCGTTCGTGTGATTTTTTTTTCGGCTCGGGCGTGTCCGCGAAGAATCGCTCTCGCGCCCAAATCATACGCAAAATGATTTACGGTATGATTTATATTGCATATACATTATAGTGTACAGACGCACACGCATACAATAATAATAATAATAATAATAATAATAATTGTAAACGACGACAACGTCGAGTCGCTGTATAGTATTATAATATGTATACGGTGCGCGGCCGTCGCCGGACGGAAAAAAATATACTTGGTGAAAAAAAACTCTGTTTAAACGGTACGATTAATCGCTCACGTCTTTTTTTGGAATACGAACTACGGCAGGAGGGAGCATGGTAAAACGTGCTCATTAATTATTTATTATATTATTATATTACATTATATACGTATAATATAATAATATATTGTATATATTATGTATATGCGTATTGACAAGATAATAATTTTTCGCCACTGTCGTCTGATAGAATATAATAATACGTTTAGACTAAACGCGTCTTCCCGCTATCGACGTCATCTTCTCTTCAGATATTTGACGAGAAGCAGTCGACGTGATAATAAAAATTAATATATAAACGAATGTGTATTGTGTACACAAATACACAATATTACATCTACTAGTACCGTTTGTACCGTTGTACCTACGAGTTACGACAAACGACGAGACCACGCGACAATGCGAACACTCAGAGAGTGGGCCGCACGCGTCGATTTCTTTTTTAGATTTTCATCTTCGACAGTGGTTTTTTGAAATTATTTATTTAGTTTTTGGCACACGTATGAAAAAGAAGAGGCCGCACGCGATAAAAGAATAAAAGAAAAAATAGCGGCGAAAAAAATTAAATAAATAAAAATAAGCGCGTATAATGCCCGCACGGGCTCGGGTGAGTGTGACAGAGAAGGAGACGACGAAACAAAAAGTAAAGATGAATATATCTCGTTAAAATTCTGCACGTATATATCTCCTATAATAGGAAAGGCGGCGGCGAATAATAATGGCGAAATTACCGACGATACGAACGGGTCTCTCTTATTGTATAATTTATAATAATATATAATATATTATTATATATTATTATAGTGACGTTCGCGGAGGCCTCCGCGGTGACCGTTTGAATATGATTATGATAAACAGTGCCGATGGTCCGCATATGACTATAAACATTATTCCAATAGGCACACACCTATATGCACTATTAAAAAAAATATATAGTCTTACAGCGATACAATTTGAGCAGTTACCGGCTTGAAAATAATTGACAATTACTGTCGTAAAATAAAACATTTTATACTTATATTTATTATAATTTCGAAGTTTGAAATATATAAACATAAAAGTTATAGGACGTATAAACATTTATTGCTACACTTTGTAACTACTCGAAAATTGGAATAAAAACCAAATGATTTTATTTTATTGTTTAATTCCAAAGATTTGGGATTTAAAAATAAAATGAATACATTAAATAATATAAGGTTATACATTTTCATTTAAACATTAGATTTATAATTTTTCTATTTTAAATATTAGCTGAAAATATTAATATTTAGTTACTCGACTAAACTTGACACTACATGTGTACGTCGGTCACTATCACGAACGATGATTATAGATCCTTTTTTTAGAAATAATGAAAATTTGCGAACAATTAATTATAAAAAATAATAAGTGTTAACCCATAGATATTTTCGAGAACATACAAAAAATGGTTTATAATGGTTATTCATTGTTATTATATTGTTAACAAAACGGTTTTAATTAATTATTTAATCATTTTGATACATACAATATCGTTTCTATGGGTACGTTGTTTATTTTTTCATATTCACAATTTTTTATTTAATTACATTTTTCATTGAATAAGCAATCTATTTATAGAATATTATGTATTGTGTATTTTAATCGCACATTCATAATCAAAAACGCATATACTTGTAATTATGCACTTAGCAAATGCTATGAACTAACTGCAGTATGTTTGTGAATTGTAATATACAATGCAATGTTTGAGTCCACTCGTTGTTAAATCATTATTTTCATCATAAAATGTAGAGCAATAATTTCAGATTTAATGTCCAAAAAACGTTTAAATATAAATTTTAAAATATGTTGAAAATGAAACCAAATTTATAAGCGTAAATTAATGGCTAAAAATCTGAGATGCTAGAAATATAAATTATCCAACACATAAAGTTGTGAATAATATTACAATAATAACATCATTTATTAAATGGACGAGACTACGAGAGGATAATAATTAGGAAATATTAACAGGGCTTCTTAAATTTTTGAGCAGCCCCCAAGCCTCACCACCAATTTACACCTATAACAATTTTAGAACGCTTTAATAAGATAAAATTGAAAGATAATTGTTCAATAAATATGAATGAATACTTAACACACTTCGATAAGTTTGGGAGTTCCCTCTTGAAATTTTTTGTTTCTTTAACAGTACATAGGTATGTATAACTTGCCACTTTGGAAACAATACATTTTTCTTGAAATTATTTTCATTATAGATATTACTATATTGATGGAAAATTATTTAATTATTTAAATCTAATGACTAATCATATATTATAATAATAATAGCATAATACGCTATGCTTTGATGTCGACAATCAGAATTCTGAAAACGTATATATCGCTTGGTCGTTTAAACCCGTGAATTGTTAACAAACTTTTACCTTCTGTTGTTATAACGCATTAACCTATTATAATCTTCGGGGAACTGAACTGTAGTGGAAGCATTATAATAAATTTATTCACATAATATTATAGACAGTATAAAAAACGAGTTCCCGAGTCTTGTAATAGAATTTTGACACTTCAATACGATTACTATGGTAGCCACTGCATTCGACCGGGGGCGACGGAGTCTCGAAGATGACTTTCGATCACGAGCTAACGAAAAAATCCTTCTTCGACACCGCCACCGCACGATTATAGTTTTTATTTTTTCTGTCGTTCTGGAGACTGTTGGTGACCGTTTATTCGAATTGCTGTGCTGCGTTCTGAACATATAATAATATATACACAAGGATGTTTATGCGAATGACGTAGAGAGAAAATTACGCACGGTCTATATTTGTGTACGAGTATAAAAAAACTTAACTATTTCAGGGTACGTATATTATATATATAATACACCCGGAGAATAGTTTAATTTTTTTTTATACATTCGCCTGACCTCTTTCGTCGAGATTTATATTTACAGCCACAACGGGTTATAGTCGCCGACAAAATTTCGCAAAGACACTCATCCTATATAATATACTTATATAGTTGACTATATATTTATGTAAGTGTGTGTGTGTACTGTTTATGTACAGAGTGATTCGCCAAATATGATCACCTCCGTTTTTAATTTAATAACGAAATTATTCCAAATCTGATTTTTGGAACTTTTAAGTATATAGACCATATTTTCAAATTATTGAGATATCATTATTATACTTAAAAATTGTCATATTGCAATAAGATATATTATATTTTCAAATTTCGATAATCATTCATTTTTTTTTTTTTTTTTTTTTAATGTTGATGTTTCCAATTCAACATTTGAATGTATAATTTTTCAATTACAAATAAATAATCATAATAATTATTGATAGTTTCATATTAGTTATTAAAATGTTAAAATTAGTTCTTATATCTTCTGAACTCATTATTATGAACGAACCTATTATCCTTTGTAAATAAAGCTAAACAACTCAAAAACTACTAGTTTGAATTTTGATTTCGATGTATAGACATTTTTAGAAAAAAATATCTATTTAATTATTTACAGTTGAAAATGTAGAGTTTTAAACTGGAAAATAAAAGTTTGTATTAACACTCCCTAAGTAGTACAAAAATATCAATAATTTTAAAATATACTTTTTAAGTATATTTACAAATTTCAAAAATCGAAATTTGAATAACTTCATTATTGAAAAAGAAAATGTGGGTGAGCATGAATCACTCCGTATATGCACTCAATTTATAATACGCCTTTACAATTCCGACTGTTACTATTATTATTATTATTGCTAATTTGTTTTTCAAACCAGTAACGGGACATTAATTTTGCGTTATCCGCGCGTATAGATCACCTGCTATGACGCCAACGCGAGACGATGACGCGTATAGGAGTAATTTAATGAATTATAATATATTATATCGAACGACATAATTTTCTCTCTTAGAATACGTCACACTGCATTATATTGCCAAATCCAATATGCATCTAAAATATTAACTATATTTTATAATGTAATAACATATTAAAATCATCCTTACGGTTAAGTTAGGTTATGTTAGGACCTGTAAACTTACGGGGGTCTTAATAAACCACTGCAGTTTACTTCTATCTACGGCTATGTGTTGATATTTTTTTTTTCTTTTAATCCAAATACATCGGTAGTCAGTTACATCTATGATTTATATCATACTGAATTGAATAGAACCGCTTTTTTCACCTATTTCAATCAAAATGGTTTTTAATTTATTTAACAATTTTTAGTTAATGTAATTGATAATAATTCACTATATACAATTGGACTTTGCGGTTTTATAAATAATTACACATTTAAAAATATTATTGTATTTTGCGTGCAGCACAGAATAATTATTTCAAAGCAAACAAAAGTAACTATATGATAGTAGTAAATTAAATGTCCAACACTACACATTCATGTAAACAAAATATTGTGCATAAATGCGTAAGTCTTTCACCAACCAACAGTTGTGTGGCGTCGGCCATCCGGCTCTTCAAGTTGTAATTCTGACAAATTACTAATATTTCCTACCTCTGTAATAATTTTTTCTGACTTAAATTATAATTTATAACCATATTTTTTTTCAAAATAAAAGCAATAAATATAAAATATTTAAAATTTAAATAGTATATAGGATACGTACACAGTACAATTATAATTTTATGTTATAAAGTTAGATAGTTTTTGACCATTATACATAAACATTTAAAATATTACTTCTTATAGAACATGGTTTCGTTTGGAAATAAAATATCACTCGATCGATCGAAATAGTATGTGATTGTTTAACGCGTATAATAATATTACATTTTTTTAGAGTACATACAATTATAGTTAGGTGATACCCACAACCTATACTCGATTCGCGACCGAACCGAAAACGGAACCAACAACAGACCGCGTACACACTACATGCAATGCATGTCATGCATACAATATTATTATGTAGGGTATTGTGCGCATAGTGTACGCGTGTAACGCTCCACATACGACGTAATATTGTTGGTCGGTATAATAGCGTGTACACACACACACACACACACACACACACACACACACGTACGTAATGCACATCATATATTATTTTATGCAGAAAAAAAGTCGACCCTTAGAACGTATGTCTTTTCGCCTCCGTCGCCGAAGCGCTGCCTCCGTACCTTGCCCGTGTATATTATTATATCGGCATCGCACTGTCCGCGAATACAATAAGACCTAACCTAATCCTACGACGTAGCATACATAGTAATATATATACACACACACGTGTATGTATACCTCGATATATGTGTATATAAATATAAGCATATAATAACTGTGTACCGTGTACCTATTACACGCGCCACTGCATCACAGCTATTACTGCAGTACGGTATATATATTATATTATATTCCACGGCTACGGCTCTCTTTGGCCGCCGCGCCCTTTCCTGTTACTCGGTAGATTTTCCATATATCTAAATATGTGTACATTATAATGTAGGTACCACTACGTTATTATAATAGTCTTCGCAGTTCGCGTAACGATATACGGAGACTTTATTTACTTGTATAAATGCGGCTCGAGCCGATAATATACTGTAACAAGGCGCGACTCGTGTCTCGTGCTATAATATAAATGTACAGTATTATTATTACGTACGCGTATAATATTATATTATATTATGTGTAAGTGTACATATTGCATATATATAATACGAAATATACGACGGTCGGGGGAAACGCAAGTGTTATCGTAACTGATAGGTGATTCTGATAATGAAAAACGGTTTCTACACTGCTGCAAGTTATGAATATACGATTACCTATACACAATATTCAACATTTCAACTTATCCATATAACTATATAATAATCTATATACAAAGTAAATCACCAAGCATGATCATCCCTCCCTTTCTATTCTTCATTAATGCAGTTATTCAAAATCTGATTTTCTGATATAGGTACATACTTAAGGACCATTCTTGGGATTTTTTGTACTATTTATTTCCAAGTAGTTTTGGGTTTGTTTAACATGCTTTACTAAGGTAAATAGATCTAGGATAATAGAGTTGGAAGAAATGAGAAATTTCAGTAATCGATATTATTTAATATCTATACACATCTATACCCTTCAGATGGATTTTTTCAATTGATTTGTAATTATTTATTCTAACTTTTGTTATTTTTTTTCTTTTATAGAAATGCATCAGTCGCTAGAATACAACGCGAGAAATGGCGAGTGGCGATCGGTTGATCCACAACGTGGGCAAACCAATAACCTGAGCCAATCGTCTTGGTAAACGACAGTGATGAGTAACGACACAACAGTGGCAATATAAAATACAGTTATCAGATATTTAGCAAAAAAAGTATATATATATATTAATACCTAAATCGAGACTTGTATTAACTTGACATGGAGACCATCACTGTTGCCGAAGAAGAACTGACAACTATGAAGTACGTCAATGCGACGCCCGAGTTTACAGACGTAGAGATAAACTCGTTTTTTTTCTACGAAGTGAGTTGATACCGATTAAAATTAATTTTGTTATATTTTGACTTTAAATCACTAGAAATACAAATATATTATGTTAGAAAATACGTATACTGTACGTTATGATGTATAAATACTTAGGCCAAGCCTGAATAAAGAGGAGGGCGCGATTTCCGGGCCACAATATCGTGTATTAAAGAAAATACTTAGGTACCTAATACTTTTAATTCTTAATATGAATAAAAATATCTGTTTAAAAAAAAAATTAGATTTTAAAAATAAAACACTTGATGCTTATTATTAATTTCTTTGTTGCAATTTACTGTTATTTTCAGTGTGATTAGAGATGTATACGAGTATACGACATAATATGTTGAAAATTAAATTATAGAAATTGAATACTAAACACGAGTTATATACTTAATGTATTATAAAAATAAAAGTACAATTATAAATATTTTTTTTTTAAATTTCATTTTGGAGCCTAGAAAATCTTATTCAGGACTTGACCTAGACGCAAATAAAGAAATATCTTACCACATCCACCACATAAATATGACTATATCATATTATATGGTATATATACACTTATATAATATGTGTTATACTATTATTATGTATGTGGGCACGCTCTGTGGTGTCCCAACGCAGAAATATACTATATTGGTTCAAATCGACGGGAGCAGACACCGGCCGATTTATAACACAGTAAATCCTCATGAGATGCCATTTATATTATATATTTGTATTATAGGTATATAATAATATAAGATAAACATTAGAGTTTGTGTCGGATTATATATTTATATATATTAAGAATTAATGAACAAACGGATAGCGCGTACGACATTTACGTTAAAACAATATAGAACTTTACTCTCCAGAGCGTCTTTACAAGTAGTGCACCTAGTTATATATATATATATATCCAATAATATGTTATACCTTTCGTACATGGCCATGTCCTAAACGCCGCTAAAGCTCCATTCGATAAATTATTATAATAAAAATACTACGACGGCAACTGAGCAATCCGTAGATATATATGTATAATACCGCCTTGTTCAATGCCTATATGCGTATAATATATTATACTACTGCTGCTACTGCTCTTCCTGACACGCACACGCATGTACTGCGATATTATACGAGTCCCGAGAGACTGGGAACCGATAAATTTCTATAGTTTCGATTTCGTTTTCTGATTTTTAAATTTTTCGATTTCTATCTTAATTTTTCTACACCGGGGGAAGGATTGGAATTTCAATTTTGATTTTGTATACCCATATCTAACTACTGGTTTTCGTTTTTTTTTTTCCGGTAGTATTTTCAGTTTTGATTACTAATTTTTGTTTTTTACGCGGACCAGTTTTCATTTTTTCTATAGGTGCCTGTTTTTATTTTCAAGGATATCGGTTTCTAGTCCTGCGTAATTCGATTCTCTGCTAGTCCTGCCGGCACTTTGAACAATAGCTCGTACAGTCTATATTATATGATAATACACAATGTCCTTGAACGTAAATAGTCACTTTTCACGTGGATAGGTTTTTCCTTCGCTATATATCCAACCCGTCAAAATAAAGATCACACACTTAACGGTCTTTACAAGTTATTATTATAATTTACTAATAGGTAATTATACCTCCGATCACTCGAAATGCTTCCGCAACTGCCGAGCAGGCACGGCGCCAAGCGGGGGGGTCAAGGGGGTTGGATCTATGTATGGATATACATATCCTACGTCTTATCGCAGTGTTTTTGTCAATCTCGCGATAAAACTATTATAGGTAACGTTTGTCAATTTTTTGCAGTAAAATACGATTGAACACGCGATCCTTATCAGACCAACATAATTAATATTACGTTTGAGTACGCTTCTTTTTTTCTACCAACGTTGCCAAATTCTATAATTTTGATAAAACAATAAAGGATTTATATTATTAATGTATAAGTTACAGTCCAGGTGTAAGGGTATTTTCAATATAATAACACAATACTCTAAATATTCCATTTTATATACATAAATATTGCATTTATACTATATATATGCTCTATTCATACATAATAGTTAATACTTAATACCTACTTACCTATTATATTTCGTAATATTTTTTATACAACGTTTTAATAAATTTCAATATGTTAGTTATGAGTTTATAATTTACATAATATAAAACTCTCTTAACTCCACGTACAAATAAGTATTCAGTAATATCATTATTTTCATAAAAAAATAAAATAAAATAATTTAGTTACCAAGTTATTAACTACTGAAACTGTGACATAGCTAGTCACACAACCAATCGAATAACAGCCGAACTTTGATTATAGGAAAATCAGAAATATAAATAAAAACAATTTATTTTTAAATTTATAAAATTCTTTTAAGTTCCGTATCAGAATTTTTATTTTTAGATTTCTTGTAAAAATTATTTTAATACTGTTTATCTTAATAGTTCGTACGTTATAATAACAAAATAAATTATGCCAAAAATAGTGTGCCACGCAAATTTAATATTAATTTTAATAATAGTTTTGCACGTATTATATTAGCCACGGGTATGACCACTGTCAATGTATTATTTACTTTAGGCGTTGAAGAGTATTCGTCGTGCCTAAAAATAATAATATTACCTTGCAAAAAATTGTCGAAATATATTCAGACGGAAATCACGATTCGCGAGCGTGTATGACAGTTGGACGACGTCATCGCCGTGCGCTTCTCTTGCCTCTGCCGCGACTAGGCATATACATCGCCCGCACGTTCGCACGTGCGAACCACCGCAGAATACAATTAGCGAGTCTCGGACGATCGCCAAATATCATACAATTAATAATTAATAATAAATACAAGTAAAACGATAACATTATTTTGTATCGGTGTATAATATCGCCGTATACGGGATTCGCATATTATATATATTATTATAATAATAAATCGTATGTGACGATGATATTTTAATGGCATTTGGCACGTACAACGGTAATTCATTAATAATAATTATAATTACGTTTTCGAAATATCGTCGAAATATAATAGCGTAGGTATTGTTTTTGCGGTGACCGATTATAATACAATGGAAATATCGCAGTAGACCCGACATATTATAGGCATAAGAAATAATTCATTCGCGACGACGAATTGTTTTCTAATACAAAATATAATAAAAAGCGGAATGGCGAGTCAGAATACTTACGCGTGTAGGAGACTCCGAGTATCGCGTACATCTGCTCAGCCGTATTTATTATCGCGTTATTATAATACAGTAGTTTATTCGATAGATTACGATTCAAAGAGAGTATTCATCACTCATTTTACATTTAGAGGTACATATGCAATGGATTATCGTTGACGGCGTTTTCGCCTGACATCCAACCGCCTTATACGTATTATATTATATACATAAAAAAAATGTTGTTTAACGTTATTTTTTATAAAGCGATATTTCCTATTCGCGTATCGCATGTGAGCTTTCCGCTTACCGCAGATTGAGACGATTCACACGATATGCCAGCTGTAAACTGTATTCAGGTGATTGATCAGCTAGGTCTTTTGCACCACTAGAAGAGATATTAAAAAGTTGCGAATGAACGAGTCGCGTATACAAAACTTGAGGTTCTCAAGTGTTAATAAACCGTCTAAATTTAACTGTACACAACAATATATGGGGGCGAAATTTCGACTAACTTACTATATTTTTCATAAAGATATATCACACATTATTACGTACAATATAATATTACATTATTATTCATATATATATATATATATATTAGAAAAGTGTATATTTTATCTATATCCCGAAATATTAACGTCTTTTCGTAATGACTTTACAGTCTGTAAAGTCTAGTGAATTATGAGTAGTCGAATAAAAAATAATTTTTAAAAATATATCACTGCATAATATAATAATGCTATATAGAAATTCAGAATAGATAAAATATGGAATATAATACGATTTCACCCGCGCATAACTACGACATTAAATTATACTGTTATTATAGATAATTAAATCCAGCTATTAGCCGAGATGAAATGGTCTTAACTCTCGTCAGGGCGGCGTAATGGGATTCATGAGATTTTCTGTAGATACAAAACGCTCTACATTTTACTACTACCACAGCAAAAATCACCGTGCAAAAACCAATAATAATAAAAATAATATAGCTATGTATTTATATATATATATATATATTTGACTATAATAATACAGTATATGATATAGAGGAACTGCGTATTTATTTAAAGTTAAAACAGTAAAATGCTAATAAATTTAAAAAAAAATGTATTCGTTCAATACCATTGGTAGATTTTATGTATGTCATAAGTATTTTACTTCAGACATAACAAAATTAAATAAAAATTTTTATTTCCACGAGGTCTAATATTGTGTGCAATGCGATCAAATTACAATACATTCTGTGCGATACGAAAAAAAAATTGTATAATAAATTAATGACCTGCAAATTATTATGAAATGTTATGTATTAAGTTATTATTATTATTACTGATTATAAAATTTTGATCCGAAGCTGGAAAGCCTCAACAACTCATTTAGACGTTTTAGTCCATGTATTTCCGTTTAAAAACGTAAAGTATTAACGGTGTGTTAACCGACAACACGTGAGTGAAAAAATAAAATATTACAAAACTTTGTAATAGAATTTCATGGCGTTTGCCATAAAAATAAACACTACTGTACACACGCACATTTATCGTACTTTAATTAATGCAGTATCTTCACTGCCTCCGTCGCCGTAACGATATGTAATCGTACATTGGACGAGCTGTGCGAGCGATCGTCGTATGCCGGAGGTCGTTCCGCCTGTCATCGTCGAGCCGGCCGCGTGAGAATGTGTATCTTGTACCTACCTATATCGTTCCACGAATAAGCTCATTATTATTATACAGCCAAGAATAGTAAACGTGAATTGTTAAAAACTATTATACAGGGTGATTCACCGAGCATGATAAACCCCTTTATTATTTGATAATAATTTATTCAAATTCTGATTTTTAAATATATTATTTAAAGACCATATTATATTCAAATACTTGAGATTTACTGCTAAAAGATTCTTATAGTGATCTCCTGGTTATCAAGTTAAAATCCCTCCCTTTTTTATTGTAACATTTTTTTTAAATGTTAATGTACCTAATTCAAAAGTCCAACGAGTATTTTTCCGATTATTAAAATATTTGTATAAAGAGCATTGGTCCTTAAAAATAGTCTAACAAATATATAAAATATATATAATATTGGATCTATAGTATTGTTTTATTATATTTAGGCCATCATTATAAATTATAAATATTGGTAGATTAATATACCTAATTATTAACACATTAAAATCACCAAACCCCTATCAAATCTTTCAAACCCATTATCATGGACCAATTATCTTTAGTGCGCGAGTCAAAAACTCAAAAACTATTAGTTCAAATATTGATTTTTATAAGTCAACATTTTCAAAAAATTATCCATTAAATAATTTATAGTTAAAAGTGGTTTTATTATTTAAAAAACAGAAGTTTGTATATCTACAGGACACTCCTTAAGTATTACATAAAGTCTCAATAATTTGAAAATATGGTCTTAAAGTATATTGAAATTTTTAAAAATCAGAATTTCCATAACTGCGTCATTGAAGAAGAAAAATAGGATGCGCATGCTTGATGGATCATACTGTATAGTATGCGCTGTGCTGCTATTGCGACTGTAACGCGGTCAATGTCGCGAACTGTATTTGTATAAAGTATACATAAAAAAAAAACCAATAGAAAGGAGTGCGATTTGCACACATGTGTGTGTGTGTGTGATGTGATAGTCGTTTAAAACGCGTAAAGCAAGAAGAAGAAGAAGAAGAAGAAGAAAATACGCGTGTATGTGAGAAATAATAATAATAGTAATCATTAAAAACGGCACAAAGTCGTACGTGACGCGGAAACCAAAACCGCGGACTCAGTGGTATAACCGGCTTAAAACGGAAGACGACTACGCGAAAAACTTACTAGAAGCAAAAAAAAAATAAAATAAAATAAAACAATACAATATATTACGCGCGTATATTTGTGTGCGTATGTATGTGTATGTTTGCGCGCGCGCTCACGATATAAATTTGTCTTGTCACAACGAGGCGGGGAAATGTCGTCGTCGTTAATAGTGTTTGCACGAACGGACTATTTAGTGCAGCGCCAGAGTCGTGTGTTAATAGCAGTGTATAATGTTATAATTATTATAATAATATATACGTCAGGTCGTCGAACGTATAAGAATCGTACGCTGTCGTTATGGGGCGGCGAGGTGTTTCGAAGCAGCACAGATAATACATTATAATAATATAGATCGATGATAATTATTATAGGTACAAACACGTTGTGTATCATATACGCGTACAATATAATAATAATATACACATATATCATCATTGTGATGGCTTGTATATCATTTATACGAATCATTGATGTTATAATATTTATAAAATAAAAAAAAAAATGTAAGATCTGCGACGATATGCGAACTGAAAACAACTGCACGTATAATCACTTCGGTATCATATGATACTATAAAAATTTCGAGCGTATAGGTTAAAGTTCACTTAAATTGTGTTTTTAAAGTGACGTGCGTCTAGCAACGCGTGTAAGTACGAAAACGCATAATACCTACAGGCGACCCGTGTATTCGTGTTATATAATATTATTATATGTTTATATAAAATATGATGGTGATTATTGATTACAATGTTAAAGCTGTTGTGCTGACATGTAATTTGCGTGTTTGGAGACTTGAGCGTTATACCAATATACTTCACATTTAAAAATATTTCTCTTAAATGTATTTTTTTTAACGCATATTTCAATATTCGACTTATATTTTCAAGGATTAGTTATTTACATTCTTGTTTTCTGTAACGATGAATATAAACATCGATAAAATATTATATGTTTTTGATCGCTATAAAATACATAAAATGATACTTTAAAGGGGAATTCGATGAAATAAAATTTCATGTATGTATAAATAAAGACAGGTACCTATGGTTGGTATATTTAATGGTATGCACGTAAATATAATTCAGAGCTTTGCATCAGGAATAACCCAAACCCATAACACGCCTGAAATCAAACATTTGACATCCATAAAACCCAAATGATTTTTTTTCCATAACAAAAAAATTAATTAAATCCCGAGTGTCGTATTTTATTTAACAAATTTCACGTGAATATTAATTTGATTTCGTATGTAGTTATTTATAAATAAATTAAATGTATCAATTATTAACAAATATACTGTTATATATTCACGCCTTGTATTGATGTATCTGTGATCACTCCGTAAAATTGTATTTTGTTTTTGTTAATTTAAATGTATTAAAAAGTTTGTTATTAAAAATGAACAACATTAGTGTAGCTAAATAGCCTATTCAGAACGCCGCGTGATCAGAACTTAATTATCATTGCTACTATGAACATACAATATATTATTAAAAAATAAAAACTGCTATTATTATTTTGATCAACGGTTAGTTACCGTCTTAAAAAATATATTATTATATACAGTAGTGCATGTACTAATTATTGTGATTTTGTTTCTTATTATTTTTCGCAGACCATACAGTTCACAGTCTTGTGGATATTGTTCTTGTCGATCGTGCTAGGCAACGGAGCCGTACTGGTAGCCCTGTCGTTCAATAAAGCCCGCAAAAACCGAATGAACTTTTTTATCATGCACCTGGCACTGGCTGGCAAGTATAATTTTTTTCACGTTTTTATATGACACGTACATAATTTGGTATAGTTATTATATATATATTTTTTAATGTGATCATCTATTGTAAAATAACAATATATACAAATGCACATTATAATAATATATTATATAGCATAATACATTTCAAAGCATCTATTTTTTTTTATCGAAAAATCTCGCAAATTCTTAAAAACTGGTACCTATATATAGGTGGACATTTGATTGAATTTTTAGGGGGGCTATAATAATCCAAAGTAAAGTGATCCCGCACCCCTTTTTTTATAAACAAGTGTAACATTATTACCTTCGATTTTTGTGGGTCTATTGAAATACTTGGAGGCTAAGCCCCATAAGTCCTCTCTGATGTCCGCCTATGTAACCTATAATATAGAATTACAAATTAATTATTTTAATAATACGCAACACTACGCTTTACTCTTTAATCTTTGTTTTAAAAAGTATTGATTTTTTTTTTACATTTCCTTCTTGGAAAATATAAAATTATACTGTACACTATTCATGTAATTTTAACCCTTACCTTTTTTTATACTCATATTTGTTGGTAAAACAACCATCTATTTAATACTAAATACATGGAACCAATATTTGTTTATTTCATTACCTAAAGCATAACATAATTTATGAAAATGTTAATCTATTAAATATAATAATATGCTGAGTAGTTGAGTGAATAGTTTTATTTTACTAATAATTTTCCACTACCTATTATAGATTAGGTAATTAAAAATATTGCCATTAGACAGTTTAAATGCTTTATAGAAGTTACATGACAAACATATCAAGTGATAAAAAAAATATACTGGCAATATAAATAGTATTTATGTAGGTCTTCGTTTTGCGAAAAAATGTCTTTATAATAATATTTTTAATGACAATACGAGTGTTCGCTGTCAAATAAACATCACTGTGTACCGTATTACAATCGATGTACTGCCGTATTCAAATTGCTAAGATTCGTCAGCCGCCGTTTCGACAGCGCGAGAAGTGCTTAAACACGTAATATTATGTTGTATGTTTGCACAGGTACCAGCTAGATATATTATGGTAGATATACCTACGTAATTTAAAAACACCGCGAAGAGTGAGTTATAAACGAATAGGAAATTATACATTTTGCATGTGTGTTCGATTTATTATTACATTATGCGGCGGCGTCGTGTCGTTGGCGCATATTATAGGTATACCCACACATAAACCAAAGTCTAAACGAGCCGTGCCACCTTCTATGATATAATAAATTACACTGTATCCATACATACCTATACCCATCCTCGTCCGACAACCGCGAGTAATATACACGTATAGAGGTACTTGCAATGTATTATATATACATAGATACTTGCACTACCGGCCATAATATAATAATAATGTACCTGTATATTATCGCCGTATTGCCGATACGCATGAAATATTGTTATACACGCTTGCGACTAGACGTGCCACGATCTACGACGATGACGATTTTAATTTTTAACGCGTGTTATACTCGACCGGTCGTCATTATCGTCATTATTATTACTGTATCGTTATTAATTCTCGGCGTGCAGGTAATCAAAAATAATTTCTTCGCCGAAACTCGATTTGGTTTAAGTATACCTACCTACACGTAAAACAATATATATTTATGATAGTTTCGAATAGAGAATACAATTCGCACGTTTAGAGGTACCTATATGCACACGCGTATAAATCAATGCATATAAATTGTAATATACACGGTATGGAAACTATTAGCAAAACCCATCGCGACCCTGCCGATTTACAATATTTGTAAACGATTATTTTATAAATAATGCATGTTATAATATTATTTAAAAATTACCTCAAACTGATTTGGCGCGCGTAATAAGCCACATATTATTTACTAAATTCTGAACGTGTATATCGGGAACCAATTTCTCTAAATCTTTTCATATTATGTGTTTGAATGAGAACACTGTCTAGATGAAATGTATGACACCGTTCAAACGCAAATGCAAAATGTTTGAAACTCTTTTCTATTCCGTTTGTGACGGAAATTTAAAAGAATTTACGATATCATAATGAATAATAACATAAAATAATGTGTTTCTGAATAGACTTATTGGTGGGACTGGTGAGCGTGATGATTGACATGATATGGAGAACAACCGTCACTTGGTCAGCTGGTCCGATTGCTTGCAAAGTCGTCAAGTACTTACAGGTAACGTATTTACGCAATTATAGTACATCTTACATTAATAAATATACCAATAATTGAGACCATTAAATTGAGTCGTCCAACAAAAGAAGTTTTAGAAATACTGTATTATAATACATATCTATTATATCTGCAACCTGCATAGGAATTGAAGACTTTAACGCCCCACAGAGTGCGTACGTTCGTGTCATATAATATATTGTATATTAACTATTATTTTTATATTTATTTATTACATACGTATTATAATATGGTTTTCAACAAAACTACGATAAATGATCATGCACACGTGATTAAGTGTATTATATAGCTAACAGAAATCCACGATTATTGTCACCACCGTTCGCACAACTTTAATTATAATTGCAATTATACCGATTGCGCTTACGTAGGTACATATTGTTTACTACTACTATAGAAATGCAGTTGTGCCTCGATATAGTTTTAAATTATAAATTATTTGTAAATTATTATCATTGTTTCCATAACTTGTAGCTCATCTAACTACATATTCATTTAAGGTTGTGCTAACTATATATTCTATTTATTAACGCGTTACTTTTTAATTTTTATCGTATATACTATATTGTAACATAAAATTATTGATTAAAAAATGAATTTCCAATTCCAATAGGTACAACATGGTTACTTAAAAGTTCATATTGGTAAATAAATAAACTGTCAATTTTGTATAATATCTTAAGGTTTTTATTTTTATAATTTTTTTTTTTTGTTTCTTAAAAAAAATATTTAATTATGTTTTGTGTATGATAAAAATTTAAATGTGTTTACGTTATTTTGAGGTACTGACTGTAAAGTTTTCCATTTTATGTCTCACAAATTGTTTAGTCATAACTTGTAACTTATTAACTTTTCATTAATGACTAAAATTTAAGTTACTTTTATTTTTAGAAACTTTAAACTTATTTTTGCGGTCTACGATACAATAAAATAAATACTAACAAAGTAGATGTATATTTATGTATATTATTTTTAATCTAAAACGTAGATTATTAAAATTTCAATTTCAAAATAATTTTCCAATCCTAACCAATAATCAAACACTGCAGTAAATATTTACTACACTGAAACATATTTTATTACAGCTATATAGAGTAACACTATTGATCCATGCTAATATAGCCGATATGTACCCATAATTACATTCCCAATACAACAGAGATGTAATTATACCTCGCTCGCAATCAGCTCCGCCACAGAGTACAGGTATAAGTGATTTCCCACGGTATTGATCTTTCATAAATCGCGAACAACTGCGTCTAGAGCAATGGACAAGGGGAGAAAAAAACAAATTAAATAAACACGTATATAAATAATATACTAAATATGTATATGTAAACGACCTCGTGTTCGTCAGTGTAAATATAATTTATAACATTATAACTTATGGATATTCTTATCATCGGCTAAATAAACAATTATATTATTACATGTTCAGATACGTGCAGTTATACAGTGATGTGCCGCGTTTCCCCTTTTTTCTGTGTTAGTTTAATTTTAAAACATTATAAATTTATAACATTCCTCGACCTGCTCTGTATACATAGTAATTTATATCGTTGTGTAAGTAAATATTGTTGATTACTGTTTGCATAATGTACTCACAATTTATGATTCGACTTTTTACATGTATAACAGTGTGTGTTTAGGGGGGAGGGGGAGGCAATAGGCTAGATATAGATCTCAAAGCAGAACCACCAAAAGTATTTACTTCAATGCTGTATTCACACACGAAGTCAATTGCTTTTCATATTCTTCCGTATTTGGTAGAAGCACTAGAAGCAATTATGGTAAACATTTTTGATTTTAAGTGAATAAGTGATTATACTTTATAATAGAAAGTTTATAATATTTTATTAAGTAACAGATAGTTAGAATAAATAAATAAAATTATATATTATTGGCTTTTGCATTGTAAAAAAAAGATAAAAATAAAACGGAAATTAAATAGTCCAAAGATGATATCGATTTGATTGTAGAAACGTACTATAATAATATTATAAAGAATCATGTTTATTCTAATATACTTATAATATTAGTTATGTATGTTAAAGTATAATTAAATTTACTTACATACCTTTCTTACTTACTTATATTATATTTATTATATTCTACCATTCTACATAGCTACGTAAAATACAAATTTAAAGATATTTGTATTCATAACCAATTGTAAGGGATAATTTATGTAAAATACCGCATATATAATATTTATTATTTATTTATTTATTATTATTATTATTATTATTATATATACTTACATGAATAGTAAACGGGTTGAATAGGTATAATTTATATGCGGTGAGGATAAACATACTCCGCAAAACATTCGACGGGACGTTCTTACTTCTAACCGTCAGATAACCACGACCGACACGACCGCAGCTACTTGTTTAGAAAGCGAAATAATATGTTCTAAATGTGTATTTCAGGTGGTCGTCACGTATTCGTCTACATACGTACTGGTCGCACTCAGCATCGATAGATACGACGCCATCACGCACCCAATGAACTTTTCCAGTAGCTGTAAGCAGAGAAAAAGAACAAAACAGAATTTTTTTAATAAAAAACTATTTTATTTTCACACATTTTCAGGGCGTCGGGCCAGAGCATTGATCGGATGCGCTTGGATTTTGAGTTTCGTTTTCGCCGTGCCCAGTGTATTTATTAATGAAGAGAAAATAATAGAAGGTATACGATCTTAAATATAATGTTCTTTATTTCTACAAAAATTATCATTTATTAATCTATGTCTGCATATAAAAACTAAATATATATAATAATGTTTATTAATTTGCCATAAAAAAACAATAGCAGATTAGGTAAGGTATTTTCCTGGAAGAAAATTCTTATAAGAAGGATAATGATGAATCAAGTATTGGATCAATTAAATATCTTATATAAAACCAAGTATCTCACTTATATCCTTCATCAACCAGACTGGTTTAAAAATTTAATTTATTTGTAATATTATTTTTGTTGTTAATATTGTTTTCTATGTAATATTTATAATCATAACTGTCGAAGCTAATTGTTTACAAAGTTTCTTTTAATAAAAAAAAAAAAAAAAAAAAAAAAAACCAAGTATCCGCATTTTTAGATTGTTTTGTATATTTTAAATATACTTTCAAGTTTGTAAAATAATGATTATTTAATAAACCACAATGCAAAAGTAATTAAATAGGTAGTTAATTATTAAAATTATTTTAATCGATTTTCCTCAATATAATGGTTTTTAAGTGGTCGAGGGGAAGTGTGAATGGCACTTTTCCTACGTATTTTTATATTATTTAAATGTACAAATCAATAATCATACTGTAAAGTACAAAGTTTTATAAAAAACAAAATTGATGCTGATGTAAGCATGCGTAAATACCGAGTTTAGATTAGTTTAGGTAGATAACGGCATTTTAATTAAAATTAAGTTATAGATTTGTATAACAATAAAATATAAATAGTTATTATAGTTAAACACGGTATGTAGCTCGAATTGAGAGTAGGTATAACTATTATCATATAAACGAGGAAAACTGACCGTATCGTCCCTTTGTTGCATAATATATATATATATTACATGTATTGCATACGATTATTGTGAACAAAACAATTTGTCGAAAGCTCTAATAACGTGATTTAACACAAAGAACGATTCGGCGTATATTCAAATTGATCGCCCTCCAATCATGGTATATTATATTTATTTTAGTCCCTCGACCCTCGGAGCAATATTTTTAAATACGATTCCGATAAATGATAAAATGATCCGTAGAGAGTGCCGATTGTCAAAAATGATGACTCATAATTCATATACCTATTATAGTTCCTATCAGTAGCTTTCTAAAACACTCAAAACGAAAACTTAAATATGTATTTTTATTTTCACGTTTTTAAAAATCTTAAATAGATTCCGATTTTATAGAACTACTAATACATTGAAGTAAATATTTTAAAAGTCAAATTAACCATCACGAATTTAAAAATATGATCTTTAAGTGTACTTAAAATTACAAAAATGAGATTTGGAATAATTGCGTTATTGAAAAAAAAATATGGTGTAAGCGTGCTTGATGAAGACAAGTGTATAGTATAGGTATATTTATATACCATCTCGTTATGCGTTAGATACCGAATAAATGGTATATGCATAATACACATTACACAATATATAATATACTATACTGATTATTTTATTACTGAATTCATTCGATTCGTTGAAAAAACTATTCGTATAAACACAGTCGCCTCGGCGTCATCTATTCTGGTAAGTTATTTCTACCATCCAGCACGATTAGATCTTGCGAAAAACAAAATAATATCACGAATCGTATAATCGTTTACGGTTCGCGAACGCATAATGGCTTAGTTTTTCATTTGTACTTTTAATTTCAAGAACGCTTCGAATCGCCCCTCGACCACCCCTCTCCCCAAACGTCATATAGTCGTGTTACTTTAATAATCATATTATTATCGTGTATATAACGCTGCAACGAGTGGTTTCAATATCTTTTCATACATACACATAATAATAATATCATCGTCCAATGGAATAGACAATTCGACTAAACCACTAAACTATATACACTACACGCTAACGTCAGAGTGGAATTTTAAATCGTACCTCCTCGTAGTTTGTATATGATGTCCGCTTACGACGCCACACATAATTGTTGTGAAAACTGACGATTGTTAACTTTTACCAGTTAACAAAATAAAACAGACAAAAAAAGCGTTCAAATATATTATTTTGTTACTTTATTGTGTTATATCCTAGTCTCTTCGTATTTGTCCATAGACCAGACATACCAAGTAGTACTAAGTACTACTATACAGTATACACACTATACTGTTGTACTATAAAATTTTAAACTATCGTACATAATATTAGAATACTTAATGAAAATTGGTAAATTAAATTTTTAAATATTTACGTATATTAGAAGAATTAACTCTATATCTATTACTGAAATTATTTCAAAAATGTTGACTAGAAAATAAAAGTAATAAAAGCCCCTTGTGTTGTATAATAAATACTTTTTGTTATTACTTAAAATACGAGTAATACCGATGATGAGTTTATAAAAATATATGATAAACACTTAATTAATCAAAATATACGATATTAAATTTAGAAATAATAACAAGATGGATATATTGTATTATGTGTTAAGTAAGTAGTAACAATAATATATTATAACAAAATATTATTGTCTTTCCTGTAACATTGTTCATTTGTTCATATATACCTAACTATGTATTAGTTGGGAACATATTAAACTACTTAAGGTATAAGTTTATTGCTTTAAATACAACTGACAAATTATTTGAAATATGACTAAAAAAATCAAAATATAAGACAAAAAGGCCTTAATTTTTGAGGTGCACAAATCCTCATGGTATCCTCTCCTTTAGTATAGACTCTAATATATTATGAATCACCGTCTCGATAGTCTACTCCGCGAGTCGTCGTGTTATACTAATAATCTAATTCTCACAATTAAAAAGACTTTTAAACCATTTTTTCTTTCACCCGCAGGTCGTACTCAGTGTTGGATCGAAATGTCACCATGGCAATGGAAACTGTATTTAAGTATAGTGGCGACAACGGTGTTCGTCGTGCCGGCGATAGTCATCAGCGGATGTTACGCTATTATCGTGTACACAATTTGGTCCAAAAGCAAACTCCTGTCACCGGCCAAAAACAACACACTACAACGTGGAGCCAAAAGTGAATTATTATATTATAATTATGATATTATAGGTACCATTGATACATGTATATATTAATAATGTGATCGTCGTTGGCGGGGGCAAATAGAGATGTCACAAGAGAATTGTAATGAGGAGATGAACTATGGAAATTGGAATTCAGTACCTATATTTATCATATTCTAGAACTCAAAATCAAAATGTTTAAAAACCCTAATCTTTGTTTTGATTTATATATATAATACAATCATATTTTATTAAATGGAGTATGGACTGCGGAAAAAAATAAAATTTTAATTTTGCTTATCAATATTTTTTCTGGTATAAATTTAAAAATAACATTGATGTTATAATTTTTATATCATTGCACAATATCGATTATCTGTTTTCTGATACCTAATTAGATTTTTCTTGTTTTTTTTTTTCGATTTAAAATATCACTTACATGTTTACGATTTTAATTTTAAACGCGCCACTGTCATTTACAGAGCCCGAAGAACACGACATCAGAAGGTCTAGTTCACGGGGCATCATACCGAAAGCGAAAATCAAGACCGTAAAAATGACGTTCGTTATTGTATTTGGTTAGTACTACATTCTACTTATATATACATTATAGTATTATACGCCTATTATTATTATTATTATTATTATTCACCAACACGCGTATAGATAAATGCAATAGTTATAATGATACCTAATAAAAACAACCGGTGCGATACAAATAGAGTCCCACCATTTATAAGTATTTGTTAGTCAATCACTTTGTTCCTACTTTTTTTTTCAAAGTATTATACCCTATCGGTAGGCTATATTTATGTATTAATTAAGTTGATAGGTACTAACTTAGGATAAATATGTACTTAGTCATTGACACTTATATTTAAAAATAAAGGACAAGGGAGTCAAGAGTAGGGGCCGATATAATGGTCCATTTTGTTATCTAAAATTATGACAAGCGATCGTTTATTACACATTTTTTAATACGCAAATCATTAATTATTTTAAGTTCGTTATAAAAAAAATAGTTATAATTGTTCGTATCTTTACTAAAATCAACAATCGCTGTATATAATTACTTTAGTATAAACGATTCTCAAATAATTCAACTATGTTAATTTAAATTGTTTATTACCTACTTTAAATTTAAATTTATTTCATGTTTCATAAATATACGTATCATAATTTATTATTTCTGTCTAATTTATAAATAATTAATTTGAACAATAACTTTAAATTAATATTTATGTTTGTACCTACCTAGTCTAATATTACGCCATTTTTAAATCTCTAATAAGATCAGAACTTTTTATTTTTTTCTTACGTCTTGGAACCCCATTGCCGAGTTAATATTGTCTCTGAACCTCTATTAGGCTTGTTCTGGAATTGCCCGTTCGTATTACCAGTCATCGACTTTCAGCTAGTAAAATTAGTTTACGAATTATGTTCAAGGTGCAGGCAATTATCGTATATTATATAAAACGCGAATGGTTTTTCTTTTCGTTATCATTTTTTCAGTATTCATCCTGTGCTGGAGTCCGTACATAGTGTTTGACCTGCTACAAGTGTACGGCTACATACCAAAAACGCAATCGAGCGTGGCCCTCGCAACGTTCATACAAAGTCTGGCGCCGCTGAATTCCGCCGCTAACCCCATCATATACTGCTTGTTCTCCACTCACATTTGCAGATCTCTCAGGTATTAAACATAGTATACAAGTAATTTAAATACTTACGTCTTAACAACATCAACAATCATAATAATCTAGTACGTCAACAGTGCGCTATCCGTGGGGGGGCGTCAAATTGGTACTCACAACACCTACGATTAACCGATAAAATTCATAATTAAGTTATTAAAACTATTTTAACCCATTTTTTACAATAACATGCAACTTAAAACTACTAACAATATAGATACTAGGCACCTATATACGGCTTACCAATATATAAATGTATAATAATAATTGATAAACATAATACGTCGTATCTATACTTGTTTAGCATAAATATATTATATTGAGCATATACGCCAAATAAGCTGAAATGCTTTTGAACTCATAAGTAATGTATGGAAATAAAAATAGCGATGGCAAAGGATCCAATAATAATATTATATTAACTCGGGTTAACATCGTGCCAAAAGAAAAAGTTAGTTCTTTAAATTAATTATAGATATTGTATCCAGTGAAATACTGAATTCGTTGGTCATCTTTTACACGTTAGGTATCTACCTAACTACACGAATATGATAGTAGTTTTTAATGACATATTAATATAAAAATTAAATAAAAAATTAATTAAAAACCTAAGTAGGCAGGTGAGTGGTATTATTAAAATTAAAGTTAGTTTACATTTTTAAATCGTTATATTGATCAATAATTATTAATTTTACATAAACGATTTATCTATATACCTACGCACACTAAAATACAATACATCGCCTAAATATTTTATAAAACAGAAAAATACTATACAACTCGCATCAGTGTGGATATTTCTGCTCTACCTCTTCGTTTCAGGTTTATAAATATATATTATACACACAATAGCTGTACTTTTATTACCATTAGAAATACAATTCTGCTCCGTCTTATTTGAAAAATCCTAAATACATCACCAACGACGAGACTAATGCAGTAATGCGTAAGAGCAGTGTAAGTATTTGAATTGTGCACGAGATCGAGAAATCCGAAAACCCCATCATCGTTATTATCATATTATAGCTCCAATGTCTAGAAGAAATGATACGACCAAAATAAAAATCTAAATCTATTTATTAAATATACCTATATAACTATAATACACGATAAAATACAGTCTGATAAAAACGTTCTTCCGATATTATTGAATATAATCAATTTTATTATACGACGTATACCATAACATACTTAATGCATTATAAATGAATATGCTCATCATCCTTTTCACTACGTTTCATTTACTTACATAAATTTACTGCACACATTCAACGACGTCGATTCTTCGATCCACTTTTTGTGATTTGAAATTGGAACAATTCCGAATTTTCATTATTATAAATTGTCGCGTAAAAAAATACTGACATGTCTGCTTTTTAAATTTTCGACAATCGCATCACTACCACTTTGATTCTATTCGAGATCTTTAGTTACATGTATTCGTTGTTTTAACTTCAACGCAAACAATAGTTTTATTATTTTTAAATTGTTATAATTTATCTAACATTTAAAATCGAAAAAACTAAGAAGATAGCATGACGAATGACTTAGGTGTTACCCTATAGGCTATACGAGTTAAATAATCGATAGGCGAACTCACTACAATATTAAATAAAACAATATAAACCGCGTGTGAAAATTAGGAACGTTTCTGTCAGTGTGTTAAGCGCGTAAACAACAGTGACAATATGTCAATACGTCGCGTTACGCATATTCTCGAACGCGTTTTTATACTATCTGTGTGAATGGCTCTAGTGTTTTTTGTTTTGTCCGATTCTAACAAATAATTCATATTTTTTTTTCAAATATTAAACTATTTATAGATTTTTATATCATACATATAATACCTTGTAGGTATTATGCCACTTAAAAAAATAGAACCCTCTGTCGGTCTGCCCAGCAATACCATCACAGTGAACATTATAGACGCCGCCGCGCAACATCCTGTCATGACATCGCTACAACATTTTGCGTTTTTCAAAATATTTTCAGGCAAGTCCCGCCATTCAGATGGTTGTGGTGTTGCCGGAACGGAACACAAGAGCAACTGAGCTACACGGAAACACTAACATCGTCTAATCGACAGGTGAACACGTCTCTGCTGCGGAACGCCACCGTGCACGTGCACTCGGTGGTCAGGGCTCCCGTCTTGGACCGCATGGGCATATCGACGGAGAAAAACAGCTACGCCGATTCGCTGCTTTAAGACGGCCGGGACAGCACACTCCATGCACCCCACGCCGTATTACTATATTACTATTATTATTATTTTAATAATTAATAATATAATATTTATGAATATAAATATAATATATTATAAGAACATATTATTATTATTATTATTATTATTATTAATATTCAGCCCCCGTCCCTTTGTGTGAACGCGTTATTATTATAAGCTATACAACCATTATAATATAATATACATTTCTATAATTATTAAAACATTATTAAATTACTATTATTAAAATTACTATAACTACCTATTATTATTATTATTATTATTATTATTCTTAGGTAGGTACTATAAATATTAATTATAACTAAACGACCATAAACGTTAAGTTATATTCTGTCGACTGACTTCGCCCCTAAAAATACAATACTATTATGTGTACAAACCTTCGATATATAATATAATAATAATTATTATTGTGTATTCCTTATTGTTGCCTGAATTCCTATTCGTACTTACGTCTTTAACCAATATTATGTAAATACTTTTTGTTTTAAACCATCGTTAATAAAATACAATAGCTTAATAACCACTTAACATGTATTTGTCTATAACAATAACTGAACAAAAAACGATTTCTACATAATAATAACTAGGTATACAGTAAGCTCTGGTGTGTTGATGTCCAACCTTCTTTGATTACTATATACTGTCTATACTTGAAGTAAGTATCTACAGCAGCTGGCACACAACAGTACTTGCGAGGAACTGCTTTCCCTGATATTCTTATGTTAACACTTGAACAATTCAATTTTTAAACCAAACTAAACACACTTATGTACTGATGTATACAAATGGATATTAGTTGGTATCGACGAATATGATTTATTCGTAATTTGTTTAATGACGTTCAGTCTTTGATATCAGCACCACTCTTCTTAGCTTTGATAATACCCTTAAGTTCATTTAGTCTTTCTTCTGTATTATCATAGTTGTATCTGCACAAACCCCTGTCAACAGTTTTTCAATAAATATAATATATCTCAATATATAAATATAAAATAATAAAGCCAATAAAGGTAATAAACATTAGTTAATACATAATACATAATCTATTGCTACAATTTATTTTCTTTCAATAATATTATTATAAACTATTTTATGATGGCATTAAAGCCTTAATTTGAGTGAACAATAATGTTTAGTTTTCATTTATTTTGTAAAATGCTTCAATATGCACATTATTTAGTATCTACATATAATAAATAAGATGTTTTGTATTGTATAAATAAATATAGAAGATTTGTTATGAATCTCTTGACTTTTTATAGATTGAAAAATAGTGAAGTTTTTACAATATCCATCATTTGAAATAGTAAAAAAATCATTGGAAGCTCTACACATATACATAAAATGACTGTATGGTTTTTAATAAAATATGGATTACACATTTATATTTTTGCTAAGATTAATAATGATTTAGAGTGGTGCAATCTTTCAATTTTGATTATAATGTTTATATAAATAATAAATATTATGTTTAATCGATAGTGATGAAACAACTAAAATGCATAGTTACAAACAATAAGCTAATAAAAAAATTTATTTTAACATAAGTTCAATTTTAAATCACAATTAAATGGTTTAAAATTGACTCAATGTGACTCATATTATGAAACTTAATAATTATTGTCACTATACCTTTTCCATTTAATGTTCAAATATTCTATTTAAGTAGGTACCAATATATCATAATTATTTTATGATATTTATTAATAATAAGTCTTAAAATTATATAATATAACTAGTAATTACATTACTAAATTCCTATTTTTTCTCTATGTGACTGTTGTAAATAAAATACAATGAATCAGTTATAAATAAATTATAATAAAGAAAAATAATTTGTTTATTATTTTTTAGACATCCTTTAAGTTATGCATAAATATTAGAGGATGTCTCACCCGCATGTGTTGTCTCCGTTTTATACACATACAACATGGTAAATTTTCGTTCACCAGTTTCAATTAGTGTGCTTTTAGTTTTAATATTAGAGTAAATTCATCTATTATCAAACCTTTAGGCAAAAACATTATCTGTGTTCTCTCGTTGGTTTTTTACGATATTTTAATTTTTAAGTGAATTATGACCATTTTAAAATATTTAATAATTTCATACTCATAACTCACCTAAAAATTAAATGAACATAAAAACCAAAGAGAGAACACAGATAATGTTCTTGCCTAAAAGTTTGATAATAGGTGAATTCACTCTAATATTAAAACTAAAAGCACTCTATTGAAACTGGTGAACAAAAATTTACCATGTCGTACGTGTATAAGATGAAAACAACACATGCGGGTGAGACGTCCTTTTAAAGACATATTAAATAATGTATTGGCATTGCGTGTGAACTAACATCTAGTGGCAAGGCCTCTGGTAATAGCCAATGAGTATTGAGTAATAATTTAATATTAACTAGTATAATTACTACAATTAGTAAAAAAATTGATAGTAAAAACTTTTATCAGATTTGAAGTGGGTTATAAATGGTTTTAAATGATTATAATATTAAACTGGCTTCTGAAAATTTTTAAGTTAAGCACGTCACTGCTAATATTTCTGCTATAATTTTGGTGGTAATGAATGAATTTTACTAATAATTTTTTGCAAGTTAGTAGTTACTGCATAATATACTATATAGTATTATCCGTATTAATATTAAATAACTAAATAAACACTGACAATAATAAGAAAGAATAAAAATTAATAAGTGGAACTTATTAAATCCATATTTGAATAATTTGGTCCAATTAAAAAAAAAAATTAAATACTTAATTCAAACAATAAAAAGTATTGCAATACAAAGATAGATATTATTTAATGCATAAAAACTGACATACCCAAGTTACATAATATTAATTTAGTCATATATTTGACAAGCAATTAATATTAATACTCATATAACATATTAGTTACGGTATATTTGTAGGTATACTTACCAATAAACAGAAGATATCGTAACAAAAGAACCAAATCCGAAGTGTGTAGATCTTAATGTTCTACTTGTACACAAAAAATATCCAATTCCCATTGTAAATCCTCCTACTATACCATATAGGAAACTGTTACGAAAACATGGAATTTTTGAGACATCTTTACCCAAAAACATCAAAGGCTAAAAAAAAAAATGAATTTACGATTAATCTCTGACTAAGATATATAACATAGTAAGGTATATCTTAGTCTATACCACTAACCCTAAGTCTATCTGGCTTATAATAATATCATGAAGTATTAACTTCACATTTGTTTACTTATTGTAAGTTAACATACATCATAAATTAAAATGTTGCATTTTTACCTTGTGATCTTCATCACTCGAAATCGACGCCATTGATTATTGGAATTAATAATTTACAGTACTCTCAAACTGGAATTTTAATTTCTAAGTTTGTTATCTAAGTACCAAAGGCCAAAGTACAAACAAGTAGGTACTTACGCTATTTCACATTTGACATATTTTGCACCAACAGGCAGCAAAGTATAAGTATAACTTTTTTTTATATATTTTAATCGTGATAAACAAAATACTACCTGCGTGATAATACAATATCAAATCATAATATTAAAGCTAGATAATAAATATTATCTATGGTTATCAACCATGATTTAAGATAATAATTATCAATAATTTAATGTTATAAACTGATAACCATGAGGTTGTCACTCGCCATACGAACGATGGATACAAACCACGGTCACCGCCAAATTTAATAAAATATTAAATTCTAAGAATCATGCTAAGTGCTAATTACTATTTACTGCAAATAGTACGTACCAAAAACCAAATAACCCAAATATTAAACGACCACAGGCTGAGTTAAGTTTAGAAATAATTGTAATAACTTATGGTTTTTGGAAAATATTTACTTTATTTCGATCCTTGCTCGTACAATTGAAATTACTAATTAGTACACGCTAGATCACGATTTTAGAGTAAACGCTGGTTCGACGAGGAGCACGTGTGTTATATTTAAGTGTTGAAAACTTTCACTGAATAAATCAATACATACTACCTACTGGCTACAGCACGTTTCACGAAACTAATGATAACCATTATATTAGTATATTACCATTAAAGAATGATATTTGATTGACAAATAAACATTTATTTTTTAAACTTTATTATTACTAATTTCTATTTTATAAGTATTATACCTACCTTCAGAATCTAAAAATGACATTATAATTAATAAAGTATTCATATGTAAAATAAAATATAAATTACAATAATTGAATAATAGCTAAACATTATTTTAATTAAGAAAAAGAGTTAAAGAATAAAAATTAGAATAAGTGGATTGGAAGGTACACAAAAGAAACCATATGCATACATTGCATAATATCATTGATTAGAAAATATAATAATCTATTGTACAATTAATGTGCATACACACAAATTATGTCACTTTTAAATAAGACTACTAAAAAATGAAAAAAAAAGTAAATTTATTACTTTTTATTTTAATTTTTCTAATTGCTTATTTAGAACTAGAATACTTTGAAATTAAATTATTATAATTAATTGACTACTTATAAGAATAGATACTACTCTTATGTCGACATGTCGTATTACTCGTATTTATAAAAATATTATGTCTACTAATTTTTAAAATAACGATTTTAAGTATTTCGTTGCAAATTAAAAAATATTTACTTTAATTTAGTTAGCAGTAGATCATAATTTGTGATTTAAAATCTTCAATTTGTTAACACTAAAAAAAGAATAAATACATTTTTGTTAATTTATCAAAAACTATGTCAATGTTTGGAACCTCTATAATTAAAGCCTATTAGCTAGTGAATTATATATTGATTATTGTACTCAGTAAATACAATCAATCACACTATCGTCTATCACAGTAAAAACTACCTAGCAGTCGTCTAAAATTAAGACAAATTTAATTTTTGTGATTTAATTCTAGCATTTTGTACAGGAAATAGGTCAATAAGTAATAGTTACAAAAAACTATAACTTATGTACTAATAATAGAACTGTAGAATGCATATGAATTATTCAACAAATAGTATAGCCAAGAGCCCTAGAATCAAACTATTCAAACTGTATGTAATCTAAATACAGCCAGGACAAAATATAGCCAATATAATTTAATTGTAGAAACATAAAATTATGCCTGTTTTTAATAGAAAACTAAAAAATATGTACAATTGTACAACTGCTTTAATTACTAGACTAATCTATTATCACAAAACAGTAACAATGCTTGCATGTTTACAAGTAGCAAGTACCTTAGCAGAATCATTTATTATAGAATAGAATCTATTCTATAGTCAATGGCAGAACATAAGTGTACATAACCGATTATGGGTAAAAAATAAAATATGTCAAATGGAATTACATTAACACCTACTGGTGGATTTGTTATCATTTCATATTTGATCATTAGCCAATGATTAACCTGCACTTTGATACTTATTTTAAAATGTAAAATTCTGAAAAACAAATGATTAAATCATAATTAACAGCATTATAGTATGTCAATATACTCAATATGTTTCAAGACACATAAAATATAATTATTTATAATGAACTTTAATTTATTCACCATTTAAAATAAATTACTTAATAGTAGGCTACTATTAGTAGCTATTTTTGGTCTTGACTTTCAGTATTATTTTGAACTTGCTTATACATTACTTTTGGCGTATTTGGTATGTTTTGTACCATCAAATTCATATGAAGGTCACGTCTAATAGTCACATAGTTAACTTACTAACCTATATATATATAATAAATCTATAAAAAAAATTTTAATACTAAGGAATAGTATAATATTATATTATTTCTCTGTAATAAGCATTCGTGCAATTGCATATTAATAAAAATAAAAATACTATACTACTAAAGTAAACAATTTATTTTAGAGATAAAAACCTAACAAGTAATTTATTTTGATAAAACACATTTACACAGGCCAAAAGGATAACTACTGGTAAAAGTTGAATCCTCAAAATATAAGATTTTTTATAGTATAATTTTATTACAAATCAGGTAAATGGTTTGCAATAACAATATATTATACACATAAACTGTAAAATTTATATTGTAATTGTTACAGAAAAATGATCTAAATGGCGAAAACTGACAGCATTAAAAAAAACAGTAAGTTTAAATTGTGATACAACATGCTTACATGTCATTATTAAAGATGCACTAGGTCATTCGGTTTTTGATGTTTGCCGTTTAACAAATAGTATTTACATAACTCTACTTAATTTATTCGCTGAAACACGAATAATAATGTTTACTTTTAAAGAATACAAAATGTTTACGAGGACAACTTGTGTGAATGGAATTTAGTATCATTTATATAAATTATGTATTTTTGGCCAAAGTTTCAGCTTTAGCAACTACTTCTTCAATGGGTCCAACCATGTAGAACGCAATTTCTGGCAAATGATCATATTCACCAGCTAAAATTTTGGAGAAGCCCTAGAATTGAGAGGAAAATAAACATAATTAAATACCTAGTTAAAAAATATAAGCTTTAAATTATTTTTATTTACTTTAATTGTTTCTTCAAGAGGTACCAATTTTCCTGGATGTCCAGTAAATACCTCAGCTACTTGGAAAGGTTGGGACAAGAACCTCTGGATTTTCCTAGCTCTAGCGACGGTCAATTTGTCTTCTTCTGAAAGTTCGTCCATACCCAAGATAGCAATGATATCTTGAAGTGATTTGTAGTCTTGTAAAATTTTTTGTACACCACGAGCAACATTGTAATGTTCATCACCAATAACATTAGGGTCCATAATACGGGATGTAGAATCCAATGGATCTACAGCTGGGTAGATACCCAACTCAGCGATAGCACGAGACAATACAGTGGTAGCATCTAAATGGGCAAAAGTTGTAGCTGGAGCAGGATCAGTCAAATCGTCAGCAGGTACATAGATAGCCTAAAAAATATTATCTGTTAAATAATTTTCACAAATTAGTATGTACACAACTATTTACCTGTACTGAAGTAATAGATCCTTTGCTGGTTGTGGTAATTCTTTCCTGCATAGTACCCATGTCGGTGGCCAAAGTTGGTTGATAACCTACAGCAGATGGAATACGTCCCAACAAAGCAGACACTTCAGAACCGGCTTGTGTGAAACGGAAAATATTGTCAATGAAAAGTAATACATCCTGTCCTTCTTGATCTCTGAAGTATTCAGCAACAGTAAGTCCGGTAAGTGCAACACGAGCACGAGCGCCAGGGGGTTCATTCATCTGACCGTATACCAACGCTACCTGTTAAAAGATAATTATTTTAATATTTTGTTTAATATATATTACACTTCAATAATATATACCTTTGAGGTCTTGTCCTTGAGGGAAATTACACCAGACTCTATCATTTCATGATACAAGTCATTACCTTCACGAGTTCTTTCTCCAACACCAGCGAATACTGAGTAACCACCATGAGCCTTAGCAACATTGTTAATCAGTTCCATAATCAATACAGTTTTTCCTACTCCAGCACCTCCAAACAAACCTAAGAACACAGTCATATTTATAAACATGAATTTCATTAAGCAACTTATTTATTTATTACCAATTTTTCCTCCCTTTACATATGGGGCCAATAAATCGACAACTTTGATTCCAGTGACCAAAATTTCTTGTTCAACACTCATTTCAACAAAAGGAGGTGCTTCAGCGTGAATAGGTGCGGTCTTATCAGTATCGATGGGGCCCCTCTCATCAATTGGTTCACCTTAATTATAAATAATTATTTAAATGATAAGAATATTAAATTTGATATTATTTTATATGGTTATAAATTTAATTATATTTGAATGAAATAGAAATATTTACCGATGACATTGATAATGCGACCTAAAGTTTCAGCACCAACTGGAATTCTGATGGGAGATCCACAGTCAAGTACTTCTTGTCCTCTAACAAGACCTTCAGTACCATCCATAGCAATAGTTCTGACAGTATTTTCACCTATATTAGAATAAATAGTGAATTTGTAAATATTTTATGATGTTTGATAATGATTATAAAATATAATTACCCAAATGCTGTGCAACTTCAAGTACAAGACGTGGTGATCTGTTTTGTACTTCAAGAGCATTAAGGATGGGGGGTAATTCTTCATCGAATTGTACATCAACAACGGCACCAATAACAGCAACAATACGGCCTTGTGATGTACCTGCTTTTGGCTTAACAGCAGCTTTGTTGTTGGCTAAATTTTATAAAACATATTTATTGATAAGTTTTTATACAAAATAAATTAATGTTCATAATATTGTAAAATATGTAGAATATAGTGTTAGTGCTAACTATTTTTTTTCACGGAATAAGTAATAAAATGATAATTAAACAATTAACATTAATATTTTAAAAATAATAAATTAATTAATAAAACAATTTTATTGTAAGTTATTTATATAGGTTACAATCTACCCAATAAGTAAGAATATAATAATTTATAACATACAAGTAAAAAAAAGATAATTAAGAGATTTAATAAAATTAATACATGGTTATTTATTATATTTTATAATAATTAATTGTTAGGTACTACCAAATAAAACAAATTAGAATCTATTTTGATTGTGACTTCAGCATTTTATAGAAAATAGCTTATAAAACGTTAAAATATATGTAAATATAGATAGACATTACATTTATTTGTAGAATAGTTATCTATCTATAACCATATAAAAATTTCAAATGAAAATTAAGGTGTTAAATTATATGAGGAATACTTTATCTGACATCATGAATAGGTGATATAACCATCCAAATGAGTGAATATTTTAGTAATCAGGAATTGGTGAAGCTGCACTCACTATTATAATACTATTCTGTAATGCTAGTACAACACAGATAGGTTACTAGGTTATAGGAATATAAAATAAGAATTTTTTTTTTAAGCATTTATAACTAAATGGCTTGCAAAGGAAAATCATCCAAGGTCAAAAAAAGGTCATTTGTCAAATTTTAATTGAAACGGAATTTTCACGAGAAAAACACAAAGGCGTTAACGAAACATTTTTCTGTTTTCCACCAGTATCCTAAGCCCATTCGAATTGCCGATAGGTGTAACCCCAAAACCATTAAGGCGGCTACAGCAGCGGCCGGTGAGGCCATTACAAGGTACGGATCTACGTACACACCGAAACCAAAATTAAGTCGGTCGATCGCGTTGAAGCGCCAACTACGAAACTCCCATAGAAAATTTCAGGTATCAAACCGTAAAATTAGACAAGCAGCCGAATTCCTCTTAGCCCGGCAGGAAGATAAGAGAAAACGGGACGTCATACTCACAAGTGGACGTGGTGGCGACCATGGCTTTTGGTAGCTCATTTTGCACGATTTTCGGTGTTAGGTTGCTTTTGCCGGCCTTCAGGGCCCCAATGGCCGCCCTGGATAACGCGTTCAACATGATTAGGTTACGGCGACGGTGGAAATAAATTAAGTTGCACGGAAACGAATGGAGCGAATGGCCGTGGTAAAATGTGTTGTGAGTTGGAAGAGTTGCTGCGGGTACGACCGGACAAAATGGACGACCTACGCCTATGCTGGCCGTGTCCCCCGCGCAACCGTCCCAACGAGGGCACAGTGTGTTCACCTCTGCGGGACGAGCGCCGTCAGCTGTCGATAGTAAAACATGTGTTTTCCCCGGGTCACCGAACTGCTGGCAACACTGTTTCCGCGAATAATAAAAAATTGGCGGCAACAACCAACACGATAAAGTATTTAATATTTATTTTGTGGCTTAGTTGCCAGTTGGGGTTTAAATACTAATATCAGTTTGAGGTTTTTGCTATTGAAATTACAAAAAAGCGTATTGCAGTTATGGTTTTAGAAAATACCATTACTAAAATGTGTAAAATTGAAAAAATAAAATAAAACTAGCTATTATCTTTATTTTTCAATTATTATTAAAACATTTTCTGTGCAATAACATTTTGTGTGATCAATAAAAATTTGCAATATATATCAGGTATAGTAGGTAAACTAATAAAATTAAAAATTTTTCTGTCTTTTATCTATAATGTAATTAATATTTTTATGTTAACAATTACCTATTCATCATAGGCACTTTCAAGTACATATTTTTTTTATTTTATCATTAACTGTATATTGTAATACTTGATTATGACTATTTGATGTTATTTTCTTTCTACTCATACCGTCGTAATTATGTTGTATTAATATGACGTATAATACTTAAAAGTTTTTAACAAATAAACATCTTTGTAATACCAAATTCTTTCTATTAAAAGTATATATATTATGTAGGTACCGACGTATCTGGCTATCTTGATTCTTGGCAGTTGGCAGTTAGCCTATACATAGGTATTTAAAAAAACAAATCTGGTAAGTGGTAGGTAACTTTATTTTACTATAAAAATATTTAAAAAAGTTAAATTCACATGCTGCAGCCGTTACAGGCAAAGACGCAAAATAGAAAACTACAATGCACTTTATGAAATGCTCTAACAATATTTAGAATGCTCAAATTAGATGGACATTGTATAAATTATCGTGTATATACCCGGACATTTTATACAATGACCAAAATCTCGTGAGCAATGCATAATATAAAGTTATAATTCGTCATTTTGAGTTTTAATTAAAGATGACTAAAACCGAACAAAAAACTAGTAACTACTTTCAATTCACTTCCTAAAACCACCTTCAAACTTCTAATTCAAAACTTATTGATGGAGACAAAAAAATTACATCATTGTTATAAAATGTAGTGTGATCCAATACATTCATTGCTCCAGAATCTAAAAACAAAACCTAATCATTTCTACGTAGAACTTTGAATCACAGAATTATTCTGTGTTTGAATCTATAAGATAATAATCTATTATCTAATATCTATAAATAGTTTATAGTCTAAAGATTTACCTATCTGATGATAATAATAAATGGGTAGCTAAATAGCTAATAGCTATCATGGTTATTGGTTATTATTTGTTTGAAATACAATTGTAAATCACCATATTAATTTAGGCAACTATACAGTAGTATATGAATTATGTATGTAAATAAATTGCACAATTAAAAAAAATAAACATCAATTATAAATATAAATATTTCATAATTTAATAGTGTCACATTTTTATACATTTATAAGACATTTTAAAGCTGTTCAATATAAAACTATCTTTGCATAATAATATTATTAGCAACATAAATTAATCATTTATATAACATATAATATTAATTAACAGTATTTGTAGAATGATAGTTCAAAACAAAAGAATCATTACAATTATTTTCTTAAAAATATCTATGAGGAAATTATTTAATAGTGGTAACTGGTAAATTGGACTACAAATAATATAGTGTGCATTGTAAACCTTAAAAAGGCTTAAAAATCGTTATTTGTTTTTAAAACCAATATGTAAAATGTATATTTTGAAGCATTTTATTTCCTTTGACATATCAATCCTAAATTAAAGTTTGATCATGCCATTACAATTTATAAATTAGTGCTCATTGTCTTAACACGTTCTTGACGTTCAAACTGTTCTGTGTCAATTTCAGTCTTACGCATACATTCTAAAGAGGACGATGTAATCATTGGTTGATGTTTACAAATAGGTGGCCATCCAGGAGAAGAATCTAATTCAAGCTTCACTGAATGATATATGTTTTCATTATTAGATTCATGGGATCCCAATTTTAATTTTTTTGTTAATAAATAGTCTACAATAAAATACTCAATACCCAGACATAGAATACAATCAGCTACAGCTAATGTAACCACAATTATCGGAAATTCCATCAACGGAGGAAATTGTAATTGTAATAATTCTTTAATCCAATCTGCTGGAAACAATGTTACATATGAACAAATAACCGTCATAGTTACTAAACTAGAGAAAAAAACTGTGTTTTTGTAAATTGGTCCACGATATGGTTTGCCATATGAAAATATTAAAGCCAATATAATGTATTGAAACTGAGAAACAGAATAAACTGCATAATTTTCATAACATTTATACTCTTTTGGGTGAGTATAGTCGAATGGTTTAAACCAAGAAAAATTATGTACTAAGTAAAAAGATAAAACTTGTGTTGATACCATTACAAGTAGGTTTGCAACCATCGAAAATAAAGGGATAAATGATAATAGTCTCGTCAACGGGGGCTTTTTAAATAATGACCCTTGGAAGGCTTCATTTCTACCGAAAAAGAACATAAAGTTTACTACTAAACCGATATCAATAAACAAATATTCAAAATCCGTCAAGTTACTGTCTATGTTGTATAAAATAAACGTTGAAGTAAATTCCAATAAGCTATAGAGAACCATAAATTTGAAAATTCCAAATGATGTTACAAGAGCTGCTCGTCCTTCTCGAATGATACGAGGCATACAAGAAATATTTGCTATGTGTGATGTAAATGGTGAAGCTACTGACGATTCTGCTTCTGATAATGAAACTCCAACATGTGCTGCTCGTAATGCTCCACAATCGTTTGCGCCATCTCCACACATGGCTAAAAATGTCATCGTAATATGTTTATGACACAAAATTAACTGTTCGAAAGCAGGCAATAACATGTTATATCTCACCGACATGATAACCAATATATTGTAGTTCTTGTATTAACTGTTGCTTTTGTTCGGATGTCATTCTAGCAAATATAGCTCCTTTAACTAGTATCCTAGGGAGAAGAACAGGAAATTTATCTCTTATGATAGCCCACGTTCTACCGGTCATCGCAAAACTGTAATCCCCGTTGACTCGGGCTTCTAGTTCTAAATCATTTTTATTAGAATGATAGTTTTCTAACATGGATGTAGCCCTCTGTACAAATATAAATAATATAAGACAATATTAAAAGCTCAAACATTAATTTAATACATACCATAGGTGAAGTAATACCACTAGCTGTATAATATATTTTTGGACTACATCCTTGACTTTCATCAGCTGTTACGTCAACTACTGTCTTTGATGGTAAAACTATTCCACATTCTTTAGCTACACTAACAGCCGTTAGGATGTTATCACCTAAAATAATTATTTCCAATAATTTATTAAAATAATTTTTCTTAATCTTATATTATACCTGTAACCATAATGATTTTCATATTAGCCCCTTGAAGTTCTTCAATAACAGGAGTAGTTTGATCTTTTAAACGATTTTCTAAAATGACTAATCCAGCAAAAGTTAGATCACACTCAACTTCTTCTCGTCTTAATTTCGGAATTTGTACAAAGTTACAATTTTGAAGTACTTTATGAGCAAGAGCAATAACTCTGTATCCTTCTTCAGTATATTCTCGTAAAACAGTATTAGTCGTGCTAGGTACTTTAACATTTAAAAAAAATCGTAGTTAATTTATCTTCTTTCAAAATATTATATTAAGGTTATTTTCTTACCAGTACTAGGAATACATAATGACTGAATCATTTCCGGCGATCCTTTTGTGTAAACAATAAAACGTGGGTCACCAATAGTTTTTGTAATCATGCTCATTCTTTGCAGTGATGACGAGAAATGAAATTGATGTATAAGACCGATTTCTATTTGCTTGGTATCATTTGTAGTGGTTGGATTTCTCACAATCGATGGTATTAGTACATCGAACTTCGAAGCATCTGAAACTTCCAGTTCTTCAAGACACCAGCCCGTTGACTCAAACATCTGAATAATATTTGTTATTTACCTAATACATATAATGATTTAAAACGAAAATTATTAACTAACGACTACTTACTTTTATGTCAAGTGGGTCTCCTGAAACGGTTGAATTAAGTAGTGTCAAAGAATGGCAAGTTACCATACCCAATTTTAATGAATGATTGTTAGATAATGTTGTTACATCTCTAATAGGTGAACCTAGGTCATGATTATTTTCGACAGGTACTACCCCCCACATGTCCAAACCATCTTCTGTTAAAGTTCCTGTCTATATTTAAACAAAAAAATGTAATTTAAATTTGTAAATTTTGTTTTTCTGGTCAGAAATCTTACTTTATCAAAGCATATGCAATCTATTGATCCACAAACATTTATAACTCTTGTGTTCATACAAGACAGTTGATGATTTTGAAGCCTTCGTAATGCATATAACCTTCCAACTGTCATTGCAGCTGGAAGTGCTGGTGGAATAACTATTGTAAATAGATCCAAAGACTTAACTAGGATGTCAAATACTGTCAAGCCTCTAGATGCCTGCACAAAACAATTGTATAAAAAAAACTCAAACTTACTTAAACTTAAAACCTAAACATAATATTATCTTACTTACTTTTGACACTGCAGTATAAATTGAACCAGAAGTCGCAACAGCGGCCAAAATCCAAATAAAACGATACGTGTCCTTGTCAAATCTAAAGTCAGCTGGTGGGGGATATAAAATTGATCTTACTAATGATCCTTTAGCGGTCAAATAACCCGTTCTTAAGACTACTCCGTGAACCTTTCTATCAGAAAAATATCGTGCTTGAAGAACTTTTGTTCCAGAAAATAAAGTATGGTTTGCGTCTTCGCGTTCATTGTATAAAAGATTTATATTGGGTAATGCAGTCTTGAGTACTGGTACACTTTCGCCTAAAAATAAAAATCAACAGTTAACAATTTATTAAGTTCCTATTAATTTCAAACCATAGTTTGTTATATTACCAAATATTATAACTCATGATTACCTGTAAGCATACTTTCATTAACGACACATGTTCCACAAAGTAAAGCTATATCACATGGTACTTCAAATCCTACTCTAGGTATAACAATTATGTCACCCGGTACCAAATCTGTTGTGGAAATTTCTTCATAAATAGCTTCACAATTAGGTCCACCCATGTCACGGCATACTGTCACTTTATCTTGTGTATTAACAGTTTCTAATAAAGTCCTTTGATTCTGAAATAAAGAAGATACTCGTAATTTTTATTCGATTCCGGGAACTATAAATTATATATTTCTATAAAAATTTTATCCGTCGAGATAATTCTCCATATATTGTAAATTATAACATTAATTAATTACCGCACGAGTTTGTATGACCGATGATGTTATTCCAAAAACTGACATGATAACTATGGCTCCTAAATAATACACATAACCTTCTGAAAACCATACTACAAGAGAAAAAGCTTGGAAAATGTATAAAGGATTAAGAACTTCTAGCCATATCAATGATAATATATTTTGAATAGGTACATTAATTTTGTTTTCTCCATAAATGCATTTTCTGTAATTTCATAAAATGAACATAATATACTTAAATATATGTTGTTATGATATATTAAACACCTTTCGACGATTTAAGTAATACCTAATTAATTGTTCTTGTACAGAATAGCCTTTATATGTATGCAGTTGTGCCGTTGTTAAACCCCGATCCAAACCAACAAGTTTTTGGAATTTTCCTTGAGTATCGCACCAAACATAACAAATTTTTTTTATTTCTACTGCTCTAATTTGGCTTACATCTAATATAACAAAAATAACTATCAATATGCATCTTAATTATTTTTAAATATTAAAGTGAAACAAGCCTTGACATGATCCATCATTTAAATGTATCCTAATGGATTTTATTTCTACTGCTACGGGGTTTTCTTCAACTGCAATAGAATCCAATTTGCTTATATCATTGGCCATCAAAAGTTCTTCTTTGCTAAAATTAAAAAAACACTAACATTTTATTAATTATTTATAAATCCGTTATTTCGACTACTGGGAAGGAATTAATAAGGAGAAACTGGGTACAATTATAACATATTTCAAAATTCAAACAAATTACGTATGATGTATGAATATTATGTATTTTTAATCAATAAAGTAACATAAATCCTTTGTACATGTGTCATGTGTGTGTATTAGAATGCAACATTCGACAGTAGTTAAGAACTCGAAAATTAACAAGGGTTGGGACATATACGTAAAACACACATTTTTTTTTAAGTCTTAATCTATTTATGTTTAATATGCTGAATTTCTAGCATAAATAAAATAAAAATAAAACGTTTGTTAAAAAAAAAATGTTTGATTGGCCAAATTATGTGTTTATGAATTTTTATATCAATAAAACATTTTTTAATAACTAACTAAATATATGCTTATTGTAACCAAAACTAATGAATATTTAATGAAAAAAAGCGTTAAAATTATATTCCTATTTGTTTTTTTAAATTAAATAATATGATATTAAATAAAAATAGTTTGGATAAAGACGGTTATTTTCTATTTGAATATACAATTTAGTCATATTTTGAATTTCAAATGTCTATAAAAAAAACAAATGTTACATATGTATTTTTGATATTTTTATAACTGCTGTAAGTACAATGTATGAGAATTTTGTATAAAATTATCAGTTCTTGACTATTATAAATGAAAATATTATGATTTTTTGACTAAAAAATAATTTGCAAATTTTGTAATTTTAAAAATGTCAATAAAATTTTAACTTTTAACGATTATTAAAAAAAATTGGATTTTTGATATTTTTAATAAATAAATTACTTACGAGGAATCTTGTTATAAATTTTTAAGCTTCTTTAGTGAAGAAATAAAAATATCTTAATGTATAAATCAACAAATAAAATTAAAAACATTAAAAATATAAAATAGTTTGTATCAAAAACTGCAGATGTTTCGTAAATATTTTTTACGAAGTTTTTTTAGTATGAATATTATATTTTTGATAAATTGTAACTTAACCAATACATTAATAAGTTACCTAATTTCAATATTATATTGATATAGTTGATATACCATTGTCGCAAAGATTTTCCACGTCTATGAAGTTAATCATATGGTGGTACCTCATAAACCTATGTATTTTGTTTGAAATTGTTTTTATAGGTTGTATGATGTTACAATTATACCTTGTCCTCTTTATTACAATAAAAACCAATACATAGTAATCGAATTAAGAAAAACTAACTTGATTTTTTTTATAGACACATTTTTTACTGGTCTTACAAAATATGATTTATACATCCCTTCATAACTTTCCTAAAAAATAAAATATTATTGATTATGTTATAGATATACGTGTTCTTCAATAGGTTGGTATTTAATAAAAACTTACAACTATAAGAACGCGTTCGGCTTTATTAAGTGGACATCTTTTGTACATAGCGTACAAAACCCAATGAGGCCACCAATGAAATAATAAACGTAAAAATCCCAAAGTCAAAAGTATAAGAATCCATATCATGACAGCCATTGGTCCACTTCGTTTGTATCCATAAATCTCCTAGAATTTATAAAAATTGCATGTACCTATAATATTAGAAATTAGTTACAATGTTATTTATATTTTAATATCATTTTGATATTAGAATTTTAAATATTGAAATTGTATAATATACCTTATTTGGACTTATATTGGGTCATATTAATGGATACCTATTTAATTTATGAATCATACCTACTTAGTAAATTATTATTTTAAAAATTTATTCATTTATTCAAAAATATAAAATAAATAGTTCTAAAATATAAAAATTTTAATTAGTAAATTTCTATTTTCGACTGACCATTTCATCGTCTTCCCCGGCGTTGAGCAAAGAATTATCACTAATAATTGGTTCTTTCTTCGAATTTGTATTGAAGCCATTATGTTTAAAAACTGCCCCTGTATCTACTTCGCAATAAAAAATAATTCATTAGTTTTTACTTTACTTTCACTATTTCCTCTTTTAATAATTAAATGGAGCTTTTAATAATTTACCTGTAGGGCAGTTTTCATTTGATGCCATAGTCAGGAAATTTTAAAATTCCTAACGATCGTAATAGTCTGCGATTGTTAACCGTCGAACGTACAGGCATTCACGAGCCGTTCAGAAACCGCCTGAATTTGGCCTACTTGTAAGACCGCTATAATTTAAAATTTGTTTGTAAATATATAAATGTCAACAGTATAATTAGTAAATACCTTATAATATAAATTAATGTTTAAGTGGACAAAAATATAAAACAAAACTTTCATTAACTCATAAGTCATAATATAGGTATAAAAACTGCATAATAAATGAATAATTATGTAAAAAAGTAATTTACTACATCAGACATTTTTTTACCAAACTGCTATAAATAATAAATTAATACTTTAAAATTTTAAAAATAAATTTGTAATTATATCTATATTCCGTTACAATTTTGGTATGTACTATTTACTGCTCAGAAAAGATTTTTTTAATACCTTACCTGACAAATCTATACGTTTTTTACCTATCTACAATCTATTGTATAGACTCTATACAATTACACAAATTACGAAAATTTTATAGACTATAAATGATAATACTACGTTTCTTAGTTTAAAAATATTGGCATAATATATTAAATTAAATTAGATGTTTTTAATGTTGCATATATTTAAAGTGCAGGTTATGTAAACAATAGTTATTAAATGTTAATTAACTCAGGTATAATAATTGTTCAAATAATTATTTTAATAATTATGTAATACAATTTATTGCTTTGGATGAAGAGGAGAAATTCAAATTCTCAATATGAAGAATTAGAACAACAGCTATAAGTCAATTTCATAATTAAATTAAATTATTTTTTTAGTTTCATAATCTTTTTAATTTGTAGGTACTCGTATATTTAAAAACTATTGTAATATGCTGGCCACGAGGACAATGATTTTAATTCTAGTGATGCAGATGTACAAAAAATACTACCCCCTTTAAATGAATGAATGGATACCTTAATAATTGCAGTTCACACAGCTAAAATATACTTTTATGTAAAACACTACCATGCTTTTAAACACTTTTGGGTAAAAGATTTAAAGAAATCAATATGTGTAGTGTATTGTACATAGATTTTATCGTTTATAAGTAACAAGTAGATACGGTGGCTAAATCAATATTATATCATAAATATACTTATACATCATTATTAGCACTAAAGAAATTTAAAAATCATTATTTTATTAGATATATTTACTAATAATAGAACTTGTTACAGTGCTTTGTACAAAATCTGTATAATAATATTGACATTATAAATGAGATAACGGAATGATTGCTGAACACAATACACTGCAATTATACTCGTATGTTATATTATATTTTTCTCATTCGTCAGTTTAATTATAATAATTCTACTTTTTTTTCTTCAGTCTTTCTCTTATACATTATAATTTATTCTGATTATTATTTGTAGGCGGTGAGAAAATCACAATTAATAAATTATGTATACACATCAGTTGTATCAATAAAATATAAAAAATAAACCAAATGTCTAAAATTGATAAAATATATAAACAATACAAAGAATTTGTAAATAAAAACAATTATACTTCAACCTGCAAAGAAATGTGTATTTATGATCATTATAACGATTTATTCCTTTTGTATCCACTCGAGTCCAGTAAGAATCTACAGGGCTTCAAAACTTCTTTTTAGAGACATTAGGCAATATTTACAAATAGAGCTATACGACTATTTTATTCGTTCAATTTTATTTAAAATTTTACTTAAAATACTTTACATCACTGCACTCATTTTATCAGTTAAAAATTATAGCTAAAATATGAACAACACAAATTAAAAATATTAGAACAATATAATAATTATATAATATAATCGTTTATTTTTTTGAATAATAAATTAAATAATTCACTTGTTATTTGTATGTGTGTATATACTATATACATATATTAAATACAATACATAAATTGCAGTACCTACTAACTGTACTCATCGATAGTATTAATGAACATTAACAGCAACTGATTATACATGCAAAAAAACGAAAGTTTTATACAGTTCAATATGTAATATTTTAAAACAATAATTTGAGTTATTTTATAATTTTGGCATTGAATCAAGTGCGTATAAACTTATAAAGTTAATTCCATTATCTTTACCTATTAAGTATACTTAATTAAGATTCCTAATTCTGTTCACGTGATATTTGTTACATTGGACTAAATAAATATGTGTTCAAACCAATCATACAATTTAAACAATCTAAACATTATATTATAATGTACAGTGTAAACTTACTCAAAACGGTACGAAATTCAATTACTTATTATATTATATTAGGTACCTAATACCCTATTAATACACAATATTGTTGTATTTTTATATTATAATCTACAATTTTTTATGCATTTATGTTAAAATAGTTTATAATAAATAGTTATGTAGTTGTTATAGTTAAAGAATTTAAATTTGAACTGAAGTCAATATTTTTAGTTATTCAATTCAAGTATGTAAATAAAATATTAATACATTAATTGTTTATGTTGTTATATTTTTTTTAATTAATGGAAGGATATACTACTTAAATAATTTAAAAGCAATTATAATTAAGTACACTTAATAAAATATTTTATATGATACCACGATTATGGCTCAATATTCTCCAATAATCCATGCAAACAAAATAATAATTAGCTGATAAGTAATTATAATCTAATTATTTGAATAAATTTAATTTTTACCTCTGTACATTACACAGGGCAAAAACGTGTATTTCATTTTATATTATTTTTATCAAAAATTCATCATGATAAACGATCATTTTTTTGTTGTTTTTATAATAAAAATATAATTTCTCTAAAAATTATAAATTAATTTTAAATTATACAAAATGATTCATATAATTTGATATATTAGAAGAAGAATTTTTGGAGTATTTTGATTTTTGATACCAAAAAATCGATTTTTGAACAAGTAGTTTTTATAGTGATTAGTATTCAAAGTTTAGATGAGCAAAATAGCTTATGGTACAATGGAGTAGGTACCTTGCCAGTTACCTAGTAAAATGTTTATCCAGTACAGTGTTTCCCAATTAGGGTTCCGTCAGCCGGTGCCAAGGGTTCCGTGAGAAATTTGGGAAAATATAAATTAATTAATAATATTTTTGATTTGTATATAGAAAAATGCTCTAAAAATTATATGGAGGTTCCACAAAACGTTCAAGCTCCTGCAAACGTTCTGCGAGTAAAAGAAGTTGAAAAACACTGATCCAGTACTCCGTTCTCATTTAAACTTATATACCTACCCATATTTAAAACGTATTATTACGCTACACATTCGAAATTCAATTTTTATGTAACAAAATATCTCCATAAAAGAAATTTTACTTCTAAATATGTAGGTAATAAAAAATTAGCATTATTATACAATATTATCATTTAAAAGATAGTTAAACAGTATTAAAATAAATAGTAATAATAACAAATTGAAAAAACTGTAGACACATAAATATGCCACTTTGTAAGTGCAAATTAAATAATAAATAAGCTGTATTACTGACAAAGAATTAAAAAGGGGAGCAATAATTATTATGTTGTAGGTAGGTATAATAAAAATCAATACAACTTAAAATTATATTTTCGCTTAATATAGAAAGGTATTATCTTTATAATGTTATAATGTGTTGTTTAAGTGTGCATGTAATGCATAATGTGTATAGTAGGTACAGAATACTGTAATACATTGTAACCATACACTACTATGTAGATGTAACTATGTAAGCTATATTTTTTTATGAATAATTAAAAAATAATAAGCTGTTTTAAATTTAAAAATATTAATTTTAGTAATTGCAGTAAAAATAATTATATGCCAAATAACTTAAAATGTTTACTCACGCTTAAGGTAGGAGTAGAAAATATCCTAACTATATGTTCGGATACTTCACTTTATATTCGACACTAGGCGGATACTGAACGCGACGTTCCGAGGGTCAACAGTTTGATATCTTGGTTTGTGTTTCAGTTCAATAAAATTTGCATGCTATTGTACATCTATACTAGGCTTATGCGTAGATGCTCAATGAGTAGTAATTAAAGCTATTAACGATCTTCAGTGGTTGTTTTCTCATCAAGTCAGTCAAATCAAGGGCAAACTTGAAGAGTTTATTTTGACTTACCTTTCAGAGAATAATATTAAATCATAATATTTTTGATTTATAAATATATTATAACCATTGCACTAAAAAAAAAAAAATTATGTATCTATTGTTTTAAATATTATGAAGAAATTAGTTTAATACACATAAATATTGCGCAATTGCACAAAAATAGGGCGTACCATTTATTTTGTGATGTATTCATTTTCTTATTTAATTATTTAGATTTTTTAAGAAAAGCTGTTTATGTAACTTAAAGTAATTTTAACGCAATAAAATATAATTTTTAACAATAATTGTTTCTATAATAGTGACTATTTATGCTTTATACTACAAAAAATATCTCAATAAGTATATTTAATTATTATTACACGGCTTATCTGCTAATAATGTAGACTGTAGTTCTATATTCTTTTATAATATATCGATATACCACTATACCATATTTATTGCATCAAGTTAAAAAAATGTATTAAAATATTAAATACATGTACGTAATACGTATAGACGAAATAGGCGTTGTATAAAAGGATTTATGTAGTTACAAATCAACACGAATGTATAAAATCTATCATACATTACGTGTGAATAATAAATTATTATTATTATCAGTACAACGTTGAACGTAAAACCGATTATAAAAGTAATCTATGGCGTGTTTACAAAGATTAGAAACAAAAAGTGCATTACCTAAAGGGATTAAATATGATAATTTGTAACGATTATCGAAATTATTAAAATTAATTTAATGTACCTATATTATTGTTATTGTAATTGTTACTGTTAAATGTTACTGTAAATGTCTAGTTGTAATATATTATAACCAAGTTCGCGCTAAAGGGCTATAGCTTCCCCCTTCTTTAACTTATTAAAATGACCTATTTATGTAAGTAAATACATATTTATCATAATAATTATGTGCTGAATTTGTATTTTATATTTTTTCTAAATAAAAGATGGCCATATTTCAGACTTCACTAGATCCATGCCGGGTTATTATGTTCCCATGGTAAGTTTAGTGGCTTAATTTTTTTAAAGCTTATAATTTAAACTGTTTTTTATCTAACTTAAAATATTTATTAATAAAAATCTATTCCTTCAATATTCAGTGTTTATACATTAAGATTCTCAAAATAAAGTATTCATTATAATATAGGAACGAAGTAGTGTTTATAAAAAATAACAGGCTTAATATGAATTATGAACCATATAAGAAATAAGAAATTGTATTCATTAAAATAGCTATATTATTATAATATCGTTATTGCTTGCTAATAAAATTAATCTTTATAACATAATCACTTTTAGGATATTATAGTTATAAACACCTATTGGATATATACTACATATAAATTAATATTTACTTATTACAATTGCCAGTTAATTGTACTTACATTTATTTGACTTGGAATAAAAAAATTAAATTTAAATTTTCGATAACTGCCTATTTACTAAACCTAAGTGAAAAATACATTAACTGTTTCATACTTGTATAGGTATTAAGGAATGTATAAATATCTTTATAAGTAAGTCTATCGTCTATGATACCAAGCTTTGTAGTTTACTACAATATAGTAATATAATGGTAATATGCCACATGCTTATATAAGTACGAAGCAAAAAGCAATAACAATACGATGCTGATTTAAGTTTTTAATATTGTTATCATATCATACTTGCTAACATAAATATTAAAAATAAACACTATTAAAATATAGAAGTAAGTATGTAACACACATAGCTATGCGAAATTATAAAGTTTATTATAATATACAGTATATTATTATGTACATATAGGGTAAATACAATTCTCACAAATGGTATAAATACAACTTTTGAGCGTTTTAAATATTTGTAAAATAATAACTTACAATAAGTTTAAGAAAGCTTAACCTTTTTTACAATTTTAAAACTCTTTTTAGACAATCAAAAAAATTATAAGAAAATTGTCACTTATCTTCAAAAAAATAAAATATTGTTTATATTATACTGATATCGATACTATATGATGATCATTAATATATCTATAAATATAATACTTTTATTATTACAATACATTTTTTATTTGTGCCAAAATAATAATCGTATACCATATAATCATAACAGTTGAATAATTGTTTTTTGCTATTCATCAAATTAGTATATGTAAATTATAAACCAGCTGTTTACTACGTCTGCCGTTCAGTATTTGAGTGAAAATTAAAAAAAATTACGTGTCCTCAATATTTTTCACATTCACATTTGCGGTAACAAATTAATTTTTAGTAACGTTAATAATTAATACAAATTTACTTCGTGTGTAGTTTTTCATCGTGTAGTGCATTTCATTATACTCATTTCATTTAGGCAAAAGTTAAACTGGCAGTTATTAATTATCATCAATTAACCATGGTCATGACCCTTATAAAACAAGATGGTAAATACTAAATTCTGCATCTAAACTGCAATTAAACAATTGGTGAAAATATATTTAAATTATGTTTATAAATTATAATCCACGATGTCTCACGGTTGTCAATAGTATCATACAAATTGTGATAAAAACAAACATTATTTTTGCTCGTTCCATTCGACGTTTATCAGACAGAAGAGGTTTTAAAAGTAAGTACTTTAACGTTTTTATAAAAAGACAAGCAAACATGCACTCTCACCCACAATTGAAACTTAAATTAGGCTGGGGACACAAGCTCTTGGCCCCCTACCTTTAACAATTCTTAAAAAGCGTCCCCTTTATACACCTCGGGAACACTATATAAATTGAGGTAAATATATTCCTTCTATCAGTACCTATACAACGAAAACTTTTTTAAAAATATTCTTACTCTAATAATTGTAGTAAAAGATGTATTAATAAGTATTATATTTATATAATATAATTATTTTGTATTCGTCAATATTTTTTTTTAGTCTAGACAGTTAATACTCTATAGTAGTAGCAGGTATTAGTAGCAGTAATCGTCGTAGTGATAGTATAGTAGTAGATGTTCTTTATTTTATTTTATTTTACATACAATGTTGAGTATATGGTATAAGCAGCATATTATATATAAGTTTTTTTAGGTAGATAAAACATGGCTGCTTGGCGGGAAAGCTAAGCAAAGGCAGTCCTCCCTCGAATCTGGCGATAAGATAATAATATAAAAAAAAAGAAGGTTTTAGTAGTACTACCAGTACTCAGTAGTAGTTGAATAATTAGTAATACTACTAGCAGAAGCATAAAATAGTATGTATAAAAATTAATAGGTAATGTTAATAATTGTTAGTTTATGCGGTACCTTCATTTATAATATTTTAAAATAGACATTTTGTTATTTGTATGCATAATACCAATTATTTACCAGTACTAGTATTTATGATCAATGATATAGGTAATCACAATATAGAAGTACCATAACATTAAATGCTCAAAATTTCTTAGAAGTAAAAATCCCCCCCATGAATTTTTGTCATTATCAAGCCTTGCATGCAACGACAATAAGACAAACTTTGAAGGTAGGTATAGAATATTTTGATTTTTAAAATTTCAACGTCCACATCCACATCTATTCTATCTTAAGCGAAATATTTTTGAATTACAATTAATAAGTCAAAATCACGTACCTACAATAATATGATGCCGGTACTATTAAGTCGTCATTGCCAGATCGATAACGTATAGATAATATTGCGTTCAATTCATGTGTTTGCCGATCAACGATAGTGACGGTTGTCCACTTGATATTATATGGTAAGAGTTTCTAATACAAGTGGAGAATAAAAATAACCAGTTACATAAAATCTCCTACTACTCGTACGAACTGTAGATAATGTGACGTATAATGAGCGGGTAAGGTAGGTAACTTGAGAGTTGAGTCAGCTGCTTGTCAATTGTACCGCGAATAGATAATTAAATTCACTCACGTGCATTGCGTTTACCAAATTATAATATAAGATTGTAGTACAGACATTTCACTTTAAACCTATGTTGCTGTATGCACACGACGTAGCGGCACTGCTACAGTTTTTCGTAAAACGTGATCGAATAATTTTTACCGGATGATTATTATATTGATTAATTATTAGTATTCCGTTTGTTTGGAAATTTTTAATAACATTTTTTTATCTTCAATTATAGTTAAATCCTTTTATATGTTTCTATGAAATCGTTACTGTATTGTGTTCGTTGAAAGTGCGTATACCATGATTTAATCGTGTATATTATTATATCTAATGTGTATTATATTTTCTCGTATATACCAGTTTGATAATAAATTATTATTATTATTATTATTATAATCGGAGAATTATTCAGATTTCACAACTCAAAAAAAAATATATTAATCATTTTCAGTGGAATCTAATCTGAGTGGCGACACTGCGCTGGTAGCTAATGTAATAATTAGCTGTATTATTTATACGTCGACTGTTTTTATCGTATCGCTTGTGATTAAACTATCGTTAAGGACGTGCCAAGATAGATTGACGTTCGTAAACCACACAGACGATGCAAAATATCATCTGACATCGTTGTCAATGGAAATCGTTGAAATCACCGAACAATATTGTTACACGATGAACATCGGAATAAGTATGAAAAAAGAATAATAATAATAACCTTGAAAAACAACAATTAATAGCAATAATTAATTGTGATTAAGACATGTGTCCCTCTATCTGTGCAGGAGAGTAAAATATGCATTTAATTTTATTTAAATAAGTACCGTTTAATATCTAACAAAGAAAAGTAAAGTATCTTTTTGGCAGTTTGTACATATAATAAAACTAATAAAAAGTTTGTTAAAATAAAGTACCAGGATAAATGTTAGTATAACTAATTTAAATAATATTATGATGTAGTTTTAAATTAAAAACAGATATCAATAATTTAACAAACAGATATTTTATAAAGACGTTTACGAGAAAACCTATAGTTTCTGCACCACGAATCATGATAATACGCTACCGTCATACATATAGACATAATATAGTGCCGTCGATTTGAAAAACAAATTCTTGCACTTGCAGCGATCCCGCAACCCATTATTTCTCTTGATCTGACCTCTTGTGATTTTTCTTTTTCTGAACTTAAACCTACTCTTAAAAATGTATACAACAAAAACAATACTACATCAGAACTTAAGGCGTTTGGAACAGTTGAGTTTGGAATAAATGAAAAATAGATTGCTGAGAACGATGCATTTTGTCTGGAGGATTTTGAAAGAGATATTTTTAAATAATACGTTACATCATTTTTAATTTTTATACTTATTAAAAATTAAATTCCAGTACTTTTTTTAACTAACGTATATTGGTACAGACACACGTTACAGAATAACCTTAATATATATTTTTTTAGACAGATAAGACATTTGATAATCTAAAAATATGTGGATGGTTACTATGAAAAAATTACGGGTATTTATGGCATGGCGTAAATTAAAACTGTTTAAATACAGACATATAATTAGTATAATTACCATATTTTGTGGTATCCTTAGTATCTTCAAATTGTATCACACATATTTTTATACACTGACACACTGTACCTATTCCGCACAAAACATAAACGATCCCGGAAATTATGTTTCTGAGTTTTATTTAAAATACCTACATATAACTCGACGGTCTCGAGTCTCGATACTTTCTGAATAATAAAATAGTATCCCCCGTCCACTACTCAATATAATCGGGAGTATTGACTAACTACACCTAGCTTATCAAATAAACTTCCGTTACGGCGATACATATATCAATTACATTATATCATTAAAAAATTCACTTTACCTACCAATATATAGGAATAAGTGTAATTTTCGAGACAATGCGCATGTTCATAATAATATAGTTAATCCACTGAATTTATCGATCAAATATTTTCTTTAAAAATGTGGACATTTATTTGAATACTGGAAACAGTGAAAACAAGTAAAACAATCATCTGAGTAAAAAAGTATTTTTAATTTGAATTCTAATGTGAATTTAATTTAATAATAATAGTTAAATGTTAAATAGTTAGTATTATTCAAGTTATTTCAATTTTAATTATAAAACGTTTTTATTTATTATTTCAGTATTCTATATCCGATCATTAATTATTATAAATATTTTCAATACATATAGCTATTGTAATATTCTAATACTTTGAAGTCCCATATATAATAATATAAGGTTGAGCTGTTTGCGACTAATATTAGTAATTTCAACTTTCAACCGACCTTGTGGATGTTTGGGTTAGATTAGGTTTGATCTTAGATTTCACCAATAGGTATCTTATTCTTATTACCACTATACATTTACGATTATATTATAATATAATATAAATGTTTGTCTTGGCCTTACTAAAAAGTCAACAATTTTCTACTTAATTTTCCAGTACTGAAGTTGTATACATTATCGGGGAATATGGCCGTGGTGATATTGTTAAAACTGATTTGTAATTATTTGATAAAGTTAACGACAAATTCGTGTTCGTATTACGTTTTTCGTACAAATTTAGTGTTCGTAGTTTATCACACCAGCCCGTTGGCATTGTCTGTCATAACTAAATTGCGCAACTATATTATTCAACTCATACGTCATAGTAGGTACATTATATATTTGTATAAATACATATATGTAATATGTTTATTGTATATAATATGTATATAATGTTATTCAAAAAAAAAATATTAACTCATTCAATAACCGATATTGTATAGACGAGAAAATACAACGAGACCTCCGGATGGACATATTATTACCAACAATTGCAAAAAGACGTTGCGACATATTATTAGACAAGACCTGTATCAAGGTGTAAACGTCTTAAGAAGTATAGTGGCATTAATCGCATCTAGTTACATTAGCAACAGGTGACGTATTATTATAATCTGACTAATTAGTTTTTATTATCTCCGGAGTGGAACTATTTAAGTATTTTACTACAGAACATCGTATAACTATGATTCTTTTTATTTATCTGCAGTTAGGTAGTCGGGGAAGGGTGTATTTTCAATAATTATTTTTTTGTCACATTTTTGCTAAACACTTTTTAAGGAACCTAAAAAGGTAATAGTGTGATTTTTTTATAATTTATAATACAATACGAACTATACATTTATAACACTGCCGCTGCACATACCTACGTGGCTACGTTAAATACCTTCCTAGTTCCTATACATGCTATATTTTATACATTATGTAGTCATTATACACCTGCAGTTCAGTGATACCTACTAAAACTTTAGTACACATAAGACCATGTAATACACGAAAGTGGTAGTGCAGTGATACGCGAAAAAAAAATGTTTGAGAATATATCTACTCTAAGCTATATATATATTACTACATGCCTTATACCGTGATAATACGAGTAGAAGATTCATACTTTCATCACACAATTATAATGATATCAAAGCTATATCCATAATATCTTTAATACTCGTATGTTTACCGTCTATATAATGTGATACTCGCTGCAACATAGCGCCCATGGCCCATATAATATATCAACCCCATTTTAAACATGCTCTTGGCACTCATATTATTATACAAAATGGTTAAAAAAAACCCGTACGTGGATAAACCATTTTTTCGTTACATTTTAGGTGCACTTTGGTGCTATGGTCCGTAGACATGCTGAATACGAAGAGAACGTACTTCAAGACCCGGTGCACTAGGAATTTAAAAGTGAATACCGCGCGCTGATTCCGTATATTATGTATTTATGTTATTATATACGCGCGTATAGTCCAATAAAAATATCACTATGTAAACGTCTTGTTTTCCATAATAAGCGTGCGGACACGCTGAACGCAACAACCGGAGAAGCTGTCATCACTTTCGCGTACTTGGCCATGCAGTTGGGTTTGCGGAAGGCGTGCAAGTGCTTACGTGTGTCCAAAAATCTATTGACTTCGTTTATACTGATGTACATAAATATGACTGGTAAATAAACTGCAGGGCTTATTATTATATTGTTAGTATTGTTATCTTATTCGTATTGTACTATATATACGCATACAAAGTAAAATAGTGCTCAGTAGCACAGTGAACTTGAAATTTTCCAGGAGCTAAGTATAGTCTAAAGGCGGGTTCTCACGGCGCGTGGCTCGACGAGCTTCGAGCCAAGTACGCTGGCTCGGTACACTACACGCACAATATTTCATCAATCATCAACACACCCACCAAAAATCCAATAAAGGCTAATTTATATTGTTATATTTTTAACTAATACCGGTTTCTAATACCGTAGAAAATACAAATATATGTACTAAATTATGATCCATTGATCATTACCCACCCACTCAAATAAAATCTCGATTATCCCTTCAGTATACGCCACTGGACTAGTGTTATACTACATTGAAGTTTCTAACTGTGTTAAATCTTCGTTGATCTACATTGTTAAGGTTTTATTATATAATATTTCAATAAAATGTACATCATTGGTATTATTGTTCTTGAGTTTCAATCTTTCCCTATTTATTTGAAAGTTTGTTCACGCCAACACACCTATGTATTACCATATCTAGGTAGAATGTAGATCAATAATTAATAAATTCAGATAAGGTGAAAGCTACCATATGCACATATTGCACATTATGAAGTTTATTAACGTATATATTATAATAATACATTAACGTTTATTAATGAAAATAGCATTTCGATACACCGGTGTGCTGATGAATCCAACTTACGCGACGGCTTTGGCGTACGGTTGTCCCGGACAAATAAATAGAGATCATTTCATTGTTTTTTGGATCGGTCCGATCGTTGGTGCTCTCGTCTTTAAAGACTTCGTCAAAATAACACAAATTATGTTTAATATAATGCTGTGGCGTCATTGTTAAATGGTATGTATGAATAATGAATATGGTTGCCGCATATCCAGCTATACATATATAGATATAATATATATTGTATATTGCTAAGCATAACTACCAATATCATATAATAATATAGGTAACTATATAAGTATCACTATTCACTATACTACAAATTATATCCTTAGTAGTTAATAGTGTTAGTAAAATGAATTATACGGGCAATAATATATCGATTATACCAAAGACCTACAGGCAACTCCTATATATTATATATATACAATAAAACTGCGTTTGTTGCTAAGACTGAAATTACATGTTTGTTTTATTTTTTATAATATATACTATAATGTCTATATTGTATACATATTACATACTGTTACGTGACGATAAGACAATATACTTTCATTGATAACATACATATACGCATCATTTGTTATTGTGTATTTTCAATATTTAATTTAAATATATATACAAATATCAAGTATAATATATTAAATGAAAGCATTAAATAGTATTTGCTGTATTTGATATAAACAAAATAAAATGGAACTAAATGAAAATCCAGCAAAATTTAACTGCGCTTCGACTATCCAAGAAAACGAACTATTATCGGAAGTTTTTGAAAAAACTTTACTCGAAATATCTATACTGGATTCACTTTCCGGCAGTAGTAGTATCAGCGATTATGTTAAAGACATTTTCAAAGTATCGATTGACGACTTGCATAACTTTGGGACGTTAAAAACCTTGCACGCTATAGTCGATGAAAACGAACAAAAGAAAAAACTACGATATCAGTTACGAAAAGACGAACGGGGACCAAATAATGACGAACAATTTATAGAAGAATACGTATCGTTGGAAAAAAAAATACAAAAGTTCAAACAGGAAGAAGAAGAAATTGATGCGATTATCGAGAAGTGTACGGTAAGTTTGTAAAAGTAAACAAAATTATAAAAATGATGTCGAGATTAAAATATACATTATGCAATTTTTCATTTGAATATCTATAGGACAAGAACCATTTTATTTGAATTATTTATTTCCACACAAATAAACAATTATAAGCTAATATACTATATCTATAGTATTTACTAGCAATGTAGTAATGCATAACGATATTTTTTTAGTATTGGTACCTTTCTGTTTTCATCTTTAACCTGTATCATATCATTAACTGAAAACTTATCTAAACTACTTAATTTAATTATAATACAATAATAATTATTAGATATTATTTATCGGACATTTGGACTTCTAATAAAGATTATTAAATATTAAAAATATCAATTTATTCTTTTAGATTCTAAACGAAGTGAGGAATATATTGATTTTACAATGATGTAAGTTTTTTTTTGTGTCTGTAATTAGATTTTGGAATAGATATAATGCTTTGATTTTTGACTTCAGCCCCTATTTTAAAAGGAAAATTCATCTAGTTGGTACTTTGGGGGGTCAAAAGTAAAAAATTTCCAGTAATTTAAAGCGTTATGAAAAACCCTAAAAAAGTAACCGAAAAACGGGAATTTTTTCGCATAATCTGCAGTTTTTGACAAAATCGATTTTTTTATTTTGCTGTAACTCAAAAACGAATCATTGTAAATACTGGAAATTTTCACCAAATGTTTATATTAGCGTTATCTATTAACGATTAAATTTTCAAAAATTTTGACTTTTTCTAAGCTATTTATAGATAATTGAAATTTTCGATTTTTCTAAAAAATTTTTTTTTTTTTTGAAATGCCAATAAAAAAATTTTGGTAATCCAGAAAATCTTTAAAATTTATATGATTATTTATTAGAACTCTATCCAAATGTTCAATGCACCAATAATCAGTAATTTGTATAGGTATTGTTAGTTGTTCGACATTCCTAACTTTCAAGTGACCATAAACGGTATTGCTTTGTGTCTTATTATGTTTAATCACGAACTATGATTAGTAATTACTGATTATAATGATTCATAAGGACTGGCGTCCGGCATCAAACACACTGTGATATGAGGTAACCGTTTGCCCGTTCAAAAAGTATAAGTTCTTAGTGTATGGCTATAGAAATATATCACCAAGGTTAGACAATTATTTTCCTATTGTATAATATACAATGAAAAGAAAAGTGTAGGTTTTAATCTATACATTTTAAAGTTTAACAATTTTTTCGATGTCGGCAAATACTAGACCAATCAGATTTATGTATATATTAATTCTTTTTCGTTTTCTTTAATTTATTATATATTTTATTCCTATTTTAAAATTTTTACAGTCTTATAATTTCCATAGTGACTTTTTTTTAAATTTTATAATAATAAATACAAATAAAATATGTATTAAGTGTGCTGGTAACCGAGTCGTTTACTTTGGATATTAAGCCAAAAAAAGCAAGAAATAAACCAGCCAACCAGGATTACGAAGTTATCAAAATTCAACTTTAAATATTAATAAATTGTTATCTTATTTAAATTATATAATCCATATATAGGCCGACGGAGAACATACAGCGATACGAAGAGAAACGGAAAAAAACTATGTAGACAAATGGGAAAAGGCTAGAGTAGAAAATTTCAAATTTAAATTTAAATCTGAAGAATTAGAATTACAGAAATATATGGTAGAGTTACAGGCTAAAATGAAAACAGATCAAATTGTAGACAAAGAAAATGAACAATATTTAGATTATAGTATAAAGGTGAGTCAACATACATGAATAAATACTTAAAAGTACTAACTGTATCTGATAAAATCTATAATATGTACTTCAAAAAATATTTCAATCAACCAAAAAATGTTTTATTTTGTTCATAGGAATTAGAAAAACAAATCGAGTATTGGGAATGTAAGTACAAAACTGATACTAAGGAAATTGACGAAAAACTAGAAAACCTTATTATAACACTGGAAGAAAAAACCAAAGAAATAGAAAGTTTAAAAAAAACAGTAAGAGCATTTTTAATTTTTGTTTTATGTTTTGCTTGTGTAAGTGCGTATTCAGTAGATAAATCAATAATAATAGAGGCGATATACCGCAAACCATCATATATAGCGATAGCGGCGTTGGCGTACAGTTTGACTTTAATAATACATTTTTTAATGTCTTAAATCTATTTCTATACAACTATAATGTAAAATTCTAGTTTAACGAGAGGCAAACTATTATCGAAGAACATGCCGAAAATAAGCAAAGAGCAGAAGAAGAGAAAAAACGTATCGATCACATGGAAAAAATGGCTACGAAAATTCAAGCGTGGTGGAGAGGTACTATGGTTAGACGTCGCTTAGGTCCATATAAACATTTATCGGGACCTAGAAAGAAGAGTATTAAGAAACCGTTAATAAATAAAGGGAAAAAACCGAAAAGCAAATAATATATATATTTAAAACTAAAAAATAGTATAGAGGTATACGTATACCTCTAGACAATGATTAATTGATCTACGAGTATATTGCAACATCTACATCCTACATAGGCGTAAAAATAATTATTGGATATTGTAAAAATTTTAAAATGTAATGTTACCTTGAATTTCAATAAGACAAATCTTAAGTAATCCCCAACTAAATCTGAAAATTATATCAACAGGTTTTGATAATTAAAAAAAAAGGTTTATAAACGATATTTTAATTATATGGTCCAAATACACGGAGGTATTTTACCCAACCTTGTAACCAAGGTTTTGATAATAAAACTAGAACTGTGAGTACTAATAACCTGTAGTTATTAAAATATAAAAGTACAACACATTTTCAGATTGCATGTGTTCTCCCCCTCCCCCCACCTCATAAAAAAGTAAAAGTAAAAACAAAATCCATATTTGTTCAAAAACTACAAATTTTCTTTAAAGTTTTTCCCGCCTCCAGGCGAATTGCAAGTCTATACTCTATACATAATAAGTATATCAAGAAATACCATTGTGTGCAGTACAAAATTAAACTGTGTAGAAATGAAAATTCAAATACTAGTAATAAATAATAACTGAATTATGAAATTTTGTGTGTTTTAATATTATTAATATGTGCTATTAATTATAATTTATACATAACGTATTAACGTACCCAGTGCCGTAGCCATGGAGGCAGTGGGCCATGCCCCCTCATCGGCTGTATCAACTTAGTATAAAAAAATGAATTGTTATTGTTAATTGTTGATTATGTTTTTTAGTATTTTGGGTTTGCTCCCCCCCCTCATTTTAAAGTCCTATAATAATAGTAATAATAATAATACTAATAAAGCCTCTGGTGGTAATTTTAATGATGATTAATAAAGATACATTACTATAACGTCTATAAATGAAATATGAATGTTCTTATTTGTGGACTTGTCAACCACTTTTTAGCCCGTCACATATAAAATGTGCAGTATACGAATAGGTATTTATTTATTTGTATATATTTACATATACTAATTAACGCCAGACGGTTTTTATTGTGCCATATAATATAATAATCGGGGTTCGATTTTATAAAACAGTTACATATATGAAATGAAATGCCAAGTACGCCGATTTAAATAAATTTTTTTTCTTAATATACGGCAAAAAAAAAACCTCCCTTATTTAGAAATAGCGCTGTGTGAGTTGTGGTGGTAGTACAACAGTGGAGAGGGTATCGATGGATAGTGGTATACGTGCCTTTTCAGTAAATGCAATGGCAAGGAACAAAAAAAAAAATGTCTAAATTTATATTTTTTAACGTAGTCGCCCTGAGATTACGTTCTTATAGGGGATGTTTAAAGGCACAGTGTACGATTATCGTCACGTATCCCTACAAGCACTTAAGGAGCCAATCACCAGGCATTGGCCTCCATTACACCAGCAATGACACGAAGAGTTATGGAAAACTATCGGGAAAGGCTTCGTGAATGTTTTAACAGTGGAGGACACTATTTAACCGATGTAACGTTTAAAATAAATAATTAAAAATGGCATAATATTTATTAGTAAAAAATAAAACAATTTTTTCAATTTCTTTATTTACAACTGCCTCTTGAAATATGAGAGGTTGTTTTGCCGGACCCTGTACAAGAATTATACGATGCGTTATCAGCCAATCGTATTATATTGCTATTGTTTTACGCTTTAATAGTTTTATCTTTATTTTTATATTTTCGTAGGTAATTCATTTTTAAATATAGTAGAAAACATCGAGGCGACAACGTGACGAGTTGCTGGGAAATTTATTTTATTTAAAAAATTTAACATCTTATCCAACTACCTAAGCACGAATAGACGACATTGCTTATATTTTATGTTTATCTTGTACGCTGCTTGTTGTTGTCAAACCGATATATTACAATAATACACTGCTTCAATCGGTTTGCAGGCTTCCTTAATGCCTGTGTCTTAAGTTACAGTGTTGTTTTTACTGAATAAAACCGTGCGTTCACTAAACATCGCTTACCCATTTGAACAATACCGCTTATATTATTAAGTATACCAGCCGACTTATTCGTAATAGTAAGGGTTTGAAAAAAGTCATGATGTCTTTACTCGCTAATTGACGCTATTCGTTTATATAAAATTGCGCAACTGTATAGAAGTTTTAAGTTTTCCATAAATATTAATAATTTACTATAATATTAAATATGAAATAGTAATCAAAACCCTCGCAGTCTTCTTAAATAGTCTTAAACATATTTCAGAGCGAAGTATACGCATTAAAACAGGTCTCAGTAGGTATTTAGTGTATACTGTATACTGATATAATAAGTAAGTATAAAAGACCTTTTTCAAGATTTTTATCCAATGGATATTAATTATCAAAATATAAATACCCAATGCTCATTCATATAATATTATAATTTGTAAACACATTTTAACTATAATACAACATAATATTATACTTCGAAGCAATATGATAATAATCTGGGATAAAATATTATGAAAACCGAAAGGTGAGGAAATACCCACAGATTATAATATAGTTTACCAACTAATATAAATAAATATGTTAAATTATAGAAAAATTAAACATACCATCTACCGCAGTCAAAAACAAAACACTTAACTCGCGATGGACCAGAGAACATGCCCTAAATAATTAATACAATTCAATTTGATCATATTAAATATTACGTATATTCGGTTGAATAGCTTAAAACATACTAGTCTCTATACATAGATATGTGTCGTAAATTCATAGGTACTAAAAACATTAATATTCAGCCGGAGAGTGTATAACACACAAGGATTATTCGCTTAAATTAAGCAACAATAACCGTGTGAAATTAGTTATTTTTTTCTAAAATTTTAAGCTCATTTAAAACCTATAAAGATAAAAATCATCAATGATGCAAAAAGAAAACATAGTCGCCGGACTGGGTCAAAAATGTCTACCAAGAAAATCAAAAAAAATCGACCCACTTAGGTATACGTATACGTAAACCTATAAAAACATTAAATAACCCAAAAAAACATATATTTTCATATAAAATGATTGTACCAATTGTGAGAATTTGAACATTTAATATTATTAAAAAAAATTAAAAATTGGTTAGTATAGTCTGTCGACAGGATGAGCCTTAAGAAGACGTTGTACCCGCGTGTGTTGTCTCTGTCTTACTAATGTAAATCATAGCAAATTTGTGTTCAGCAGAACACATTTTGTGATGTTAGCTTCAATATAAGAGTAAATTTACCTATTATAAAATTTAAAGGTAAGAATATTACCTAGAAAAACGTCATGTGCTTTTATTGATATTATCATTTTAAAGTGAGTTATGAATAGTTTAAAGTTGTAATATTTTACATAGCTATAACGCCTATAACTCACTTTAATAGGTCACACCGACCGGTCCCAAAAACTGTATTAGTTAAAGACTGATGTAAAGTTAAGAAATAATTAGTTTTCCGTGTAGTTACGTAGTAACGCGCGCTGCCTGTCGTAGCACGCACAATATTAACTACCTCTACTAGCCCTAGCAAATTGAACCTTAAATCAAAAACTATGACGTAAGTATTAAGTTATATAAGTAAAACTGTTGAAAGGATTAAAAATACACATTTCACTTTGCTATAAACGATTTATTTTAAATTACTTATTAAATAACTATAAATATAGTAAGTATAAACTATAAATATAATTGCAACTTAACAAACTTAATAACTACTGAACAATCTTAAAAACTAATTAACTTGTCACTAACATACTTTTTATATTTACAATAGGATACAAAAATGAATACCAGTAATTCAGAGATCACTAATTGTCCACAAAAAATACCGCTTTAATAATATCTCCCCTTCCTCTCTTGCCTCTAATAGTTATAAGTTATTGTTAATAAATTTTTACTTGGCAGTAACAGTATCTCATAGGCACACAATAAAACTACTGTTGTTTACATAACGTTAAAACAAAATAACTTTCAGTCGTTTGTGTTGCATTTCGTCATTGTCATCTTAGAATATATTATATAGTATTATATTTACAGCAGTACTTAATCATATTGAAATTTAAAATTAAAATAACATACAATTTTATGATTTTATTTGGGTAATTCATGGATTATTTGCTATTAACTAATATTTTAGAAATTAAATCAAATTTATTTAGAAAAATAATAAAAAAATATTTAAACTGAAATAAATAGGTATTTTCATATACTATTTGATTAAGACTGATTTAAACTGCATCAATAACAGTAGGTTATTAGACTAAACAATGCAGACTTCTAAAACATTAAAACAAGTAATTAGTAACTCTAAAGTAAAAAATATTTCGTTTTTATACTATACATCCAATATACATTTTAGTAACATAAAATAGAAATCAAGATTATATTTAACTGCATTATATTTTTGGTAAAGTGTCAAACATTATCACTGTAAGTCTAAATATTTCAAAATTAAATTTTAATTTAAAAATATTTAGTAGACAAAAAGTTATTGAATAATTTAAAGTTAATATATATATATATATAAATAACACATTAAATAAATATTGCACAATTGATAAAATTCAACACTGACGAAATAAAAATCACTTATATAGAGTTACTATTACTCTGTACTTTTTTATTGCTTTTCATGTTTACAGTACTGATAAAGATACATATTACCCATCATAATTAGTATTTTTGCTGCCCTTTATTTTTGTAAATAGTGAATAAATTAATATTATGTTAGACTACATATTATTATACATTAATTTAATTAAATGTATTATTTTCTATTGTAGGGTATTATTTTACATTTAAAAATGTCAATGTACTTTTAAGTCCATATTAAATTTATTATTATTTATCTATAATATTCTCGGCATTAATAGTATATGTTAACAATGATAAAATATATATAATATATATATATACATATGATATATAAGACCTAAATTCTTTCGAGCACTATTGAGCAAAAATCATTAAGACTTTTGGATAAGTACTTAAGGTGCCTGAACAATGGATATTTATTCTTTTTAAATAATTTTTTATCACAGTTAAACAGCCTTTTTTTGTCATAAAGGGTCGCCACAATTTGCATAACTACCTACTAATTAGTGTTTATGAATTATCAATAAATAACAATTTTGAACACAGAGGGCGAAATATTTTGCAAGTATAAATATAAATATATTTTTTTTATAGACCAAGATAGTTGCCATTTTCTGGATTTTGAGGAGGGGAATTAAGTTAAATAATACTATAAAAAAATCAAAAATTTTAGGTGCTGGCCAGTCTTGTTGGAGCTATTAACCTTTGATCATATAAGAAAGCGGCAATTCTTTGTTTTTATTTTTAAATGGCCATTGACCTCATGTCCGAACACATGCCTTCTACCTGAGGGGGGCCCATATCAACACTGGTTAGCTGGTCTGTACGACTATCTTCACTGCTTGAAACTTCAGGATTATCACCTTGGTCAGACGTATATCGATTGATTCTGTTTCCCTTGTAAGACTAAAAATAATAAAATAAATAACAAAATTAGTAAAAACAAATTATTCATTTAACTTTATTGTCTTTCTTACATTATAGTTTTTCTTGTTGTTTTGGTAGTTGTTGCCACCATACCTGGCTCCTCTGTTGTTGAACATCTGATGGCCATTAGAAGGACGTACATTTCCCTGATTGTGATAAGGATAATTTGGATTTAACATCACCTGAGGAACAGCAGGATAGTGCATTTTAGGAAATCGGTGACGGAAATTTGTATTAGGAACAAAAAATGGGCTAGTAAAAGATGAATTGACCATAGGACCAGTAGTATTAGTATGCCTGGGATGAGATATAGTAGTTGGCCCAGTTTTATAAAATGTGCGAGCCTCCAGATACTTTTTAGGTCCATTTTTCATGTAATCATTATTATTCTTAATAGATAAATTATTGTTGTTGCTCTGATATTGATGAGTGTCACCACGTTGCTTTACACAGTCCTTTTGTTCTGGGCGTATATTTATAGAAGGTGGGGGGTGTCTAATATTATACTGGATTTGAGTCATAAGTAATTGATTAGGAGATTGGTCAGATTTTTCAGGATCTGGTGTAGACGATGAGGTGGGCGGCTTAGAAACAATTGGTTGAGAGACAGTTTGTGGTGGAGGCTCTGTTAAACTTATGACCGGATTTAGGCATAACTGCTGAGGTTCAGGTGTATAGGTCTGAGGTTTTTCCTCATCATTTCTAACTACTGACATCAGTGATACAAACTGATTAGTGGTAATTACTTGCGCTTGTCCTACCTAAAGCCACAGATTCAATATTTTAACATAACATACTTTATAAAAAGCTGAGCGAGAAAATAAAAAAATTGAATTATTAATCTTTACTCTACAAACATATTATAATATAGTAAGATTTAAATAATTATAATATTGTTCTTTATCAAAATTAAGTAACTATTAAAAAATAATTTTTAGGAAAAGAGAATAGTACTTAAATATTATTAACTATATTTAAGTTAAAACAAAATAAATAAAATTTTAAATTAAGATAACAATTTGTTCAAGTTATTTTAGTTTACTAAGCATGTTATCAAAAGCTTTTAAGTATATCTTTTTTATAGCATATATGTCTAAAATAAATAATTTATTGATCTCGAATAAATACAAAAATATTAAAGAAAACCATTTAGATTTAAGTAAAAATAGTGTGGATTGAATAAATTTATTTTTAACTTTGTTTAATAAAATAAAATTGAATCTAGGTACATCAAAGTATACACCTAAAACTAATAACTTAACCTCGCTCAGCCTAGGAGTAAAACTTTTAGTATTAAATTATTTAATTACCGAAGTATCTGATGATGGTGGCCTAGGATTTGTGCACTGTTCAGTAAATACTGGTTGATGAACAACCTGAATATTTTCCATAACTGGATCATAATACGGGTAACCACCATCAGAAGTTGCGACCATATAAGGCATATATGGTGACATGATTGGCATTGGATAAGCCATATCAGGAGTAGGTATCATACTTGACATTTGAGTTCCCGAATAATATGGTGTATCACAAGGTACAGAAAAAAGAACCTTTGATCCTTGAGTATTGTTGCAAACCTAAAATAATAATAGATTAATGATATTAATTAAAATTAAAATTAATATAAATTGATTTTCATTTAATTTAGTCTTAACAGAAGTCTATTTTTATAATTAAAAAAAAAATATATATTTTTTGTTTTTTAAATAACAATCCATATTTTTCATTTTATTATCTGAACCAGAATACTTTTTTTAGTTTGTTCATACATAAAAAAAGTATCAAATGTTTTTTTGGTAGTTATATTTATTTTTTCAAAACCAAAATTTTATTAAGATCTTGCAAAATATATTTTTTTTACGAGAGTAAGAATTAATACTTGACATATTATTAAAATAACAAATACGGTGAATTAACAATCTATTAACAAACTTTAAAATAGAATATTATATTTTGAGCAGTATTGTTTATTATTTTACAATATTTAAATTGTTCTGTGGAATATATTTAAATTTTAAATTTGTACACTAGTATCTTTCTTAAAAATTTAAGTATTGTAAGGTTAACCAATGCAGATAATGTTCTTATCTAAAGTTAGATAATAGGTCAATTCACTCCAATATTTAAGCTACCACAACCACAATATTGCTTCTAATGAATGCTAAATTGTTACATGGCATGTAGTTTAAAAATGAATAAATAGTTAGCAGATATTCTCTATAGACTATGAAAAAATGTATAAAAAATTATAAATTTTTGCACTTGAAAATACTCACCGAGCTTACTGGTAAATTAGGGTAAGCTTGTTGTACCAGTACTTGAGGTACTGGATTTGGATAGAATATAGGTTGGCCACTATAGCCTTGCATACTAGTAGCACTTTGTGTTCCGTAAGGAGCTAAATACAATTACAAAATAACTGATAGTTGAATATAATCATAGTTGTCTTTAATTAATTACCTGCATATACATTAGGAAGGGATTCTGTTGAAGATGAGTTTTGTGGACCTGGGGGTTGAGGAGTTACTGAAGTATTTCCATTGATTGGCATATTAAAAAAAGCCATTCCATTTTGATAAGTGTACATAACTGGTGCTAACATTGGTTGAGCTGGAGTTGGTAATGGAGGAACTGAATATTGTTGAACTTGACTACTATATGACATTAAGTGTGATGGCTGTTGAGGAGAGTTGTTGGAATCATAATTACTTTTGTTATCCTAATAATAATAATAATAATAAACAAGTATTAAACTCCAAATTAAAATAATATACTTATATAATACTTATAGACATATACATATTTATTTACATGTTTAGTTAACACTTATCATTCATGTTTACTTGGTGAAAAACCATAAAAATCAAATCATTTGTTTATATAGGATATGATCTAATTAATATTATATTTTATTTTATCTCTATTATTAAAATAGTTGGTAATGATTTGGTAGCACTGACACATCCCTAAATGTATACATAATTTATAAACACGTTTACAATTGACCAATTGTAGAAAATCTGTTTTTGTATAAAAATAAATATTACACTGTACAAAACTAAGTTAAACTAGAATATAATTTAAAAAATGTGTACTTGATTCATTGATTATTTTTTTCAAATTATATGGTATATGTCCATTTATACAATCATTGGAAAACTTAACGATAAAACTAATTAAGAATACTAATGCAAATATAAAATAACTATCAAATTATACTAATAAAAAAATGAGACCTTAAAAATAAAAACTTAGTATCATAAATTTAACTGAACACATTTAGACCATGAACATAAAAATAAGATAGAGCAAGCTACATTATTCTTCCATATCAAGTTCAATACTTGGTTTATTTTGTTTTGTTTTTTTTTAGTGCATTTGATAAGAATTAATTATGTACTTTCTTATCTAAGAAAATATATTAAGATAAAGTAACAGTGTAATACATACTTTCTCATAAGCAGGAGCTATGTTGATACGTTTGTCTTTAAATATCAAAACGGGACCCTAAAAACAAAAAACTGTTAATACTTATTTAAAATAAATATAGGAAATATAACTCAGAACTACCCAAACATATAAGTAAATTAAATACAAAAGTTAAGTACCTAGTTTCAAATGTTTGACAAATACATTTACTTACAGCATCAATTATTTTTTTAACTTCTTCTTCAGAACTAAAAGTAATAAAACCAAATCCTTTAAGAGCCCCAGCTTTATCTTTGACAATTTTCACAACTTTAACCTCGCCATATATTGAAAAGAAATTTCGCAAATCTTGTTCTGAAGTGCCATTGGATAAACCACCGACAAATATTCGGTTTGGCACCATGGTTGATCCAACACGTTTATCCGCCACGTTGTGGTTGTTATATTTAAATGTCTGTTGATGCAGAGTGGACAGTTCCAAGTGTTGATATCTCTCTTCAATGCTGGTGTATGTTACCTATGTAACATTATGAATTAGTTTATGAAACCATAGTTTAAATTTTAAAAATATCTATAATATATAAATTTTGCTATTTTAGTAAATACCTTGCGGCCTCGTTTCATTTGTGACATATTAGTTGGCAGTAATGCAGGAAAGAAGGATGAGAAAATACAAAGGAAACCTATTTGAAGGAAAATGACAAAATTAGCAAATAAAATAAACACCTTAGGTCTAAATTGGAAAAACATGAAAAAGTATGTTTTCATTTTAATACTATTAGGTATCATAATATTAACCAAAATAACTAGTGTATAGGTAAATTCAATTAAATATTACCCTAAATTTAAAAAATTAAATGTACCCGAATAATAATTAAAAAAAAATATTTTAGAGTACAAAAATGATAGGAATAGAAATACTAAGAAAGGGTTTAAAGAAAATTCACTTATATGATATACTTATCATTTCATAATTTTGTGAATTACTATCATTATTCTTAACATTGTACATTTGTACTTAACAAAGTTAACTTTTGATTTTACATTTATTTTGTTATATATAACATGAAATGGCAAAAAAATTATCTAAAATACAAAAACAGATTCTCATTTTTTAGTATGTAGTTTGTAGTAAACCAAAGTCAATAAATCATTGTAGAAATAGTAACGAATGGCATAGACAACAATAAATAACAATTCATGTCAACAAAAAACATAACGTTACCTACCTATAAAAATATATAAAACTAAAATGTAATTTTTTCTTCTCTAACGTCGTCGCTACGGTGGATATTGACTACTGGGTGTAGGTTCAAACTAGCCACTAGGCAGTTTTGCTGCACGAACGTAAATGTCTGAGAAACTTCATTGCCCGCGAATACGAATAAAATAATAAATACAAAACTACCGAAGAGAAACGAGCAATTATTCGACGAACAACGATAAAGATAATACGAAATCGTTGTCCTGGAAAACTCGTAAGTACAACAATTATAAAACAATAAATTTATTCTCAACGATCGAAGCGATATCTTAAAGATAAACTGACGGATAGAAACAGAGAAAGAATATAGAAAGAAAGAGATAGATGTACATTGTTATTAATTTAGCGCGTAGACATTGGGACCGAATGGGTATTCCCCCATGTATGATAAGAAACAGTGCTCGGTGATGAGATTTGGAAAAACACGATAAATGATCATCGCGCCATAAAACAGGAACGACTGCTTATTATACCAAAGAATAGATATAATATTACCTGGATAACGTCCCGCCATCCCGGCCGTTCCTAGTCTAATCACAAATTTACAACTCCAAAAATAACAGTCTACATATTAATATAATATATTATTATTACTACCTACTACTCTCGTTCTCTCATCGGTTTTCGATTTACGGCTTTACCCACACAAACCTATCGACCTTCAATAAAATATATTTTTAAACAATTCCGATCCTGTTGAGCATTAAAAATGAATACTCAAACTATAATACAAAGTACTCACTTTTATAATATTATGTTTAGCGTGGAAAGGGTCTTAACGATCTTGTCTCTTAAGTCGCTTTGGTTAGCTGTAGTACACGATCGGACTCCGGAAGTGTTCATACAAAACGATCGGCTATAACACACGGACGAAGAGTCAAAACAAATTAACAATAAAAGTGGGATTCGATCCAGAGGATCTTCCCGTTGAAACGTACATAGCAATGGTCTGTCTTACCGTTGGTGTCGATCATCTCGTCACAGGTTGCAGCAGTTCACCAATTAAAATCCTGAAGCGACGGCGAAAACCGATAGCGATAATAGTGATAGTAGAAGAAGCTGGTTGTAGAGCGTGTGTCGTCTTTCGGACACGAAGTAGTAGTTCAAATATTATAGTGCAACTAATAACTATGTTTGTCGGTCGCCGTTCGTGCTACTGCAAAGGAGCTAAACGTTTTGCTTCGGCGTGCACAATGCAACGCGAAACGATAATCGAAAACAATATATCGACAATATTATAGGTATGCCTAATGTTCTTAAATATGTCCTATATTATGGCTAATACGGCGGCGGGCGTACACGACGAAATGATTTGCGCGTGTATAATAATGTGTATGTGAATGTGTGTGTAAAAAAAAAAATGTATAAATAAATATTATAATCGGACGGAAAAAAAAGAAAAAAAAAAGCGTACGACTGACAAACAGATTTAATTATAATCAGTGAAAGAATCAAGAATGAAGGAAAAAAAAAAGAAGAAGAACACGTTCGGGAGTGAAGAAGAGTGTGGCGTACTGGCGTGTGCGCGCGCGCGTGATGAGTGTAGCGCGCGCGCGTGTGTGTGTGTGTGTGTGTGTGTGTGAAAAAACCAATATAAATAATAATAATAATAAATAAATTTAAAATAATAAAAGCAAAGAGTACACAAACACGACGCGCGATTAGGAACATATGCGCGGTCCCCGATCGGATCATGTATTAATGTGTGTGGTGCGGCGTGCGCCGGTGCGCGCCAGCAGCAGCAGCAGCAGCTTGTCGGCGGCGACACATTCGGATCGCGCGCGCGTGGGGGGGGGGGCGGTGCCAGCGGTAAAAGAGACTCGGGTACGACAGCGGCCGGCGCGCACGAACGCGTGACGTCATTGTGACTTCGCACGGTTGTTTTGCGTTTGGCGGAGTTGACGCGGCGGCCGGCGGGACGTTTGAAACACACAAACGTGCGATTCGAACGGGTTACGCTTACGGGTAAGCCGAGGAGATCCTTCCGCAGTACCGCCACCACGTGACCCGAGCCGCCGGAACAGGACCCAGTAATATACCTGTGTATGTACTGTGCGTCTGTGCCACTGTGGTAATTAAAAAGAAATCCACGAAAAAAATACAAATTTTCTTTTTTCTTTTTAATTTAATCGATCGATTATAATAAATATCTCAAGTAAATCCATAACAATGTAATACATTTAATAAAAATAACATGATATTTTGTAGATAAACAACAATTTAATTATATGTCTAACACTTACATTACCTATATTTATGTGTGTGTTTAAGTATAATATAATCAATGTGACTTTTTTAACATAAAATAGTCAAGTATTCTAATTCAATACTTTAATACTATTGACGAAAAATTCAAAAACTTAAAGTTAGTTTCGGTGTTTTGCGTTGATAAAATATATTTTAGGTTATCACCTATATAGGTCTAGGTGTCTCTGTATTCTACCATAATATTATATAATACTTTTAAAGTTATTCACTACTCACTAGGCACCTATATTACGAGTATATTATGCACTATGCAGTATATATACTATATATACTTATTTTTCATTTATTATAACTTAAATTTTGGGTTAGCTCTAAAAAAAATATATTTGATACAAGTTATAGATGACTCAATCACTATAAAATTAACAATATAACCAACAACAGTTTATATAGGTAATAGGTAATTTGCAGTATACATAAATAAGTTGGTTAATGGTTTTGTTTCCTGTGGGTTATATGCTGTAGATTTTTTTCCTGTTTGTTTTCCATGGATTATTTTCATGGATTCGTACAAGAATAGAAACAAACTGATTCTGATCACGTATTGATCACGATATTATGACAACTAATTTCTATATTTGTATAAATTGTATGCAAATCTACAAGACTAATGATTCTTAAGGGCGGTGGTAAACTCTCACTGGTCAACATTATATTATTTACCTGAAGTAAATGTGTAAACTCTCCCGGGTCAACATTTTGCAATAAATTAAACAAAACAAGTAAAAACTGTAATACAATAAATAATGAAATAACTATGTCTCAAAAAATATTAAATTATAAAAACAAAGAAATAGATACCATAAGGTTTTTAAAATCTATGATTATCAAATTTAATATTCAGTTTTCTTTGGCGACACTTAAAATGCCTTATGTACATACATAGTGCATGGTGCATGTTATAAATACTTCTACTAGATATTAATGTAGTTATTGATGATCTTAATAATAATTTATAATTAACTTGTGTATTTCTGAAGCGACTGCCAGAGAATTATAATATATAATTATTTCGCAATAATACAACTACTAGTCTGGAAATTATTTTCTCATCGCGCGTTGTAAACAAAATAAGGGTTAAATCGCTAAATATTAAATAAGTAATGAGTAATATTGGTAATTTTTTTTAAATGTATTATACTATTATAGAGAGAATAAAATGACAATTAATACTTAAAAGGCACATACAATTATACTTGTACTACATGCAGTTACTACTATATTTTTTTTTTTTTGTAGTAAATACCAAGTAGTAATAATTAATTTCACACTTGACACTCGACCAATAATTATATTATATCTACACCGCTGGGGGGACAACATGTGCACACGTGTTAACTGTAAATATTTACACAACTATTATGAAATATGAACGATTGTTCCATGTTTGGCTCATCGGCTATAAGCGCGAGAGCCATACGCCCAAAGAGTGTCGTTAAGATATTATCTCTACACGTATTATTCGTGAATTCCCGCTGTACAGCACTACAAAAATATAACTATATAAGCCGAGTGCCTGTATTCAATCGTTCAGTATAGGCAGTAGGTGCATAATAATATTATACAGTATACACGGCTGTCACGAGTCACGACATAATATATTGTACATTTGTACATAGTACACATTTTGTATACGTATACTAAATAGTTTAAATAATAGTATTATGTATTTATATAAATATCTGTTATCCGTCTCATGTGATTATTTTAGATCGGTGATGTATGTATCAAATTTACTACGATGTATATTCTTTTTTTCTTTATGTCATCAATGTTTTAGTACAGTAAAAATGCTAGGATTTTCAATTTTGGGAGTGGTTTCTGCATGGTAACAAATTGTATCTAGTAGGTACTTTGGGTAGCAAAATAACCGAGAAAAACAAAAAAAAAAAATATTAATGAAAAATAGATTTTACGCAAAACCAGTATTTGACAAAATCAATCGTTGTTATCCAAAAATAAATAATTGTAGATAGGTATTCGAAATTTTTATTAAAAAAATGTCAAATATTTTAACTCTTCTTGAGCTATTTATAGATATTTTCAATTTTCAATTTTGTTTAGTGTTTTCTCAAATAAATTACGATTAAAAATTATTTGCTAATTGAAAGTTCTTGAAAGTTTAATACAAGATCCCCCATATACGTTGTCCTTATGTCTGTATAAATTATTAAAAATATATAGTTGTATTTTTTTCATACATTTTATAGGAATGTAATTAAGTAACTATTATAATAATTTTGTAAGAAAAATTTAGAAAATCTTAAATTTTTTTTAGCTAAGGTTTGAAAATAAACTTTTAAGTAAGTATCTCTGAACTTTTCCATACGCAATAATATTCCAAAATATGTAGATTAATTTTAAGATATTATTTATTTATACAATAAGCCATAAACCTATTCATAATGTTTTATTTTTTTTACGCTAAGGTTATGTTATTCAAAAATTAATAACAATTATTTAATATGGAAAATGTATATTATTTTATTAATTACTATAATTTTTAATTAAATACTATAATATTACAATAAATTCAAAGTTTCCGGAAAAAATTAAATCAATATACCGTAATATTAATAGTACAATAAATAACTTTTAATAGCTAAGTATTATCATGAAATATAATTTTTTGTTATAAAAAAAAATACTGATTTACGTTGATTGTCTCTGCTCAATCGTTTTTTGTATATAATGTATATTTTTTAACTGAAATTTAGCACATTTATTACAGTGTCTCACTTTCCCTCCATTTTTAATTTCAATTTTCGAATCGATTTCAGAGTGAACAGTACGTCGTGCCACGTGCGTATAATAGTATGTATTTATATACTGCGTAATAATATGCAAGTCCGGATTAAGGGGGGCCAAGGGAAGCACGGTCCCAGGGCCCATTTTTATATCCAAAATACATATTTTTGTAATGCGTTTAAAATAGTTTAAAAAATATATATTTTAGTGGGTATAGTAGGTAATTAATAATTATAAAATAAAAATTGTCTTAATTTTTTATCACGAAAATTACTAAATTATAATAAATATTAGATTAATATTTTAATAGTTGCAGGTAGCGTAGTAATTATTGATACTAGGTAGTCTTATTGATATATTTGCATCTTGCATGAAGTACCCATGTACAATACAATGATTTAAAAAAAATATTATTGCAGGAAGTATTCCCAAATATTATAATTGCTCTTATAGTCCTTCGGTTATATTTAACTATCACAGTGGCCAATTATTCGGACAAAAGAGTATTTTCCAGTTTTAGTTAACAAGAATAAAAAATATATACCTATATAACAAGCCAGACTCGAAACAATTTAATATCATTAATGATATTGTACTCAGAAAATGATATTTTGAAATTGATTGATTTCAATGAAACTATACAACAATTTGCAAAAAAAAAAAGAGCAATTAAAACAATTTAAATTATAATTCTTTAATAATAAATACAGCGTTTAATATACATATTATATATAATATGTATAATAAATTATTACATAATTATTAATTTATATAGCCTTATATATATATTTTTTCTATTGTACAAAATTATACAATAATATACAGTCTTTAAAATGTAGTGATACGATTTTTTTGAAGTTCAATCTTTAATGGGGCACACGCACACGGCACACTAAGTTTATGGTGTCCTAGGGCCCAATCGATCCTTTATTCTGGTTGGTACTTGGTTATATGTTATTTTACTAAACTATTAACTATTAAATTATTTTATAATACAAACGAGCACTTATTTTTACCTTAATAAATATTTATTTTATAGTATAATAGCTAATAATTTCTCTTAACAATAATTGAATAATTATTCAATAAAATATTTAATAATTGATGTACCCAAACATGAAACAACTACACGAACTATGAAATATCTATTTAATAATAATAAATTAATAACAACAATTATTATTATAAGTATTATTAATAGGTACTTCTAATGCTAAATGCTAATGATTATTTGGGTGTTGACCAGTTGCCCTCAACTGCTATTATCGGGATTTTAAAAATATACCAGTTGCCCTCACATGTTAATATATACATGATTACAATATATAGCCCTTAAAATAGGGGAAGTAAATATACAAACAATAAATAAAATTATTTATAAAAATAATGTAAAATAGTATAAAATGAAAGAAAAAAATTCATATACTTGGAATTATGTATACCTCTACCTAATATTGTATTTTGTAATAATTACTAACAAAATAATATGAATACAATAGTCAATGAAATAATAAATATTTTAATTATGTGGCAATCAATGTGATAATTTGTTAACAAAAAAATAGTATAAAATTATAGAAAAAATACATATACTAATAATAAATTCTATCATTTTATACTATTTTACATTATTTTTATAAATAATTTTATTTATTGTTTGTATGTTTACCTCCCCTATTTTACGGGCTATATATTGTAACTGTGTATATATTTACATATGAGGGCAACTGGTACATTTAGTTGAGTGCAACTGGTACACGCCCGATTTTTTTCCTCTGAATCATGTTATCCCTATTAATTGTTTTAATTTAAACATATTATAAATTTATTTTTCAATCAAAAAAAAAAGGCATATGAAAAACAATTTTGATTGAAGACGGTCCATCAGCCTAATATTAAGTCACTAAGTATATATTTTATGTTATATTTATATTTTATTATTAGTCATACTTGCTCTCCTGTGTACCTTAATTACCTTCTGCTGCCATCTGCCCAAAATGTTCGTTATTTAGGTCTACACCTATAAACCGTCGGCTAACACGGGCAACACATATCCACACTAAACGGCTTGCTTGTTAAATGACCAGTCTTGTCAATTACGTTTTCTCTTAACAACTAAACATGTAAACCTTAAAAATAAACTTCTCCCATACAAATTACTCCTCAAACCAATATGGGCTCATGGCATTCAACTATGGGGTGCCGCCAAACCCTCCAATATTACTAAAATCCAATCATTCCAATCTAAATGCCTGCGACAAATAACTAAAGCTCCATACTATGTCTCCAACGACACTCTCCATAAAACCTATTTATCCAAACAGTTAAAAACGTTGCCAAGATTTTCTACAAACGCATGCATTCCAATCTCCACAATCATCGCAACCCCTTGATTTCAGAACTATCTGTTCCCACTATTCCTGGTGACCCCAGAAAGCGTCTAAAACGAACATGATGGTGTCGTGATCTACTAATAGACTAATCCCCACCACCACATGTCATGAAGAACTATCAACAGATGGTCTTTTCACTCAAGCCCCCTGTCTGAATTGATGTAAATAATCGTAACTTAACTTATTACTGTTTGTAACTTTGTTACTTTATTCTATGGTATTTTGTCTTTTCTATGTTAACTCTTTTATCACTTGTGCTTATTTTAAATTATTACTTTACAGATTGTACTATTTTTCTAGTTTAAAAATAATAAAAAAAATTATTAGTCATACCGTAGGGTAGGCAAATTAAATTAATTTTTGTCGAAAATATTGCAATTGTTATGAATTTTGATCACCAAGTATCTACTATATTTACTATGTTACCAAAAACCCAAAAAATATGCTGAAGTAGAAAATTAAAGTATTTTTTCTATTTTAAAAAGTCAAATACTTACAGAAAATAAACATCGGTAATATATCAATACGCTCATTGCTCTGCTTAGAATCTAAAATAATAATAAATATAGTTAGATATTAGATAATGTTATATTATTACATAGCCACATAGTAACATAGGTCTTATATTATATAATAATATGTTAAAGTATTAGGTAGATAAATTTGAAAAACAATTCTGAGTTTTTAGTTAACCAACAATTATTTAATATAAGTCATGACATGAAAAGATTTGATGTCATCGTAAAATTTTTAAAATAGATTTGTTTCATTTTCGTGTACTTACCTATTCAATTTTATGAAAAACTTGATAATGAATGCAATCGTACATATAGAAACTAAATACTAATGAATAGTGAATAGAAATTAATTCTTTTTTTTTTTACGACAAAGAATGTATACATTTCTCAGCATAGTCAGCATACATTTGTTTTTGAAATAAATGTTTTAAACACTGGTTAAATCTTCTCCCATGACCTCTTTTGTTTATTTAGTATAGTAATCAGCGATGTATTATTTCATTTCATACTGGAGACTGGACTATAATATTATTATTACATATTTTTATTTTGAATATAAACTTTTATTATACATTATGTTTTTAATAATACTGAAAAACTATGATTTAAAATTTAAATAAATAATGTTTAATACCTACATAATATGAATGATAAATATATAAATGACTCAATTGTTAACATGTATTAGGTACGTATAATTCATAGGAGCAACTGTCGTAATTATAGAACCTTGTAGACCAGTAATGGCTATAGCCCTCAATTTTAATGTGTGTGATGGGCATTTCCCTTATATTATCCTTCTACTCAGTTGATTTATTTGCAAATAGTTTGCAATAGATTTACATCAATATTTATATATTATATATTATATATTATATAATATTTATCTATGGTAGGTACCTATGATTCACCAAATATACACATCCCTATTTTGTCTAATAATAAGGTATATGTATTTATAATTTATGGGCGTAGATATTGGGTGGGGGGTATGGGGATGGATCCCTCCATGATCTTTTTTATATATCATAGACCTTATACTAGTATAAGGTCTATGTTATATATATACTTTATATATTATACTGATAATAAAAATAATAATAATCTTATGTTATCAATTTTTCGCAAAAATTAACTATATAGTTTTTTGAGGTATATATCCCCTTTCCTCCTGCAATGAAAATTCCTGTCTATGCCATTATTATTTATTATAATTCTATTATTAACTTAAGAACCATATTTTCAATTCTATGTAGGTTAGGTTAGGTTAGGTTTATAAGTATAAAATTAACTTAACTTAATAATTTATGATTAAAAAGGTTGATTTTTTTTTTGAAAAAAAGAAGCTATAGCATCCTCATCACCTTAAAATGGTACAACAAATGAAGCAAACTCGTTTTTCTCAATTTTATGCTTCAATGAAGAAAAAAAACGTTTCTGAATTATTAGTTATTATTCATTCTATAATATATATATATATATATATATATAATATGGGGGAGCAGTATGTATTTATAAATTTAATCATGATTCATGGTTATGTAATAGTAGATAGTATCTATGCTGATATTATACTATTATAGATACAAATTACCAATTCAATAAATATAAATAACCGATTTAAATTTGTAGGTATTAAGGTATATATATTTTACACAATTTTATTTAAAAATATATATTTCTCAATCCAAAAAGTGTCATCAACGGATGATTTCTACAGTTCTCCCAGTCGTGTTATAGCTAGGTAATGGGCGATGTCGTATCACGTATGTACGTAACTCGTAATGATATAATTTCAAAATATTTATGTTCTATCGCGTTTGAGTGTTACCACTGGGTAGCAACTCTTCTCAAGGTCCCATGCCATGTATGTACATTTTTTTCTCCTCTCATATACTTATTATTGTAACTATAATTAGATACAGATTATATATTTAAAATAAGTAATAATAAAAAAATTAAATAGGTCGTTGCAGGCGGTAGTTATGTCTTCATATACCTAGGTAGTTTGATATTAGATTTCAAACAGAAATTTGGTATTTTTTCAACTGATAAAATCTCTAAAATGAATAATGATATCATTTTACACTCTTTTACAATTTATTTATTTTATTTAAAATTTTTGAATAAATCTAGTTATTATATATGTATTGCCATATACCTATACTCTAAAGAATTACACAAATGAAAAAAAAACAGCCCTAAATTTGTACTTTGTGGTGTCAAAATTGGCCATAGTGTTTGATACCAATATAATTGGTGTTCTCTTAATGTTACCAAACTGACAAACTAATAAGAATCGCAATCGTTAGTGTCATAATAATTTCAGATAACAACTAAGTAAAGTTTTAAGTTATCTGCCAACAGTGGCAATTAAAAATACTTGTAAAATTTTCCTACATTATTTGTGAAAATTAAATAGAGTAAGGGCCATAAATGGGTCATTTGGTCTTAGTTGAGAGAGGAATTCAGAGATGTTATTTTAACTTTTAAAAGTTGCTATTTGACGACATTTAACGAGATGTTTGATGGTTACTTAATTGTAATCCTGCATAAGCTTCTTCTCTAGACCATAGTCGCAATTAGGCCAATTGGGGGGGGGGGGGCTTGGGGGCTTAGCTCCCCCAATTTTATCCATAGCCCCCCTAGTTTTTAAACGATTTTACTTGAAGCTTATTAAAATTATTGAAACCATTTAATTACAACTAACAAAATAATTTAATATTTATTGACGTTTATATTATATAACAACTCTATTGCAGCTTATCAGTTATAATTTCCAATAGGAAATCGACAGTTTAAGGTCCGAAATGGTAGTTGCTCATAATTGTTTAAAAGTCTCAAAAAATGATTTTGATTTTAATAATTTAAAAAAAGTTTTTGAAAACCATATCTATCCAAATTTATATAAGCTATTACAAATAAATTGCAGTAACAATACCTGTAAGTTCAGCTACATGCGAACGCTCATTTTCCTCAATGAGGCGTATAAAAAATTGGTTAAGAAGTAGTATGGGACAAGAACGATTTAGTTATTCTCAGGTTATTGTTGATAAATTTTCAAAAAAAGATAGGCGTATTACTTTAATATAAAATAATAATACTATCAATATGTTATGTGTTATGAGTTGGATACTTATGTAATTTATTATAATAGGTATTATATGATAATTTTTTTTACTTTTTTATTGCATACTTTTTTTATTTAATATAATTTTGTTTAAAAACATTATTATTATTCATAATAAACAATACTTTTTATTAATAAATATAGGTGTATTATTTTTTTAAGTTTTCTATTTTTATTGATTAGACAGTATAGCATGTAAAAAGGAAGTGTTAGGAGGTTATGAGTGTTATGACATCCTCATTTTATTATATATTTATTATGAGTAAGTATGTATAACTTATTTTTACTGAATTAATAACCAGGTTCCTTAAAACTGTATTGTCAAAACATATGCCTACCTACCTTATTTACAAACAATTTAATATGTTGGGCTTTTGCCACATTCCTCTTTAAAAATCTCCTATATAAACCATTGCTAGGTAACATTTTTAGATTAAACATGTGACTTGTAAATATTTTTAGACCCCCCTCAGATTTTTGACCCTAGTTGCGCCTATGCTCTGGACATAAGGTAGCCATGAGTGTATTAGCCATTAAGTATGTCACTACTATATATAGCAGGGGTGGCCAACCAGTCGATCGCAACACCTTTTCCCATTTTCATAAAATTTTGAATTTTTTTCAGAAAACAATTAAAATATTTTTTTTTTGTAAATTTGTATATTTGTATATTTTTGTATATCCCAGGAATATAAAAATTATATTTAGAAAAAAGCAATAAATAAAACGAGCTTATACACAGATATCGAATAAAAGAACTGTAACACACATTGACAACCTTTTTTATTTTTTTTTGGTCGATCGCAACAACCTAGAACATCTCGGAGGTCGATCGCAAGTCTATTAAAGTAAAGTATATAGTATCAAAATGTCTATAGCATGTAGATACGTACATAATATATATAATATAATATAATTTTTTTTATTGTCAAAAAATGCTTTGTAACCTGAAACGTAAAAAATAAAAATGGAAAGAAAGTTTCTTTAAGAAACGAAATAATGATAAACCTACTGAGTATTTTGTATTTCAATTTTTTTTTCATAAGTACTGAAAAATATAAAACTAAAAACTTGTAATGAATAAAGTTATAAAGTATAAACAATATCTAATATATGGGACATGGGTTAAGTAGGTGCTAACACTAAACATGCGAATGTACGATATAGAATCGTTTTGTCATAAATTAACAGCTAAATTATTTACACTAACTAGTAACTTAGTCTTAATAAATTTATAGTCGTAATATACGACTCATATCCTATATGCATTATTTATGTTCAATTTAATAGAATACACTATAATAATCTTAATGTATAGGTAAATTTTATCGTATAGTTGTTTAATTATTAAAATTTTATATTCTGTGTTAAAAGTTAATGTTTTGAGAAATTCGAAATAACAATGTAATAGATAGAGGACCAACTAATAGTTAATTTTATTAATTATCATTCTTAGAACTCGTAAAAAAAGTTATTAGTACTTATTTTAAAAATGAGTACTATTAATATTTATACTTGGGTCTTTGAAGCTATTTTTAACGTTGATAATAAATAATACTAAATGCACTATGTGTACCTATAACCTATAGTTAATAGTTACTTATATAGTTATATTTATTGTTTTAAGCTTTATAGGTACTTGCGCTTTTGAATTTTATTTTTATATTATTGCTGTATTTTAATATTCAATGTGTATTTTTGTGCGATGTGCTAATGTGCTCAAATCTTCAAAATAAAATATCAAAATTTTTTAATGGTAATTTAAAGTTAAAATAATATTGAACTAATAATATATGCAAATTTTAAGAGTGCTTGAGAAGAGATCCATCATATTGAGGACGTAATTTAAAAAAAATAAATGGCAAGTTATGTACTTCATTATAATAAATAGTAATTAATTTGTATACGTTTTTTTATTTTTTATTTTATAATTTATCTTTAAAAATAGGCTGTTTTAATGCCCCACTCTATATTAATCGAGAAATGGTACCTATATGTCATACTAGTATGAATACTGAATAGCATGATACTAATCCATATTAGCAATAATATAATATTTAATTATACACTAAAATAATCCTTATTATGAATTTAATATTTATGTACAAACACCACCATTGCTTAAAATAATTATTTACAATTAATACGATGAGGAGTGTTGACAAATAAATGTATTTATTATTAAACCGAATTTCAGATAGTAGTAAAATTAAAAAACAAACTGAAGTCTAAGCATCCTTTCTCAACCACCAACCCAGTGTTAGACTGTCACAGAGGCATTGCCCTAATGCCCCTGTAGTTTTCAGTGTTTTCACGGTACTGCAACAGTACATCTCACGCACGACTGAAAAGTAATAGGAAAAAAAATATATTATATAGTACCAATTACGGAGAGGATTGACGAATAAAATTAGGAACATTTTATTAAAACGTTTAAAACTTCACGGTAGAAAATCGTTGTTGTCAAGTTATGTGAAGTAAAATTGTCCTCGGGGCTTAGACGTCAATCGTAAAAGTGAGTGTGTGACGTAAACGCGGTGACCGGTCTGCCATCGGTGCCATCCAAAGGCACGGCGGCCTGTTATCAATATTCGCCACTGCGTTTGCTCAACACTCCGCCCAACCCTTCTCCGGGATAGTCAAAACCATAGAGTAGTCACTATGGTCAAAACGCACCGGTACCGATAACGTTGCGCAGGCGCACAAACTCAACGCATCGTATACACGCACGCGCGCTCACGGACGACACGGCACGTACGCACGAACATTCAGATTCAGGTCTCAAGACACACGGCATTATTGCCGTGAGTGCAGTATTTTTTTTTTTTTTTTTATCATTATTATTGTTGCGTACGTTAAGTGTTCGAAGTACGGACGATATTCGTATACTATTTTTAGCCGGAGACGAAAATTAATTTCCGGTAAACCACGCAAGCGTTTCGTATCAGCGTTGGTCGCACCGTCTCGTGTCTACCACACGGCACACGCACACTCACGTAACGCAATACACACACACACACACACCGAGTCGTCGCTAATCGGCAATCGCTATCACTCATTCACTCGAACGCGAAACTGCGAAAGTTAAATTGTTAATAATATTATTTACTTACGACCACGGTCCACGGCACGTCCGTAGGCCGTTCGCATACGTATCGTCATCGTCCTCATCGTCGTCATCGTGTGCGATAAGTCGCGCGCGCCGTTGCTGCCCGTCGTCCCGGTCAGTTCCGGAATCGGTGCGTCCGGTGCCCGCGCCCGTTTGTCAATCGTTAGATGGCGATAAACTTTTATGGGAAACACAAAATGGCCGGTGTCAACGAGTGTTTCTCCATCGGTAGCGTCGTCATGTGCACCAACTGCTTCGACGAGGAGATCGAGGGCGAGGTTCTCGGGTTCGAGCCTACCACGAAAATGCTTATATTGAGTATCCTTTTCCGAAAACACAACTACCACCGGTAGTTTGAACGCTTAGTTAGCAGGAAATATTTGGTTTAACTGGGTTAGGCGATTCTTTATGGTGGGTTAGGTGCGTGCGGGATCGTCGGCGTTATCAGGACACCGGCACCCGTTATGGAGGAGCCGCACTCGAGTTGTCTGAGATACGATCACTGCTTCGACGATCGTCTAGAATTTGCATGTGTCATCGCCACTGTGGTTTCTTTTTTCTTAAATGGCTGCTGTGTATCTGACTAATCTGCTTAGGGTCGTTAGTTGCTACCCTGTGGCATAAGAATTCCTCATAAATAGCCACTAATCTGATAAAAAGCTCCTAATTTACCGATTGAAAAATTGACTTAATGATATTTTGACAATTTATACAACCTTCTATTTTTTTATTAGTTATTATTACAATAAAAATTATAAACTTAAAACATTTTCTTTGATAATTTCTTCAAATTTTTTTTTGTAAATGTATGTTATGTAGTTGAAATTTCAAATTGCCATGCTTGTGAATTTTACGTCCCTTTCACACTACTGTAGGCACAGTTTGCCATACCCTTGCTATTTTTTATTGCCCTCCTACTATACTGTATGACACCACTGTCATTTTACCTAAATTATAGACATCAACTACCCCTGAACAGGATTTTGGTAACCCATGACGATACTGATACATTGTGATGTTCGACAAGAGAATTGAATACACTCTATTCTCAGATATGTTTGGCGTATTATTTTTTTGGTAATAGACTCACTTGGACGCCAATACATAATACTAATGTCACATTTTTTTGCATGTATCATTTGTACTGTATCAGAAATAATGCTTCCATTATATTTCTAATATTACTACTAGTTGGTAAATACATATTGTATTCTTGATATGCCAACGTTTTAATTATTTTGGAAACTGCTACTAATAAATAAGTACACTTATTACGAATAATATACTTACTAAATGTTGAAATTAAAATTTAATTTATGTAAGTAGATATTTTATATGGATAAAACGCTTAAAAAGGTACATATTAAAGTTGTCAGGTAATCGATTAATTTTCACTTGAGTAACATAGCAAACTATAGATACTAATTGTATTTTTTTTTGTTGTCCCTTATTTTTTTAAACAAATATTTACTTATTGCATACAAATTAGATTTAGGAAATAAAATCAATTCATACAGTTTGATAAATGCAGTATATACATTTTATAATAAACGATTAGATCATAAAAAATACTAGAGGTAGGAGAATACTTTCTTAACATCAATTAGACCAGTAACATTTTTTGTAAAATGCAATTGATACTAAATTTATAGAGCCCCTTTTAATAATTTAGAAATAACTTGTTATAATACTATCTTATATTTAAAACACAATTACTTAGGTAGTTTAATTTCTATATATTATGTAATTATATCAATAATTTACTAATTATCAATATAATGTATAATTGTTTATTTCCTTAATATAAATTATCAGAATGTCCATCAACTAATAATAACCCAATGTTAAACAACATCAACATAGTGAACTTAGCGTTTGCCAAAGATGTACAAGTCAAAAAGGAGTCCAGTTTCAATCCACCACCTTTGCCTTCGTTAAATTTAAATAGAGTATGTTATTATTCCCCTCCACATAATAAGATATTTGAATATTTAATAATATATCTTATAATTTATTACAGTTAAATAATAGGATAAAAACTCAAATACAAGATAAGAAACGTCAAATATCAGCTATGTCTGCCAATGTTTCTCCCGAGGCACAAAAATTGTATTTGACTATAACTAAAACGTAAACTTTTAATATTAAATTATTAGTTTAGCCGAAGAGGAATAAATAAATAATATTTGCGTATTTTATACTTAGAATTCCAGAAGTAACTTGGCAAGGGCAGAATATTGTTGTATATGATCATGTGATAATTAGCCCACCCTACAAGGCTGATAATGTCAAAGGCACTGGAAACCAAGAGGACAAAGCTATTTTGTACATAAAGAATATTGTAAGTAGACTGAAGTGTTATTGATGATAATACTTCTTTTATAATTTATTTAAAAGGAAATTGAAGAAAAAACAATTATTTGTTTGATTAGCTTAATTTCATGTCTTAATTTACTACACTTGAGGTTACTTTTACACTTAATCAGTGGTTCTCAATCTTTTTAGTACCTCACCCAAATTTTACCCGAAAAATCTTTCACGACCCACGTGGTTTCACTTTTCAAAAAGTAGTTATAAAAAACAAAATTTGTATTATATAAATATGTATACATTTTTATTATGTATTTAGTATTTTTACAAATATACTCTTAATTATGAGGTGTATGCGAAATGTGTGCTTGTTTTCTGTTATGGTTAATAACAGCATTGATATCATAATTCAAAAAATTGTTTGCAACCCATCAAAAATTGACTGACGACCCATACTTTGAAAAATGCTGCTCTAGACAAAATATAGTACCCAAATTTAAATTCTTTATTGTATTAAATAAGTATTCTACTAAATGCAACATTTATATTGAATTTCACTTTCTGTTTTATATCAATTTAATTAAAATAATAATTGTAATTTATTTGGTGGTTTTAAAAATGTTAAAGGTGGAAAAATTTGTTAAAGATACAGCTTCTCAACAAGTTTCATCCACACCAACAACCCATCGGAGCAAGCCAACTGCTGCTGCGGCGGTCACGCCACAGCCACAATGAAGTTATGCTGTAATTAAGGAAGTTGAAATAAAATTATAATAATTTATTAAATCAAGTATAACTAAAGAGAGGAACCCAAGTAGATATATTTATTTTACATTTATCAGCAAAACTCATCTAATTTCTATTGTGGATAACTTTTTTTTTCTGTCTTAAATATAAATCAATATTTGATTTCAAATTAAACTAAAACCTTAACTCTTGGATTCTGAAAACTCTTACAACTTGGAAATACATTATTCTTTTTTATTTTATATTTTTTTATTTAAAATGTATTATTTCATGCAAAAAAATATGTTTTCAACTAAAAATAAAAGAATTGAGTCATCTATATTATTTGAAAAATTTATTTAACAATACATTGTTGTTATTAGGCAAATTCAGGAATTCAAAATCTACAATTTAAATATAAGTTATATTATATTGATGCTATTCTCACCATACAGTCTACACAATAATAAAAGTTAATAATATCTGTTAGTACTTCATTGTTAAAGATCAATAATGAGATAAAAATTCTCTAATTTTTTTAAATTGCTTTGATGGGATATGAGATTTATTATTGTTAAATGTATGTAATAGATAAATGGTTTATATACTAGTCTAATCCATTTTTTTTAAAATTATTGTGTGTTGATGTGTAAAGACGTGTCAACATTTGTCATTTACTATTTGACAACCGTGGTATATGTAATACTAAAATATCACATTTTGTCTACTTAATATATATATATATATATATATTGTATGAAAGTATTTTCGCAACTCAACAAAAAACTCAAAATAATGGATATACTTACATGTTTTTTTGTTTCTTATTTGTGGTTGATTATAAGCATTATTTTATATTATAGATAAAAAATTAGTCTAAATTCGACAAAATTCCAAGATTGAATAATACTATCGATACACAACATCAATTCAATCATTAATCATTCATTATTTTAATTTGGATTTGACGACTATAGCTTATGCCAGCAAAAGGAAGTGAGAAATAAGTATCAACTCGTCTTTTGTCTCCATGTCACTAGTCGAGTTAATAAAATTAAAATAATGAATGTTAATGATTGCATTGGTTTACTTATCCATATTGTTAATTTATGCCAAAAATAAATATTACATTTTTGGACTTTAGTCTATCTTTGCTGACATACTTTAAGGTTCTGAACTAGACCTCATCTTAATATTTACAGCCTTTCAGATCTGATATTCCACAGATGTAGATGCCACATTACAATATTATTCTATTTACAGGTAACCAAGCAATGTAATTATAGTGAATTATGTAATATCATTTGCCAATCTACAGGACGACCTAAATATACTAATAAAAAGGTATAAATTAGAAAATACAAGTCAATATTTAGTCTATATCATTATTCCTCACCACTATCATTAAAATTTTATAGTAGAAACAAGATGTTTCACTGACCTTGGAGTTTCATTAAATAAAAGGATTACCTGTGTAACATATATCGATTAAATTATAACAAGTTTACCAGAGCACATTTCAATATTATACCAGAAAAATCTATAATATATAAAAAATATTCATTATTTATATTATATAAGCAAATACTATGTTGCTTGCCTTGTATAGAGTAATAAACTATTTACATACTTAACAAAACTTTACTTTTTTCATAATAATGAATTAAGAATAATAGCAAATATACCATGGTTTATACAAAATTAATTTTTACACAAAGACCTACAAATTCAAAATTCAAAATCACATAATTATTTAGGTTAAAAATATATATAGTTAACTACTAAAAACCTTAGGTCCACTTCACATTAATCTTCTATATTAAATTTATCACTCCGACATAAGATGCTGTCATCTACACTGCCTTATTAGTTATTATATTTTATTATTATCTGTTTTAATTATTTCTATTAGTAATTTAGTTAGGTACCTAATATTATAATACTATTATCTTTAGTCTTATTAACTTATAATAATTATCCATAAACCTACAAAACAAATGAGAAACGTCTTATTTAAAAACAAAAAAAAAAACAATTTTTTGTTTTAAATGGTATTTTATTTAATAACTTATAAAATGTAAGGTTCAATATATGAATATTTATAAAGTTACTATGGCTATATAAGTTTATTATTGATTGTAATTAGGTATAATCAAATGCAGTCACAATGAAAAATGCTACAATCATACCACGATTATCATCTTTATAATCGTGAATCATACTCACTACCAGACTTCAATATTAGTGTTGACATGCTATATTATGTAGTGAATAAAAATAATAGGTTACTGATTAATTATTTTTTTATTGATTAAGTGTTCTGATGATATTTTATGGGTATCTTTATAAAATAAAGAAAACATTTTTAATAAATGGTATTTTATATAATATATTATGCTGCATACATTAAACCTATCTGAAGGATTTGAAAATTACTTATGTTTAAAAGAGGGAAAGAAAACTAAAATAATAATAAACCCAACTAAATATGACAGTAATAATTATTAATTTAAGTTAGTTGGTGCTTTTTTTTTGAAAATAGAAAGCATAAAATAAATGTTTTTTCTCAAAATATTTTTAATTTACTGTTTGAATACTTTTAAAGCGTACAATTGTACATTTAATATTTTTAATATTTTTTCATATGTAGTTAATACTTAATAGTTGTGTTCAAGCACGTATACAAAAAAAATTTTGGGTGAGGTTTACAAAATTTAGCAATACAAATTGTGCCGCAATATAAAAAACAATTTTTTCTTCGTTACTCAAAATTATTTGAACCCCCCCCCCTGTAAACGTGCTTGGTTGTATTGCATTAAGATATGTTATGATTTCATAGTAGAAATTAAATACATTTTATCTAATAGGTACTTAATTATAATAATTATATGCTATCCAAAATACTAAAACACCTACAACTAAATAGTTGAGTTTGATCTTGATTATTAATCATATTATGTATAATCATATTTCTTAGAAAAATAATTGTAACTAAACAAGTAAATAAATAACAACATTATTTTAACAGAATTATAAAAATGGTAACCAATTAATAATATTATACCAACTTTATTAGGATTATACTTTTGAACGGTTATTTTTCCAATAGTCAATTGATTGCATTTCTATGAGCCTCGATACTGTTCGATCAAATGCAAATATTTCTTCATCACCAGTAAATACATTGGCTTTAGCATTGGTCTAAAAAAAGTCAATACATTGTTTTTTTTCTGAAGATATTAACACATTGTAGTTGAAAAAAAAATATAATGATTACTGCTTAATGTTATAATCAATGGTTTTAATAATAGAATATAGAAAATAAATTATTTATCACTGAAGCTTAATTAACAAATTAATAGTTTTTTTATTTTATTTTAAATGTTTATTTTTTACAATACTATGATACTTTTTGATCATATATATGAGAATAATAATAATAAACGAATATCATAGAATTTACAATTTAGTAAGCTAATTAAATTTCTTAACAGTTGTAAATATTTCACTTGAAAAATATTTATGTAAAAACTGCTATTAGTTGAAATTGTAGCTGCTATGGTCATTATAATTTATAAATTTAACTTTTAATATATTAGAAACTGATAAAATGTTAGAGTACTTTACCGATTCGGGTTGTAAATTTAAATCGTCCATAAGAACTTTTTGGTCATCATCTAATCCACCTGTTTTTTTAGCTACAAATAATTCTTTTACTGGTTTATCTGCATATATTAGAACAAATATCTAAAAAAAATATTTTATATTACTTATTGTTGATAAATTAAATCTATAAGATTACCTTATTGTCATAAAGTGTATCAATCAGAGTAATAAAACGTCTCAATGGTGACAATGAATCTAAATCCAATTGAGGAACATCTCTTATAGCTATTGTATGAAACATTTGAGCTAAATATAAGTAATCCACAGCTCCTAAAGGCTGAAATAAAAGCATTTATACTATAAATTCATAAAGTATATTAAGTAAAATATAATATTTACTCTATCACATAGTTCTTCAAAAGAAGCATCCAAGATTTGTCCACATACTCTTTGGAATACAAGATTCCTTTGCATTATAATTAATGTTCTTGGCCTAACAGTATCATTTTCACTGTTTGTAAATCTCTTAATGGAGTTTTCAAAATCTTTTATGGTATCAACATTTCGCCTATGCAAAATAAATAGAAATTTTACTGTAAATAACAACAAATTGGTAATTACTAATTAAGTATCATAAAACTATATTTTTTTTGTATACAGGGTGATTCTTTACAAGTGGAGTAGTAGACAAGCATTTTACGGGGTAATCCCGTACCACTCCACTCCGCACATTTAAACTTTAAATACTTATCTAATAAACTACTACCCTAAATTTGATTTTTATGTATCAAAATACTTAGAAAATTATTCTGCTTTGAAATATGAAAACTATGTTGTCATTCAAAAAAGTAAAAACTTAAAAAAATATAAAAATAAAAAATATTTAAATAATATTTTAAATAAAAATAATTTTTTAATAAAAACGTTGTTTTCAACAACTTGAAACTATGTAAAAAAATGTTTTCAAAAACATGAATATTTTTTGAAATAACGAGTGTTTTATGATAAAAGAATCACCCTGTATAAAGTTATAAGCTAAGTTATAAGAGGTACCATTGCATTGTCAATACGAATATTATTACTTTACCATGGTCAATGAAATAATGAATGTATTTATTAATAACTTTTTAAATAATTTTACCTATATTGACTATGCTATACAACAGGGGTGGCCAACCAGTCAATCGTAAGATGAATTTGAGTCAATCGCGACACTTTTTCCCATTTTCATAAAATTTTGAATTTTTTTCAGAAAAAAATAATATTTTTTTTTTTTTTTTGTAAATTTGTATATTTTTGTTTATCCCAGAAATATAAAAAATGAGATTATATATAGATATCGAATAAAAAAACTGTAACACACATTGTCAATCTTTTTTTTTTTTGGTTGATCGCAATACCTTAGAAAATCTCGGAGGTCGATCGCAAGTCTATTAAAGTTGGCCACCCAATATGGCTATACAATATTATTTAATTTAACGACTAACAAAAAAATTCTGAGTGTGAATCACAAGGAACGATGGAACACATTGATAGTGTAACAGTACCTACCTTAAGTTAATGTTTTTATAAAATTAATGTTTATAATCTAATCTATACCTACTCACACAAAATATGATTTGTATCCACTTTTTGCTCTTATAACTCTATAATCAATACCGGAATCCAAATTTACTACTATAGAATGTTGCTTTAACACTGGTATGAATGGTAAAAATAAAAACCTTTGTAGTCCATTCTTATATAGATCATCTGGTTTACGATTGCTGGTTGCTACCATAACCATACCTTTATCAAAAAGCTCAGTGAAAAGTCGTTTCAATATCATTGCATTTGCTATGTCAGTCACCTAGCAAAATTATTCATGATAGTCCTACAATTATTATAGAAGTATGAGATTTAAGAAAGACAATTTTTTTTTTTTTAATTACTTGAAATTCATCGAAACAAAGTAACCATGATTGTTCTAGTATTGTATCAGCAACCATTGGAATTGCATCAAAATTGTTTTTAGTGCTCAATCTTAAATTATGAACTCTATTATGAACGTCCAACATAAACTCATCAAAATGGACTCTTCGTTTTTTTTCAACCTGTAAAATTGGAAAATTTGCAAAATAATAAGATTGAATGTTGGACAATTACCAATTATAATAATTATTAGTATTTGAGTTGAGCAGTAATTTTATATTAAAGTTTGTAAGCTTTTTTTTATAAGTATAAACAATTTAAGATAATATACTTAATTATTAATCAAGAAAAAATAAAAATTAAGAAAAATTGTAAAGTTAAAAAACAGTTATATTAAATAAATAATAAATTAAAAATTAATTCTAATTAAAACATATACTTATCAAAATTGTTATATATACTTTATATTATTTTGTTTTAATTTTGTAGTCAAATATATAAATATGTTAGTACCAATATCAATAGTTAAAAAATATAATATTTACTTTGCAACAGGAAAAAAATAAATCCATTAACATGGTTTTACCACATCCAACTGATCCATGCATGTAAACACCGTTTAAAGGTTCTTTCAGTCCACTAAACAATTTTGAAATTACATTTTGTGATGGTGGCGAATAATCTTTCAATGATGTATACACTTCATCTAGCTGTTTAACGATTTTACGTTGATGATCATCATTGATTAATTGACCATCACTCACCCGTTGATCATAGAGTTCAGATGGTTTTGTTAGCAAACGAATGTTAGTGTAAATTGTACGAATTTGTACATTTAATCGTGAGGTATTCATGATGGTAGATTAAATTGTATAAGTAGGTATAACAACTGATTCTATTCTGTAAAATTTAATTTTTTTATTACTAACAATTACTAAATGTTTAATATTGACACATTTCAAAAACAATATAATATACTGTAATGTATTACAAAATGTACTATTTCCTATGATGACGAAATATACATAAAGTGTGTGTATAAGAATACATTCTTTTAAGTTATTGGCGTAAAGCCACATATTTTGATGTTTTACCTTTAAAACTTAACGATGATGGATGAAGCCATTATGAAAGATGTATCTTTAATGTATAAATGTATAACATTCACTATTCATGCATATTCAGTATTCACTATTCAGTAAATAATGTTTATTACGGAGAACATTCATAGATTATAGTAGCTAATAGCTATTTAGTAATCGCTTATCACTAATCAGTAATAATCGGTATATAGAAAGTATTATCATATTATGTAAATAATCGTATCGTGTTTTTAAACTATTATTATCAAAAAATGGCGCTCAAATACGTCACAGGTACTCCGTCTTATTAACGTCTGTACTCTGTAAAACATATTAAGTATTAACATTCCAATATTTAGGTTCAGATTTGTGTTATTAACTTAAATATTAGAGTGAGTTGACCTATTATCAAACTTAACGGTAAGGCAATTAGCGTTAAGTTTCTTAAAATCTGTGTTCTCTTTTTAGCTTTTTAGAACACCTATTTTAATTTTGAAGTGAGTTATGGGTAAGTAAAAATATTAAAATTTAATAATAATGCTCACAACAGTCACAACTCGCTTGAAAGTTAAAGAATTTTAAATAGCCAACGATAATACACAGATAATGTTTTTACCCACAATTTTGATAATAAGTCAATTCACTCTAACACATAGGTAATAATATGTATTTTGTCATGCTCTAATACATATATAATATCAACACAAAACTGGAATTGTTGAAATGCTGAACTTAAATATTGCCATATTGGTATGTTATATGTTTGTAAGACGGAGCCAACCATCGGCGTAACTAGGGGGAGAGCTTAGTACCCTGTATTTGTATTTAGCTCCCTTATAAGGTTTTACTTTTTAGCCTCAATTAGCCTTCAAATTATTTTTAACTTTGGTTTTTTAGGACTCTGGCCCTTGTAACTATTAAATCCTAGTTACGCACATGGAGCCAACACATACGCTGGTATGACGTCCTCTTAAAAGGATGTTACACTTTCATTCATTATCTTCGTCTTATAATAAACGCATAACATTGTAAATAGTACATTCTGAAGAATTCATTAACTTCTTTGTAGTTTAATATTATACTGAGTTTACATATTATCAAAGTAAGAATATCTAGTGAACCTCATGGGTTTCTTATGTAGCCCCATCAGCCGGACACAATTTACTTCGCCTCGGTGTAAGACAATAAAATGTCACTGCCCCCGTTGTAGTGTGTACGGATCATATTATGGTCAATGGTCATAAATTACAGACTTCGAGACCGGATTTGGCAAATTAAGTCCCAATCTATTATTTTTAAATCAACAGAGTACTTACTGCCTAAAAAAAAAGTGGTAAATAGTATCCCACATAGAAAATAGAGTGGTTATATTGTGTCCCGTAAAAAATATTTAATACGGTCAATTAATATTATTAACACATCACTTTTCAATAAAATCGATTGATGAAAATCTTTTATGGATGTAGGAACATGATTTTTATAGTTATATACGTACCTATGATAGATACTAGGTATGTGATTTTTCATATTGAAACAGAACCATATAGGTATATATTCCCCTTCTCTGAACAAATAATTTAATAAGGTTAAGTATTAAATACAGTGGTGCGATGTCATGCCATACTTTTAATTGATTTTACTTTTTAATTATTGACATAAAAAATTACACGGAATGATTTATATAGGAGGTTAACTAGATTATTTTTTCTATGATTGTTATAACAATGTTGTATAGGTAAAAACTTGTATGATTTCTAAATTTATTACTCATTAAAATTGTAAAACATTTATTAATGGAAATAAACAATGACGTAATATTGAAAATACATAATCATTTGCGCCTTTTGCATGCATATTTTAATAATATTATTTTCCAAAGATATAATACTGGCGGTGGTACTGTATGAGAACAGTAATTTACTTACTCGTATATGTGATGTTGTAATAATTGTAATAGGTATTTTAGATGTTAGTGCTGTTAAGCATAATGGATGACAATTATTGCAATAATATAATAAATAAAAAAAATTTGGTGATAACTGAGATTTTGGAAACCGAAGAATCATATGTAAATCATTTGAAAGAAATAGTAGAGGTAAGTTTATTGTCTATTAATCTTCGTAGTTCGCATAGATTTAAATACAGTGTCCTGTAAGGATTTACCCATTGCGATATATACTGAAATAATAGAGATATCATAATTTTTTTTTTATGAGACTCATAGGGGCAAGGACTAAAAGAGTATAAGTATTTCATATTTTAATTTAATTTAATGTTATTGTAAAAAAGTTAAAAAATATCAAAAATAGCTATTTTGTATAGTTTATTATTCTGAAAATTTTGATATTTCAACATTTTATTTTCATTAGCATCGTGATTTTTAATATTTTTTTTTCAGAATTGAGAACATTTTTATATTATTTTACGGGTAATACAAGCTCGCGGGCCACGTTTAATAACACTGGCACTTATAATATGGTATTAAATAATTCATAATTTTTTTCGTAATAAGAAAAAAAATAAAAAATCATGAAATTAATGAAAATAAAATATTGAAACGTCTAAATTAAAAAAAAATAAATTATAAAATAGCTATCTTCGATTTTTTTTTTAAATAATTAAATAAAAAATTGTGTTTTAGCAAAATATTAAATTAAATTAAAATATGGAATACTTACAGTTCCTGTCCCTGTGAATCTCATAAGAAAAAAACAAAATTATGATATTTCTAGCTATTATTTCAGGAGATATTGCAATGGGTAAATCCTTGCGGGACACCTTGTACCTGTGTAGGTATATATAATTCATATATAATTTATATAGCATTATTCTTCTACTAAATATGTTATTAATAGGGTTCGGGACTTCTTGCATTTGTATATTTTTTTGTAATAGTTGTAGATTATTCTAGGTTAATTATAAATTTGTTTTATGAAATGATGAAACTAAATACTGAGTTTAAATTTGTATATTTTTGCATATTTCGTCATATTTTAAATTTATATGTACGTAAAATTGTCGGAAAAAATCATAATTGGAAAAAATTTAAAAATACATTTTTTTAATAAATTAAGGTCGTAGTCTGTCGTATCTAACTTTTTGTCGACAATAATTGTATAGTTGTGGTAAAACCTAATGATCTAATAGATTCTAAATTGTACGACAAAATGAAAATTTAAAAAGCACTACGTGTCCATCTAGGTTAATCACGGTTAACTGATCGCATATCACATGTTTACGTTATTTCTTATTTACTTAGGATATGTGCCAGTTTTTTTTTTATAAATTATAAATTATAATCAATTTGTTATTTTTCACGATTTTTGTTATGTACCTACCTAATTTTTAAATTTTTTTTTATAATTATAATATGCGTTTTCAAAAACAAAATAAAGAATAAGTTGCATATTTTTAAGCATATATTGATGATTTTGACTGCATATTTCGATAATTTTAAGTGCAACAAGTCCAGATGCCTAGTTAATAGTTATGAATATATCTGTTTACTTTGTAGACTAGTCGATTTAGAGAATTACACATTAAGTAATTTATTTGTTGAATTAATCTGTAACTTAATACTTAAGTTATTTAAAATTGAATATTCGTGAATTACTGAACAGTGGATATCAATAATATTATGCTTTTAATTTTTGTTTAATACCTAATAAGTTATAAAACTGTTAGTCTTGAAAAAATTATTATTATTCTTAAAATTAAATTTACATATACATATAAACCTATACTGTAAATGTTGAAGTGAGTTGATGTATATCTAAAATATTTCATTTTTAGTTTTAATAACAAAATCTAATTTTTGACTTTTTTATCGTATTAAATATAATAAAAATGTAGGGACCTATATATCGAATATTGACTGAATAAATAATTTTTATTTATACATATATTATAAGCAATTTATTACAATTAATAAAATTCCTTATAATAAATTATTATAAAATGTATAGTTATTATTAGGGCTTGAGATTTAAAAAACTTGAAATTATTAAAATAAGCGTTCAAATAATCATTTCAATACGTCATTATAAGCAATCCAAAAAGAACTTAAAAATTTAAATAATCAATAAATTTGATTGGTATCTATCAAAAAAAAAAAAATCATATTAAAAATAAAACCAGCGAAATTAGAAAAATAAACACTTATAATTTCATATTTTTTATTAATAGTAATAATAAAAATTAGCTTAAATTTGTATTAACAAATAATTTATTGTAGTAATATTACATTAATTAATAGCTATCTGCTAGATTTTATGTCAGTTCAAAAAATAAACTATAATCGTTCCAAATTCTAGTAAAATAAGTTCAGATAAGTTACGTAGTGATAGAGCCATGGTGAGGTATATCCTGACGTATTTTGTAGTGCAATACATTCATCTAAACTTTAAATTATTAGATATTGACTATTGTAATAGATATAATAATTTTAATTTAGAAAAATGGTTAAAATAAATATTAAAATTCAAAATAATGTACTAGGAGTATTTGGAATATTGGAAGCATAAAGAAATATTGTCAAAAGAACATTGCAATCAATTATTTGGAAATATCACGGAAATTTATGAATTTTCAAGGTAATTAAGTACAAAAATATATTAATTTTTCGTTCTATAATAGTTGTAGATTTAAAGTATTAGTGGGATTGTGTGTGTCACTAAAATATAACTTTGATATGAAAAAAGGTGTTAAAAAGGTACAAAAATGTTATAGATTTAGAGGAAATAGCAAGAATATTACATTCTATACGGGATTATACGTATTGCTGGCATGCTATAACTTAAATCTTAATATATATAATATATATAGCCCGACATAGGTATATTTAATTTGTCGGTTGATCCTGGATGGGAATTTTTATAACGAATTGTAATAAAAAAAAAACTACTGTTAAATAGTTAATCTCACAAAATCGGTATATAGAGTATAGACACTATTCGTATAATTATTATAATGTATAAATAAATATAAGCCACAATATAAGCTAGAAATTGCTAGGTCAGTTGTGGTGGACCAGGAAGGGTATGAGCAACATAAATAGGGTAATTATTTTAGGATTACAATTTATTAACTCGATCAGTACTTATTAGTGTTTTTGAAAATATTGTTTTTTGCATGATTTGAAATCACTATTATACAACAGTCAACAGTACAATATTTTTTAGGAAAAAAATATTGTCTATATCATTATAATTTTTTTTTAGTTTTCACTTATTTAAATGACGAAGTACATTTTTTATTTATTTTGTGAAGCAACATATTTTTCTAAGAATTTTGTTACCTATTACTCTACTAGAAATAATTTATTAAATTAAAATATGTATTTAAAGTTAACATAAGCGGAGTGATATGACGGTTACCCAAAATGTTGGTACCAATAAATACACCACTCTTTTATATTTTAAATTAATTTAATAAATTAATAGTAATAGTACACATTCTATAAAATTCTATTAAAAACTAACTTCACCATTCGTGGTTTGATTTTTAAACATAAAAATATTTTGTATCAGAATATGAAATATATATAAATGTACATTTGTCATTCAAAAAGCAATAACTTAAAAAAATATGAGAATTAATATAATTTTTTTCAAAAATATTATTTTGTTTTAACTTCAAATTATGTAAATTATATAATTTGATGAACGTTAATATTTTTTGTGATTATAAGTATTTCTACTAACTATTAACCCTTAAGGTATTTATTTCCTATAAGATAGCCACTGGCCACTGTTCGCCATCAATGATAAAAGATAACTTTTATATATTATATAATATATGAGTACCTACCATATGTATATTTTAAAGTTAAAATATCTATACTTTAAAAATATGCATTAATAGAAAATCGATGAAAAATAATAAAATCTGTATTATGTATAGGTAATTACTAATTATACGTATTAAAATTTTAATGTTTGTTCTTTGAATTACAGAATATTTTTAAATGAATTAGAATTGGCCAATAATAGCGTACCAAAAATTGCTCACTGTTTTTTAAATAATCATCTTAAGTTTATTATTTACTCAACATACTGCATTAATTTCCAAAAGTAAGTTACAATAGTTAAAATGTTTTATTATAAAAAATAATACTGGTTAAAACAATAAACCATAAAATAGGTAATGATGTTATTATTAATATTTAGTTCTGATGCTATGATATCAAAAATGATGCAAAGTCGACTGTCAACCAACATCATATATCAAAGGCAAAAAGAATTAGGACATCGCCTTCCACTTGGATCTTATCTAGTACTGCCTGTACAGCGTATTTTAAGATATCATTTATTACTTAAGGTATTATGTTGAAATTTATCTGTAAAGGAAGGTAAATAGATAATTTTTTTTAAGTAATATATTCATATGTGTAATTGGTGTTTGATATTCGGGGTGGGGGGGCTGAACGCTGAAGCCCAGGTCTATACTAGATACTCTTATAATGCTTTATTTCAAAACAAAACCTGTAAAAAAAAGGCTATATCAATTCTAGTGGGAGGCTAAGTCCCCCAGCCACCCTTATTTGCACTTATAAATATATACTAATGTTATACAAAAAAATACATTATGGTACGTGCTCCTTTATAAAGTCTAGTGTAGTAGTGTTAGTGATATAGAATTTATTGGAAAATATACGTATATTATGTACTTACGTAAAATCTGCGTTTTTGAATTAATTTCATTAATTTTATAATTTTATTATTTGAGATTATATTTTTAAATGTTGTATTATGTAGTTTTAAGAATAAAATTTGCTATAATAATATTATTTTAAATACTTTTATTGTTAAACTTAAATATAAATTTAAAGTTAAGAACGTTATCTGTGTTAATACGTGTTCAAGATACATTTTATCTACATAAGTTAAAACTAAATTATGTCTGCTGAGTGTCCTGAGTTTTTAAAAATGAGAAGGAAAATATATTTCACTTAGGTATCCATATACATTTCAGCCAAATGATGATAATGATGCAAACTCACCTCGATGTATTAAACATATTATAATATGTCTATATAAATCTCAACTAAAAATAATATGTACACTTAATATGTAAATCTTATTATTATTTATTGAGTTTTCTTGGAATCACGAGCTACGATACTCGTTTAAAGTGATAAACATGTATGGTTTAATGTTTTCGGTTGTTTAAAATTTAAAAATAAATTGAAAGTAAAACTCTGGCATAAAATAAATTATTTACATTCTTAATTTTTTCTTTGTGTCTGACGTTGATTTATAGAGCAGTAAAAATGCTTCAACTATCAATTTTTAGGGTAGTTTTGGTAAAAATTTAAATAAAGATAAAGTTAAAAAATTCAATGTACTAAATTGACAAAATTTCATAAAATTCTACATACATTTTTTTTACTATAAATCAAAAAAGTTCAGTATATTTGAGCAATTGAAGTTTAAATTTTTATGATATTTGATATTTAAACTTACAATAACGATATTTAATGGTTTCTGTGTTATTTTGTAATAATCATAGAAACTTGGAATATTACACTATTCTTTAATTATCAATACTTAATGACAACGTTTTGAGGTATACTTGACTCAAATTATACTTTCGAACTACATAAGTGTTGTTTTTTTGGAGTTAGAATTACAACTAATCAAGTTTATATTATGTAAATAATAAATTGTTAGGTAGATACACCTAATTGAAATATTTTAAATAAAGCATTTATTTTTTTCACAGAAATTAGCAGCATATACTTCATATAACGAAACTGATCATTCTTTAGTCGTAAAAGCTCATGACAAAATGGTTATTTTAGCTAAAGTTATTGATGAGACGAAAAATAAATATGAAAAAGAAGGTCGTATTAAGGATATACGATTAATGATTAAACATTTGAATTTGAAGGATAAGACAAATGTAATAACCACTGTCTGCACTCTACAGCATAGTAGATTGTCATTATATTCAAATAATAATTATTTATTCTAATAATAATTCGTGTTTCGTTAAGTTTAATAATACAAAATTATAATACAATTTAAATCAACTGTAAAAATGCATTGTTCTTTACAGGTCGATATATCAAACAATTGTTTTGAATTACACGCCGAAGGCGATTTAATGATCGCGGGAACGAAGAAGAAACTCCATGTGATTATATTGAACAATATGTTATTGATTGTCAAAGAACAAAAATGTGGACTGTTGGAATACAAAACTCATATAAAGGTAAGTTTTTCCTAGCTATGTCATTATGTTAAACTTTTAATTTTTTATTTTTTAGAGTCGGAACATCACTGTGATTGAACACGTGAAAGGAAATCCACTAAGTTTTCGTTTGGCATCTAACGTGGGATCCAAACATTCGTTTACATTGCAAGTAAATTCATTATCATATTTATTTTATCTTCGATAAATTAAATTAATTATTTAAAAAATTGATCAGGATTTAATTAGTTTTAGTATTATCTACAATAGGTATATATTTTAATTACCTAATAAATGTTATTATAATTTTAATTTTTAAAGATGAAATCTTAATTTTAGGATAACTATTGTGGGTTTCACTGATAATAAAATAATTTAAATACCTATATGGATTTTTATAAATTTAAATATTAGTTATTTATTGTAATACTATAATAATAATAATAATAATATCTTATAAATATCAATTTTGAAAATTATAATTATCAGTATATTAAATACATTGATTAATATGTTAGGTAACTATAATTAATTGTTTGATTTATTCAAAGTTTAAAATGAAACGGTAGTAGGTAAATATTTTGGGGTTTGCCAATTTATAGAGCAAGAGTTTATCTTAATATTTTTATTAATAGTTTCCAAGTATTTGTAGAGCCATATGCCCATATGTTTATATAATTATTAATATTGAAATTTTGAAATTTAATTATTTATTTAATTTTTGTGTGAAGCGAGAAGTAGAGAGTTATAAATTTATGTTTAGTAAATAGGTGAATGGGGATGTACGAGAATAAACACGGTGAAACATAATAATGGTGTTATACATTATGTAGCCATGTACCATCTATAGAAAACAGATTTATATAAAAAAATATTGTTTACAATATAGTATACCTGCATTTTCATTCCTGTCTAAGTGTCTTCTCTTTACTTTTTAAAATAAATCGATGGTCTTTTATACTATACATACTAGGCCAATTAAATTACTCTTTTTATTTTATTAAAAGTATTTATAATTGAACATATTTGATGTTCTGATTAGTTAAACTTAAATTCTTTTGTGGTTTTGTATTGCCTATAAAATATTAAAAAAACTTTTTTAAGTATTTGTAATTCTGATCAGTGAACATCATACAAGTATCAGAGTATAAAATATTACTTAATTTACATATTTCATATATTTGTTAAAGTGCATTACTTAATTATTCCACAGGCGACTTTAGCAGAAGAAAAGATATTTTGGGTTAAAATGTTAAACAATATTAAAAAAGATACTTCAGATCTCTCAAGCATCAGCTTTGCTGAATTAATGGCCAAATATTTCTACATACCACATTTATTTAATTAATTAATTCTAAATAGCTATTACTAAAAATAGCTATATTGTTATATTACCTACAGCTTATTAAATGTATGGTTAGAATTCAAATATAAATAAATAAAAGCAAAATTAAATACTTATTTACAGAAGTGTAAAGTGTTAAATATTATTTAGAGCTTTTTTTTTATTGTTTAATATTATAGTTTATAATTTTATATAATTAGTTTCAATGCAAATATAACTATAAAAAACGATTATTTAATTATGTATAAATATATATATATACCTATTATTAATTTAAATTCAATGTATTATGCATATTATACATTTTATATGAGCTGTGTTATAAATTAAATAATATTACAAATTATGTAATAAAAAATTATTGTATTTTTAACAAACAATTTATTTTAACAAATTTATTCTTAAACAATAAAAACTAATGTTTAGTTAATGTGTAATTACTTACGTTATTATTTATACACATTAAAATTTGATAAATATTTTTTCAGTAAAAAGTATGAATCGAGTATAGGTACTTTTACTACATAATAATATTATAATCAATCATAGAAATAATAATTTATAGCTCTTGTCTTGCACAGTTGTCCCTAAAATGACCATTCATTGTTTTTATGTGCAATACACTCAATATCCGTAGTAGTATGGCATTATATAATATTTGGGTTATTAACATCTCATGCATATCCGTAAACGGACAAAGTTCGCAAATAAAGTGAACCTTGGACAATTTAAGTAAACCGAACTACTGGTTACAGAGCTTGAAAAATAAGTATCGAGGGCTAAGCAATAACGAGTATTGTATACCAATCGGAACGTGATGTATTTACAGATACCAAACAATGAGTCATAATATAATATGTATTAGTATATAGAGTTACTAATAGCGTTTATATTATATGTGTGTAAGCGTGTTCGAGGAATCTCTGCGATTTCCTGTTGACTGCAGCCGGTGTTGTTATTGTCGTCGGTCTGTTGGTAATCGCAGGTGATACGTTGTTGATATTTTCCCGATTGAAAATTAAGATATTCTCCAGCCGAATCTCATGTGCAAGTGCCCCCGGTTTATACTATACGATACTAAAAGCAGATGTGTAAAATATGACCGCTAAAAATATAATTTTAAATACGTAGTACAAGAGCTGTGAGGCTTTACTATGAGATGACTTATGTGTTAATGTAAATACATACTATTATTATGTATAATGGGAAACATTTAAAGATATACCAAAGAAAAAAACAACGTTTTTATGTATACAAGGTAAAAATGCAAATTCATCAAAATTCCATTGATAATAATAAATCAATATCAAAACACTGAAACAAATCTGAAGATCACAGTCTCATTGTGTATTCGGTGTACGCAGTTTTGGATCTACAAGTAGCTGTGTAGATTGACAGGAATATATGAATAGCATGCCTTAAAAGTCCTATATCACTATATGTATGCCTGTGGACTGTGACAAAGTTGGTATTTATTTTATTAAACTTAAAAATAATATGTTTATATTTTATTTAGTTGATATTTATGTAACTAACCTGTATGTTGTTGAAATATCATTCTATTATATATATTAAACTATTGATGCAGAAATTTATAAAAAACATTGTTGTTTAAAAAAGACCTTATTGTCTGTTTGGGGATAGCTGATATGACAATATTTAAATTTAGAAAACTCATGTTAAAACTAACACTCCTTAAAATAGAGATCTTTCATTTTAAAAATTCAAGATATTTTTATATATAAAAAAAAAAATGTTAGAGTTGTGACATTCGAGATATACCTAAGGTATATTCATATTTTATAGTCTACGTGTATTTTGAATTTTTAAATTTGGCAACCCTACCGCCCTTTACCGCTGTCACGGTGCCGGTAACCCGGTCACGATACTCGTCGCCTCACGTGTGCCCTTTGCAGCGACCAGCGACCAGTGACCACGGTGCAGATGAAAAATCTTCTCCACACGGTGGCAGCGACCGAGCGACGGGTCCGCCTGCAGACGTCGCGCGCGCGTCTCTTTGTTCCGGCCGTGTGAAAAAAAACCCGCGTCGTCGACCCGCAGCGATCGTCCACGGGGGCGTTGCACCGGCCGCCGCGGAGAAGAACGCACGCGAAATGGTAGTGGCGGCGGCGACGAGTGGCGACGACCGCTACGGCCGGTGGAAGTGGCCCGGGCTCGGGCTGCATGGTGGAGGACGCGGCAAGTCTTTCGGCCGATCCCCCGGCGATCGCCACCGACCGCGTTACGCGCACACCGTCGTCGTCCCGCCGTCAAATCAGCCGCGGCAGAGCTCTCTCAGTGTCGGTTCGTCGGTCATACGCAATATACGACGCACGCACCGCGGTCGTCGGCTGTTTTTAACAACACCATCAACAATAATAATAACCAATCGTAATAATAATATTGCAATCGTCGTGTTTTACTCGTTCTGTTTGAATTATTATTATAATAATATCGTACGCGCATAATTATATTTTATACCGATCGTTCGACGGGAGATCTGAAAACTTAGCGACGCTCGTTCGGGGTGTGTCTACGCTTTTCTGTCACTGCCGCGGCACATTTGTGCGATATTATATATTATAGGCGTCTGTTATTAATTCTGTTTCGGCCCGTTGATCAGCTGACGAAAACCGCGACGTTTCGGTACCCCCGCAGCCGAGTCGTCCGCGCGTCATACCATCACGCGGGTGTATAATACACACTCGTCGCGACCTTCGCGAGTAATGCGCACTGCAGCAGACCCGGAGCCGACGACGTGGTGATATACCGGACGACAGCCCGCCCGCCGACCGACGGCATCGTCGTAACCGTTTGCGCGACTACGTGCCTACGCCTTCATATATGCACCTAGATTACGTCCGCGGAAAACGCAACTCCGCACGACGATCCCGTTGACCGCCGAGGTCCATGCGACCCTCTTGCACGCACCTCCCCGAACGTCCACGACTGTCCGCAGTACGACAAGGATCTCGTAAGTAACATAATAATAATGATAATAATCAAAAAATAATAATATATGCGAGAGGCTCCGTCCGAACTGTGCGACGATTCGACTCGCGCGATTCCCGATGGTTTTATCACGCGTATATATATATATATATATATATATAGGTATACAATATTATATAATAGGCACTAAAGTCATACGTATATACTTATCCACGTGCGTATTATTATTGCTTGTCTTATTATATCGGTTATATTACTTGGGTATGTCGAAACGACGAGAAGACCATACTGAAACCTACAACAACTATACTACGAGGTTTTTGGACCTAAGATTTGTGCAACACCTGCAGAGCAATTCGTCATTATTCTCTAGCCATCTGTGACGTCCCTCACATTATTTTTAACTGTCTATTTATTTTTTCCCCATAAAACTGTAATTATCGAAACTAATGGTTTCATACCAAGTTTACTTAAATAAAAAAAAAAATTACAATTCTCGCACAACTTGCAATAAGCGACGGTGCCCCTAAATTTATTTTTCCCCTATTGTATGTTTTCTTATGTGTTCTGCCACAATTTACACCCCCGCCACTATAAATGTAGTACTAATTATTCGATTCACCCCTCTCCTCCCAGATGAATATTTCACTTGCAGCAGCGGCTACCCGTACGTTTTTTCCGACCAATCGCTCGGAAATAAGCACCTCCCCGCGTGCGTGGTTTTTTATATAAATCACGCGTTAATCACGGCGTTATCGAGCCATGGCAATCATCGCGGTACCCGCCCGTCTATATTATAAATTATAATATTATAGCGACGTTACAGTGTGGACGATAATCAGAACACGCTGCAGTTACGCCACAAAAACTCTCTCCTACCATCACTGCAAATAATGGATCCGCGTGAAACTATTTTATTTTCTCCGAGAAAAAAACACCAGTTAATCATATTATATGTTTTATTCGTTGGTATATATTATTTCTTTTACAATATTATATTCTAATATACACGGCGGTGGCGCATTCAATATTTTCCCCGCAAACGATCGGTTCGGGATCCCGTGAGTATTGTCGGTTTGGTTGTCCCAATCTACGCGAAATTAACATCTATACGCTTATAACAGCGGTTGACAGTCGACAGATATACACAACAAGTCTAACTTATATATAAAAAAATGTATAATATTATGCCTAATATAATAATATAGGTACACGTGTTTATGGAAATTCATCGCGTTTTCATAATATTCACACCTGAGATGATTATCATAATCATAGACTTTAAAATTTTGATTTCATCTTCTCGTATCATAATACCTATTAATACCTATTTATATTATTCCGTCTCAAAACATCGTCCCCAGAGGTCATTCGCTCGGTTCGCGGAACAGGTTATATCTTTTATACAATTATCATCGTTTCAAAAATACATACATACCTAATACATAAAAATTGTTTAATGAAATAGTCTGAAGGTAAAATAAAAAAAAATTGAATTTTATTAGTGTTTAATTATAATTAAATCCAATTTGGTTTAAAACGGATTATTATTTTAATCGTCTAGAGATTAAACATTGTCCAAAATGTTAATTTCCTTTAGCAGTATGTTAAAAGAAGGCCTCAATTATACAATTCATTGTTTACGATAACATCATGTATAATAATATGACCTAACAATATTTCATTAATCAACCTATACCTAAATTTGTTATAGTGTGTTAGAGAAATTAATTTTTTTAATGTTCCTGTGATGTCCTTGTATACCGAATAATAATAACTACCTACTCTGTAAAAATTTAAGTTGTATTTAAAATGTGAATACGTAATATTCAATAATATAAGTAGTATTATCGTATTTTTAATAAAAATACCATAATTTAACTGTTATAAAAAATACTTCATAAATATTTTATGGTTCTAAAGTTTGATAATATGGTTTATTAATGAATTTATAGCAGTTGTTGTTATTTTTTCTCCATCGTGTCATGGTTAGTATTAACTATTAACGTTAATTAGAATTCAATGCAACGCACTAGAGCCGCCTATCCGTTATAAATCAACTCATTAGATTTCATGACTGGTCGCCCTCAGAGTGTATTGAAGCGAGTTAACGGTGCCGTTATTATGAAGTCACCCGATGGCAACGGAATATACCGCTGCCGTGTGGTGAATATTGTGCAACAAGAATCAATTTCAATTTTTAAACATTGTAATCAAAATGATAGTGAAACTATATAATACGCATAGGTAGATAAAACGAACACAATTGATTTTTAAATGACATTGATCGAATTACAACAAAGTTAAATAGTTTGTAAGCATAAAGGACCGTCTATACAACAGATCAGGGCATTAGGCTAGGTTAAGTGAACGTGAATTATTACAGTTTGTCTTAAATTATCACTTATACAAAAGGCATCTATAGTTAGATTAGTTTTAACTTAAAATCATAATTGCCTATTAAATCTTATTGTGTATTTTAGATTTAAAGTGGATAAAAGGCATTTGTAATAATGATGCGTTTTATCGAAAAACATTTTTAGAATGAGAAAAAGATCAATAATATAAAACAATGCTGGCAGTATTATGCTAATTTATTCAATATAAATACTTTGAATATTAATCTAAAATTAAATTACCTATCCATATTCCATATACATAAATATATTTTTAAATATCTGCGTTTACTTAAAAAATTCACGAATAACGGAAATACTTAGACCATTTTTTAACTAACCTAACTTATACAGTTATACTTACTTCTGTATATTAGGTACTATAAAATGTCTGCAGTATATTAATTATTTTATATTCTACAAACATAAATCATAATGCATAATCATAATATTTATAATTTATATATTTTAAAAATGAGTATTGATATAACTAAAAAATTATTATTTATATTCTGAAATAGCTTCATCTTGAATAAAATAAATTTCCCTTTAAAATAATGGCGCAAATATTACTTAATTTATAATTATTTTAAAAGGTCTTTACTAATATGTATAAAAAAAACTCAGCTTACCTATTAGTCATTAGTAATACTTCTGACGAAGAATTATTTATAACGTTGAATTGATTACCTATACAAGATTGCAAACGATATGGCATTCATTTTAACTTTACGACCTGTATAGAATTTAAAATGAAGTTTTCTTATGTAACATCAAATGTAAAATGTTAAAAAAAATAAAGAAGTTTAATAAATGATAGATTTAGGTACCTACTTAGATCAAATGTTGAAACGTGTTAACTTAACGAAAATAATGCTCGATCATTATGGTTATAGTTGTTTGACATTATGTAATCTCAAGTGCCTATGTTAATATATAATTATTTTGCGCTTTCAAAATGAATCATCTTTAAATATAAGGTCATTTATACTGTATATTATTATATATACGTATTTGTATGTTGTTTAATGTAAATGGGTATAAAATCACAGTTTTTTATCGAAATGATCCGATCCACATGATTAATATGAATATTTTTACCTGGCAAGTAGCCATGGATTTTATCACAAAAAAGGTTGAATATTTTATTTACTTTAATTAGTATGTGAACGCGTTAGAAAATGTGGTAGCTTGTATAGATATCTCTAATTTTACTTGCAGTCGACTATCCAAGTTCAATAAACCAGATAGTGTTTATAGTCGGAAGCAACCTACTCGCATATACTTATAAATACAGTTGAATTTCTGAGAGGAACCCACGTTGTTTATAATAATATTAGTTTATATTATTGTAAAACAACAAGAATTTCAATTGCATAAACATTACCTAACCGCGCTATGTAATACGGCTTTGGATATAAATCAACTCAAGTTGCACTTTGATCTTATCGTGAAGACGTAAACGTTATTACATTATATGTTATAGAAAAAAATAAATCCTGGATGTTATCGAATATCGTTATTGTATTCACTGTCGACTATGTATATCAAATATTTCTAGTACATATTGTATTCCAAGAAGTAATTCTTTGAAAAAGAAAACTATATTGCTTCTATTACAAAATCACAAAAATGTGAGAATTTTAATTAAACGCATTAATGTTTGTTTATCACATTAAAAAATATTTTACTAGAGTATTATACGTGAGTTTCGAGTGTTTAAAAATGGAATTTAATATAATAAATACTACTAAAAATCGTGAGTGTTTAATTTTTCGTAACTTTAAATTCCACTTTAGTAGAAATTTGGTTTCGGGAAATATAAGTTGGCGTTGCGTTAAAAAAGATTGTAGTGCGTATGTAAAAACATAAAACATGTATTAAAGACAATTATAATTACCTATTAAAGTACTAATAATTATTAATTATTATAATATAATCTACTAATCTAATTAATTTAAGTATTTATCATGATAAATATAATCTATAATAATATGAATCACAACGGCAACGTTGTATACGAAATGGGCGCATATGGGCTATAAATCGGCAGGTAGTACCTTATCTTTCGGGCGCATCTGTCCATATCCCTCGGGGCGCAAATGTACTACTCTGGGTCGCAAATAGGCTGTAGCCATACTTCAGGAGAACTTTAAATTAAAAAATAATAAAATTTAAAATAGGTTGAGGTTATAACCCCGTAGGATTAAGTATGTTGTTAAGTGTGTAAATCAGTATTTTAGATATTTACTTTTAATTTTTAATGATTTACCTGCACCGATAAGTCAAATATTATTTTATTTATTATTAATTATTTAGGCTCAGAAATTTTGGAAGATACTTTTTTTTAAATGTGACCCAATAACATACAATTCTAAATAACTGATCTTTATTTTGCAAATTTTTGAAATTTTCATGTAATTTATAACTAAATTCTACCAATTTAGATATAAATCATGACTTTTTCATTTACGTCGATCTAAACCTAATATTATGATACATAATTGATCTCTGAATGTGACTATTTTAATATTGCTCTGAATGCAATATTAATACTACGAGAAATGAGAACTATTATAGTTATAAAATTATAATACTTTGTGATTTCATATTTTCAAGGTGTCTTTTTTTTCGTATGAATATTACGAACCCAGTACAATTTTAAAATTTAAAATTTTACATATATCTACTTAAATATTTTATTTATTATTTTAATGAAGAATATTTTTACAAAAATTGTTATGTTTAATTTTATTGAACAAACATTTTACCAAATGATAATAGTTTCAATAGTTTTAAAATGTAGAGGAGTATAATAACATAGGTAATAATAATATTATATTTATTCAGTTCTGCTGTTTTTTTCTTTTTAAATGTTTTTTATTAATTTTACAAAACTATTTTTTTTCAATGTAAGTATTTTATTTGTACTGTATTAGGAACCTACTTATTAATGAATTTTTATCATTGTATGATTGAAATGAAGAGACAGTAGTTAGTTTTCTTTTATTCGCAATCTTAAGAAAGTTATTCATATTTAGGTATATATTTTGTTTCGATGTTCGGTCAACCATTTAAGTAAAAGTTAAATCCTCTAATTGGATTATCTATCAACAACGGCAACAACTTATAATTATTGTACTAAACATTCATAGTTCATTTTTTTTCATATTAATTACAGTTAAAATATGTGGTTCAAAATTCCAGTTTTATAAATACCATTTTATGGTCTGTTTTAGATTTAATGACTTTAATCAGTTTAATCATAGATTCTGTGTTCATATATTTTGACCTGGAAAGGTGAAGGTTTTGTTAAAAAAGATACTCAAGTGAGCGATTGTTTAAAATATATAGTTATATAGCCAGAAAAATTGAATATTATAAAAGCGAAAGGAATATTATATAAGTTTATAATTAATTATACTTCAATAATTATTATTGATTAAGAAAAATAGGCGTTATTTAGCAAGTTCAATAAAATAATTGTAAATTATTATAAATTTAGATTGTTATTATTTAATCATAAATACGAGTTCTTAATAATTTTTAGAATTTTTAGAATTTATTGGATTGTTTTCTAGGTATGGTTACCTTGAGTTTTAAATTAATTTTTATTAAGTGTCGGAAAAAAACATTAAAACAAGAATAAAAAATTACGTACTATAAATACCTATATAAATCTCTAATAATGAATTAATTTTATTAAAATTTCAAACATTATCTATAGTTTTATGAGATTGAATCTAGTTAAACGCTATAAAACGTTTTTTGTTTACACTGTTTACAGAATACTTACATTTTTGCAAATTACTTTACCTATTGCCTATATTTATACATAAATTCAAAACATTTTATATCTTAAAAAACATATATTTCGTGTGCATTTTAATTAGGTAGTCTGGAAAAATAAAAGTTTATTGCTTGGAAATTAATTTTAATTTAATACTAAATATAGTAGACTATACTATAAAGTTTGATTTTATACGCAATGACGTCCTTGTAAATTTTTCTATTATTTTATTTTTATAAGATATACGTCATACGAAATTAACCCTATTGAACATAATAATATGTGTTATACAATTATAGAATAATATAGCTCATTTAGACTGATGATAATTTTAATTATAGTAGCCATCTATATAGATAAATATAATTTTAGAACTGACTATACCAAAAACATAATTACAACATAAGTCCTAATGAAAATGAGTTTTTATTTAAGATAATATACTTCTATAAGCCTATGCTATTCTTATTTATTATTATTCTTATTTTTTAATAGCTATACTCGTATATTGTTACATGTAATTATTATTGTATCGAGTATAATGCTATGATGTAAACATTTCACATGTATTTACTATCATTTTTGAGCTCGTTTTTTTTTGGTGACCTATTTGTTAGCAATCGTTACAACTTTTACTTTCTATGTATATTTTTCTAACTAGCCGGTTTTAATACTTTAAATTCTAATAAATAATATTTTTACCTTTTTTTAAATTTTTATGTCATGAAGTAATTTAATTTTTTTACAAAGAATATACATACTATGAATTGCAAGACACTATAATAACGAGACACGTTCCTAATTCATAAATATTTAGGTAACCGTGAAGATTTTTAAAATTAGTATTTAATATTTTAGTGTAAAATTTACTACGCAAAATTAAATACATTTTTAATATTAAACCATTGTTAAAATTAAGGATAAGTTTAATTATCATCTGGAAATGGGTCTAAAATTAAGAATCTAAATTAATGTGTAATATATATTCTATTTATTAGAATGAACGCCAATATTAGTTGTTGGTAATATAGTCTTTGAATTAAATCCCTGTATGGATGCGTGATAAACGATCATGATGGTGGTTGATATTACAATATGGGAAAATTATAATTGAGAAAGAATTAAAAGAATATAATATATTACGTATATTATTATTAAGTGATATTTTTGGTGTCAAAATCCTTGAAATCTGACTACTGTAATATGTGTTTTCTGATTTATCATAATATTATTAAATATAATAACGATATAATGAAAACAGGTAATGTTAATTAGTGATTCATAATGAGATAAGCTGCCAGTCATATAGTTTATTATACATGTATAATACCTACCTAATTATATTCGATTTGGCACCTATACAATACATTTATATATTTATATATTTACACACAACGTGTAAGTAATGAAATTAAAACTATGTACAGACATATCGGTATCTTAACTGAAAACCTGTGCCTTGAGTCTTGACTTCATACTCAAACTATTTACATCATAACTTTGGTCGTATACTCGTATGATCGTATGCCTGTGAAATAGAATAGTAGATATACATATATTTTATATAGCCCTATAAAAATATAAAATGTTATGATTTATTTTAGTATAATTGCAGATTTTATTTGATTAAAATTTACATACTTAAATCTATATTCCCTATTTACGCTTTCCCACTTGTTTTTGAAATTGTATCATTCGTATGCCACATGATACAGATTATGGTTGAATTCTCTGCTTTAAATTTTTACTGAAATAATGAGATTCCTCCTCAAGGAAGATGGGGGTGTTTAGAACTTATAAGGGGTTTTCGAATTGTCTAAACATTATGAGTCATTTTTAGCTTTTTTCAAAACTTGGGTAACTTGTTATTGTAAATGTCAAGTAATACTTGATTTCAAAGATCAATAGTTAAATCTTATTAAATTAAAATAGATTCAAATCGTATAAGGTATAACAGTATTTCCATGTGTATCTGCCGATATATGATTTACGATTCGCTATTACCACGGGCCGTGGTAATGTCCACGGGTCGAAGGCCAGCGATTAACTCATCCACCGAGGATATATTATGATCGTCAAAGACGATTCTACTGAATTCTACCGCTGTTAATAATACGCCTGGGAAAACCGTATTGACTGTATGTTTCAAGAATTTCAATCTGAATTTATTAACGATTAGAGCTGTGCAGCAGTCGTGTCTCACATGCCATGATTTTACGCTTTCGACCGCCACGGCCGTGTCCGCCAAACCTATTCAGAGTGTGTTCCACATCGTACCCATCGGTCGTCGAATCATATTGCGTACATTTACTATTTCCGCACCAGTGTTGGCTGCTATAATAGTATTTAAAAAAATTTTATTTCCATCCTTTAAATTAAATATCGTCATTCTAATAGCTAATACGGGTTCGATTTATAACGTCTTGATTGAGTGCGTGTTATGCAATATTATTAATAATTTTATATGTGTATTTTTAATGATTCCTATTAATATTAAAATATCAATTTGCTTTCGTAGTAATTAAGGAATAAATTGAAGTTTTTCGTAAGTATTTTAATAAAATCGTAATCTTAGAAATTTTTACTGGAAATGACTAAATGCCTAATCTTGTTTTGTACAATGATACAATAATATTTAACTTTTTTATTTGGTAGCCATTAGATCCTTGTTTAATTTAATTTTTAATTTTTTGATTTTACGATAATATTTATGTTATTTTTTTATTGAATAATATGAGTAGCTTGGTGCTAGATATTATATAAAATAAGCTAATGAATTTTTTTAATTTTTTCATGCAATCTAGCAAGTAAAACTTCACGTTTGAATGTGTAATTAAAATATTCTCGCATAGATATTGTTTTATTTGCTAAATTCACACGAAGATACCACCACACTTTTTATGTATGATATTGATATTATGATCACACACGGTTCTAAGTTCGACGAAATTTTTACGTACAAAATATTATGGTATAATGGCCTTCTAGGCGTGGCATAAAAAGATAGGAGATCCTTGATCTGAATTAGAATCCTGTAGTTATGTTACCGGTATGATGTAATGTTTTTGACACGATAAAAATCGTTTGTGTTTATTTTATACTTTGTGTCGTTAGGTACATATTATATTGATAGACGTGGCAGTTATAGTGCTGGCCATCAAATCCATTATATAACCTTAAACGATCATTCTGGATATGAAAATAGGAAAAAAAATATATCATCACTCATCAGATCTATCTGGATTCGGGATCACTGTAGATAGAAGAACGGATAACTGTAGGTGACTTCAACGCGCGTGACTCGCTTGGATCATTTTCTCTAGATCTTGTTTCGTAGTATAAGTAATTATATAGGCAGTAGAATCAATGCATCTTAACAATGATGCTCTTTGTTATTGATCTAGTGTGGCTTTTAAAATAAAAAATTTAAATTATTGATTAACTGACCAACTTTTTATGAACTTTTAAACATCATATTATTATATTTTTAAAATATTATTCAGTGTTACTAAAACTTTATGTATAAGCAATTTATTATCACGTATGTTTATTGATAACTATTCTTGAAACGTCATTATTATTTATATATTTTAGTATTACTATATTATATATGGACTACCTACTCGTATATTATAATAAAAAATTTATTAATACATTTTTTTCGATTTTGAAATTTTTCTACTGTGTGTTTGACTAATGTTGATCAAAAACAAGTTTAATTATTAAACATTTTGATAAAATCTACACGTTTATAGATTTATTAAAAATATTTACATCATAATTTATATAAATAGGTATATACATGTATATTATATATAATTATATTATAGTTTAAAATCCAGGAAAATGTCTTATACTCTTAAAATCTATTCATTATAAGTTATAATTATAAGAATTAATTTTTTTTTTGCAATGTTAAAAATTAATATTAACTAAAAAAAAATATTTATATTTATATGACTTTATTATTATTATTTTTTTTGTATTAAATTTTTATTGAAATAAATATTTGTAACTACTAACAAGGTACATTGAGAAAACTATTCAGAATAAAATGCATTCAAGATTCAACAATGCATCATATGTTATTCGCACGTTTTGATGTAGTCCTACTGGTGTTAGCTAATTCCTCGTAACCTTGGCTTGTATTATACACCAAAGAGGAAATGTATAATAATATCTGGTCGAGTACATACTACATGGAGTTGTTTCACTTTCAAATTTCAATATTATTTAACACATCATATTTAAAATAAAAACACGTTTTGCTAACAACAATAAAGATTTAAGATATGTGTTGTAACTGTATATATAACATAAAGTCATAAACTCACCATATTATTAAATGTTAATTAAAAATTAAAGCATTAATTAATATAACCAAGTAACCAACAGTACATACAATTACATATACCTAATATTGTCTCGTATATATACTCGTATTTTATCAACTACAGTGTTTTAATTATACGACTAAAATAATATTTTTAACTGTAGTCTATTATAAATATTTACCTAACGTACTATCGTTTATTTTAAGACTTTTAATGTTTAAATGTTAGTGTTGTAAACTTTTAAATGTATTGATCAAAATATTTTTATTGGATCGTACGAGTCAGTACCATATACTATCTAACAAGATTCATTAGTAGTAATATAATTCACTGTGGTCTTGTTAAACACTGCATGCACACGTGTTGTAGGTACATTTCATTGGAACGAAAATTATTACACCGAGCACGTTTTATAATCTAAAACGACAATGATTCGTTGTACCTATGTAAACAAATGTTTAATAACGTGTTACGCATGTTACGCGTGCGATTCTTCATAAAAGAAATTTTGATATGGACTATCATCGTTATAGATGGATGGATGAGCCCGATGCTTATAATTTTCTGTATGTAGAACATGCGATGACGTGCACGTAATATTTCCAGAGTATATTATTGTAATTTAGATACCTACGCGATCATCTTTATGATGATGTACAAAATTAGAGATAGAGAGGGAGAGAAATAAAAAGATAGAAAGGGAAATAAGAGAGAAATAATATGATATTGACAAGGGGGAGAGAAAGAGAGGAAAAATCAGTTCACAGTGAAAGTTTCGTCTTCTGGTCCTTATACATAAATGCACATACACAAACACACACCACTATACCTATAACATACGTAGGTATACACACTTGGCAGTTGGCTGTACGATATTTACTATACACACATTATATACATACTCATACACGTTGAGCGCGAACTATATGGAATCATTCCGATACAAGACCAGAATGGCACGCGTGATAGCTGACGCGTAACACTATTGTTCAGCGCTCCTGATGTAATCATCTCGCGGCAACGTACGTATTATTGGTATATGTTGGTATATTGTATATAAATATATAATATATATCACTTTCGTTTAAAAAAATATAATAATAACAATATTAGGTACTTTCTCAATGCCACCGCACTTCTTATCCATATATATATATATATGTATATAAATACATATTTATATAGGTATATTATAAATGTCGAGTGTAGACAATACGGTTTGTTGACTCGTCTGCTGCTGTAGTGCTGTGTCACATCATCGTTTGTATAGGAACTGTCTATCGTTTCCTAACTATATTCACGAAAATCGTTCGGCATTAAGCCAAATTGTCAACTTTGTATCTACTGCACAAATATGTGTATGCCTTAAATTAGGTTTCAGTAATTATTAATTGTTGATTGAAAAAAAATGTTTAATTTTTTATTGAGTATTGAGTAGGTATAGGTAAAATTGTTGAACTCGATAAAACATCTTTATAAATATTTTCGAAAGTATTTCTTTGATAAAAGTAGATGGCAATTGTGGAAATTCAATATTCTGTAGTAATACAAGGGTTATCTACTTGAATATACATTTAATTACTTTAAAAACTACATCATAATATAAGTATGATTGTTGTCAGTAGACACTAGACAGAGATAGTTTTTTTTTATTATTATTTTTTATTAAATTTTAAAATACAATATAATATGTTCTAATATAATATAGTGAAATTATCTACAAGCTGAACTTGTTGTGGGGTAAATGATAGTTATGATAAATATAAGCACATGATTAAATAATATACCCAACATAAAACAAAGAATGTCAAAAATCTGATTTTCTAAGAAAACACAAGTGTTTTTTATGTCTTAAATATACGTATAGTATATACTTAACATCTATATGTTACAGATATTAATTATGATAAAATTATTATAAACTATTCCATCAATGTAGTATTGTGACATTGGTAATTTATGCATTTAAGTGAAATTCCGTTATTGTTGGAGATTTTAACGAATGTGACAAAAAGTAATGATTTTGATAATATATAGTTGTGTACTTGTTAATGAAAAATGTTGTCATGTTGATGGTATTATGTAGCTTAATTTAAAGTTTACAAGTATAATAAGTAAAAACAATAAGTTAACAACTAATTATATTTATCAAAGTGTCTCATTAGATGAGTGTTATTTATTATAGCTACATTATTGTAAATTTAATAATGTATTAAATAAATTTTAGTTGTTTCTAGACAGTAATAATATAATATCATACTATTATAACATTTATCTTCAATAGATTGATATAGCGATTCAATGTATTAAATATAACGGGTGTTATATTAGTGTGTATTATGTACCGGCGTGTGTGTGAAAGTGTAACCATATTTCATAAGAACCTTCATCGGTTCGTGAAGTTTGTGGTCATCAACAACTACTTATACATTTTACTCGTTTGTTAAAATTTCTCATGATGTTATATTAAATGAAAAAAAAACTTGTGATAGTTTAGTTTAACTGTACTTATCGTAAATTATACAAGCTAACATAAACGTTTTTCTAAAGTTTTATTTTAATTGATTCAATTACAGGTTCGAATCATAAACAATTTCTTTTTTTATTATTCCAATTCAATATTATTGTGAATATAAATTGTATGTATTCTATATATTGTACAGTTTCGAATAATATAATATGTATAATATTATGATAATGAAATCAAAAATCAAATGCAGATGAATATAGAAATCGGTAAAGTTTAGTATTCGGTAATTATGTAGATACCTTTATTAGGTGTGTAAAATAATTTGCTAAATAATAATAAAAAAGATTAAAGAATATAAGCATTATTATGAGGATGATTTGTTTTTCTTTTATTAGCTTAATAGCTAGTTTAATACTATATTGGTTTATTTAATAGATAATATTATAGGTATGTACTTAAAACTTATTACAATACTACATTAAATTTTTTTAGCATACAATTTAGGGAAATAATTCTATCTCTATAATAGAATTTTTTTGTAAGTTACGATGGTAAAAAATTAATAAGTTATGTGTATAATTGTATAATTTGTATAAAACTCTCTTCTAAAAATAAATAAATAATAGTTTATTCTAAAGCTAAATATGACTTATATGATATGTTTAAATGTGTAAGTTTGTATTTAACTAATAATATTTCAATTTATTTCACTACATTAAATTAATATACAATCGTATATAATATAGTGTCGACTAATTTTTCCAATCACAACGATAGATATTGTTTTAATTTACAACTATACATTTTAAATATGAATATTATTGGTATGTGAGAAAGTATAAATTATAATCTGGTCAACATTTTTCTAACCTATAACCTATGAAATATTGATATTAATTTCTGTTGAAAATTCGTTAATACATTAATAATAGTGTTTAATAGTTTGATGGACATTTAAGTTATCATTTTGTTGTAGGTATTACAAAAACGTTACTATTATAATATCACGAATGATATTTATACTAGTTTTCTCCCATAGCAGAAATAAATCGGTTATTAAAGGTTTAAAAATAAGGTTAAGTTATTGTTAGACGATGTAACTTTATTACAAATTGATTGTTTTTAATAACATTTGTGTTTAGTTGTATCAAGAATATGGAATTAACATTTAAAATTGTTGACATTTTATTACTTAAATAAGTCAAAATACCATTAACTAAATGTGAAAGTCTTTTGTTTTAAATTAAAAAGTAAAATATAATTATAACGAAACTATATTATGGTTGAAACTGACAGAAAATCAAAAAGTGAAAATTATTAACGTACATTATTATAACACTGATAAAAAATATGTATATCCATGTATTCATATAAATACCTACTTTGCTTATTCTATATAGATTATATTTTATACGATATATTATAAATTTCTTTTATTTTTTAGAATTGTGGACTGATAAAATATAATATTATGAAAGAAAATCACATCACGTGGTTAATTATGAGTTGTGAGTGTTATGACGAATCGTTTTATAATAATTTTACATAAATAACTCATATGTTATGCATTGCACACTTTGTAATTAATATGTTTAGGATGCGAAGAATGCTGTTTAGTGTTTGTATAACTTCTAAATACTGAAAGTGCTCTTACTTTCTTTTCAAAATGTTTAATGAGCTTATTAAATAAATAATGTCATATATTTATTATTTATATTCATACATAATATGTTCTAACTGAATATATTTATGAGCAATTTAAAATTGATAACAATTCATTGATAACCAATTATTCCATATAATATATAAGTATATACTTAAATATATATAGATCAGAAAATATGAAAAAAACAATATTGTTTTTACTTTTCGTAAAAAAAATCTGTTTCATTAAAATATATACCTAGTCTTTCGTGCATAGTAATAAAAAAATAGTTAGTTTAGTTGTACAACTAATCGAGTGGTTGTTACTACGTACAGTCAATGTGTGAAAGATGTGAAAGCATCATTTAATTATTCATAGGTGATCATAAATCGGTTGGACTATTCTGTTGTCTTAATCAAAATTTTATTTTTTATCTCATTAAGTGTTTACCGTAAACCTACACTGTTTATGCGGTGTCGTGTCTCGTGTGTAGTGTCTACGTTTGGTGTGTATAATCTATAAACATAATTATAGTTTTAATGACAATTGACAATATACTTATGAGCCTGTGTTAGATAAACCTATTAGCCAGTAGACATAGTTAAAATATAACCACTATCAACTGTGTATATTATACAAATTATATCGAATATGTTTCTTATCAACTATTCATAAATTCAAAGATTTATACTATGTGTCTGTATTCAATAAAGAATGAATTAATCATTAAGGATTAGCTCGGGATGTTTAAATAGTTATACATTATAATACTTATACGGGGTGCCGTAAATCCAACCTAACTTAACCATACCAACCCCTTGCCGTTATTTAAATATTATTTAATTAACTACTTGTATAACATGGAAATACAGATTGTAAAATATATAGGCTTTGTATTATAAAATCATATATAGTTAGTTAGATTCAAACATATGTTTTGTTTAAAAAATATTATTTTACAAAATATTTTAAGCAGGTATACTGAAAATTTGATGGCAATATGATAATGCATACATTTACATGTAGGTACCTATACGTTAGTTGTGGTATACATTATGTTTGATACATTTATTTGGAACAATATTCACTTCAAAATAATTTTATATCATACTTAAAACATTTATATAATAATATAAATTATCTATAAATATATGAAAGCATATATCAAGTACATATTTACATAATTACATTTATTTTGTTAGGAAAAAGTACCTACATTAACTGTGTGTTGTTAATATTCAATACTAATATGAATTGTAAAGTAAGTACTTAAGTGGGATCCGTATAATATAATTTGTCAAATTCGTGTTATTGTTGAAAATTATATTAATTGTTAGCAAATTATTTGATTGCAACGTTAATACTTAAAATATTATTTGCTTCAATTTAACAATTTGCTAAAATGCCTAATTTGCACATGACTAATTTACTGGAAATAATTAATAGCTAATAAATGTATGTAATTGTACTCGAAAAAGATCTGATTGATATGAAGCGATCATCATTCATCACGAATCATAATTTATAAATAAAATTTACAACTAATTATACTAACTAATAGAGAAACATAAAGTATTATAATACTAAATAAATGTCAACCACTTTTTGTATAAGGATACTTTTACTGCAGTTCTACACATATCATTATGTAATTATTTAGTACCTATATATTTGTAATTTGTATAGTGTGATGTGAATAATATTTAAAGTATACGTAGTTTATAAGTATATTAATGTATATGATATGTAATGTATATATTCAATGACGTATATTACTTATCGATATCCACGGAATAAATGTGTTCTTAAGTAGATTTATTTTTGGAAAAAACTATAATAAACAACTTTTTAATAATGCGTTTATTAAAAACATAATATAGTTGTAGTACACGTCTCGCGTGTGTATCACAGACTATATATATGACTATATTTTCATATAGTCTGTGCGTAATCATGTGTACTTGAATATTTCGTCCTAAGGTTTTCAGCAAAATGACTAATGAGGATTATATCATACCGATTTTTCCACGAATATTCGTTTGCAACCAATAGTATTATGTAAGATTATAATAAATTATAAAATATCTATTACGCGCATAATATATTACAATATTATACGCTCGTGTATAGATTTACTAACAACACATATTGATATACATAAATTGCAGACATAGGCTGAGTATTATTTATATATTATATTAAAAATAATGTAAGCGGTGTGTATGTACGGCGTTTTCAAGCAGTGTTTTAATAAAATCATAGGTAGTAATTTAATAATAATATTATAATTAAATTAACTCTGAACCACGCGCTGACTCGGGCACGCTACGGCCGGCGGGCGCCGACCCGTTTTTAACGACTAGAAATTTGTTTCGGGGCCTTTGTAACGCGCGCACTATTCGTTGTGCAGTGTATATTTATTATTTATAGTACAACTGTAATGCTGTTCGCGCAGATACATGTACATAAGTATACACAGTAATAATATAAATATAATATTATTATGTGCCTATTAGACGTGGAGTAATTATCGCAATAGACATCAATTTCATAATAACTCACGAAAAACCGTTCGAATTTTCCGCAACGAACCATAACGACGTTGCCGCGCTGCGATATGTATACAATACGCTTACCTACCTATACATAAAATAATATATAATGCCTACATAGCGCACTCGTGTGTATATATATATAACTATATAAGCGTGTTTCACAAAACGAGATCAAAGTCGTACGCTACATACACACACACACACATACACAGGTGACAGGTCCAACCGTGTAGGTATTGTAAAAATAAAAATATGTGGTAATATTTGGGCTACGGCTCGTGCTGGAAACTGGTAGCGTTTTTTATTTTGTTTCTCCCCCGTCATCGTGTTTTTTCTCTCTCTTTGCACTGTTATTTCCTTGCGGTCTGCCCTGTCCGCCGTTCTCCATCGCCGTCACTCCTCCTTCGATTCCCGATAGAATATACATAGAATATATATATATATATATATATATTATGTGGTCAGACCAGTCAAGGTTGTAATGGTCACACCCAAGTATATATGATATTGCAAATGCAATAATAATCACGTAGGTACCTATATTATGATAATAATAAAAACAGGTTTCCAACCACGTCGATTAAAACAGGCGCTTGTTACAGATTTTTTTGTGATTTTGGACACTTGTCAGCGTCATTAGTCGTTACATATATTAGGGTATATTATTTTACTCGTGTCTATAGTATATAATATAATTACAATTTACAATATTATTATATTACAACCTTCGTTGATGTATAGGCTATTAGCTTATATACATTTATATATATATATAAAGGTCCTATGTCGACAACAGCTAAGTATCCAACCTCTGTGTATAGTGAGAGTTTACGTGGTTTTTCACTGAACGAAAACTTGCACATCGACGGCTATTACTGACGAGTAATTACCTCGACGTATATTTGTTATCGTATTGGAATTGGAGCTATTTTACACTGATTTACTTACGTTTGTTTTGGGTAGGTACGAGGTAAAACGATAAATGCATAATAGTTAATTGATAGTAATGATAGTATGTCAATATATGAATCGTTACGATATTTTTGTTAGGCAATATTATACCATTTCAACATAATATATTATGATTTTATACTAAATCCTCCCCTCCCTCTGCGATCCGCATACTGCATACACAAGTACGCAAAGAATCTGCTCTACATCATTTAAATATACAATGTAATTACCATTTCGCTGTAATAAGTCATTATTTACATTATTTTAATAAAATGTATTAATTATTATTAATTTATTTTATCACACAATTTCCACACCCTCATATAATATTATAATAATATGAAGCGAAATATTAATCTATTATTGATGATATGTATTTATTTAAATGTGAAAACATTAACTGTGTTTGTATGCCAGTTTTTTACTAAGGTTCAATTTCTAAGCAAGTTATGAGTATGTACAATATTGTAGTTTGCAGTTTGAAAATGTTTAATAACTCACTTTAAGTTAAAATATTGTAAAAAACCGACGCATAATCACGAGTAATTTTCTTATATGTAAATTTGATTATAAGACTAATTGCCGCGGTAAATGAGTTATTTTGTATTGTTAATTTTAATATTATAGTAAATTAACTTATTACCAAATTGAAAGGTAATAAAATATTATTATAATAATAATATTATGATAATAATCTATGTTCTGTTGTTGTTTATTTTTATTATTTTAATTTTAAAGAGAATTATAGTACTATTCAATTTCAATATTTTACAAATTTTTAATTTATTTGTATCCTCACCATACGATACTTCTTAAATGGCATAAAAATCTATAAGTATGGTCTTTAATAATTTAAAAATTGGAATTTAAATAAATTAATGTATTATTAAAGAATAAAAGAAGATTGAGAAATGAGTATTCTTGGTGAATAATTTTATATATATTATACATCTGGCACTCATTATTCATTTTAATTAGATTCTGATTCTAGTATATGATATAAATTAATTGAAAAAAATATATTATATTTTGTTTCCTACTTATACATATGATTTTATGAAATCAATTTTCCTTTATATTAATCAGATTTATTAATTATTTTTTTTTATTTGTTTCAGACTGAAATGAGACGGCTCAAAATTATATTCATTTGTAAGCTGACAATATGTAAGTAAATTAAAAATAAAATCACTTTTATAATATATAATGTATTATATCATACACAGATAATGCTTATTATGTACATTGTACATAAGTATTAAGTTTATTATTGTAAGATACATCACTACATCAAACTGTTTAATAATAATTTGTCTTATTAATTTTTTACTTAAAATTTAATTATATAAAATGTATTATAAAGGTTGATTAATAATTTTCTTTAAAAATGGAAATTATTATTTAATTTAAAAATGTATAAGTATTGGAAATTGTAATGGCTTTTGATAAAAATTATTCTTATGATGACATTCTATGTAGATTGAAGGCATACCTTAGAATCATTAAGAATTCAAATCATTATAATTTTGTAATGATTTACTAAATGGTTTCAAAATAAAATATTATGATCTCCATGCATGCATTTTAAATGTATCATATTTCTTAAAGGCCTTAGTTACTAATAGGAAGAACCTTGTAAAAAATATTAATACGTTTGTGAAAGTCATTTGAGGGCGTTGTCTGTTTTGAAGTTATTTTTTATATCGATCTGAAAAGTAGGAATCAAATGTAATCTTGAGCAACGTTGAGTTTTTTTATTTTTCTATCTTGAATATTAAATTTAATACAACTTGAAACAAAGAGAACTGTTGTACGCTTATACGTAGTTACATATTATTTATTATATATACAATATGTGAAGCAGTTTAATTTGTCTTCGTGTTATTATATCATAATTATTATTGATTTATAATAGGGTCTTAATAATTTAAAATTTGTTTTATATTTATGGTCTAAATATTTAATATATTACAAACTATAGGTAGTTATTTATTTAACTAGTACTTTGCTGATCATTCTATCGTATTATGGCCATTGATTAAATCTACATAATGTATATTATATTTGTAATCAATGATCTGGTTTTTAAATCACTAATACCCTCGTGACTATAAGTTATAAATAATATATTATTATTATAAACATGTGACGCAATACCGAAAAGACACCGTAGGCCATTGTCCTCGTATAAATGCGAGGTTTATTCTGTGAGACATAGGGTGACCAAATATTCGTGAAGTGAGGCTATAGCTACACCACACATTTTATTATAGGTGATTTTAGGGGACTTCATATATTTTATAATTTAGATTAACTACACATTTAGTTAACTACCCCCTTTTCAAGGATCTCTAGATATGATTATTCAATGTAAGAAAAATGATTTTCATTACCAAAACATGATCCAAATTCTTTCAAAAAAATATTAAACCAAAAATTAACAATAAAGTACAAAACAATTTTATTTAGGTAGTCAAATACAACAAATTTTCGTTACTTTTGGTCAAATTTTGTATTACTAATGTAATGGTTTTAATTACCAAAATTAGTTATAACTTGTAACTTAAAATAAAATATTAATTTATTTTTATATAATCATATTATTTTTGTTGTTTAAAATTAAAATTATTATAACTGGATAGTTGTGAATAAGGGCTAATAGTTTAAAATAGGTATAACATTTTTGAAAAATAAAAAGTAGATGTTTCTTGGAACTATAAAAGTAGAAATTTAATTATATTACGTTATATTCACTATATTATTAGACATGTATAAAAATTGTAGTATAAAAATGACATGTTGCAAAATATCGATAAAAAAAACTCCATAGTCGTGTACGTAATATTTATCGATAAATATATTTATATATACAAAATAAAAGATATATAGTAATAAAATAAAAAAAAATTCAATTAATTTAAAAAAATAATAATAAAAAAAGTGTCCTTGAATAAAATTTTCATTTAATATTTTACAAAGCGTGCATGACTCCTGTAATCATTCTATATATTTTATACCAATACAATAAAAATAATAATAATAATAGTAATTGTGTAAAGAATCGTATTCATCGTAGAATATTTTGTTATATACCTACTTCTAATTTATTCAAATATTGTTCAGATCCAGTTTTATAATTATTTAATGATTATAAATTGTAGCTCTTAAGTTCTTTATGAATTTATGATATTAATAACTATATTTCACAAGTCATCTAACTATGTATTTCTATATGATTCAACAATTAATCAGGTGGTTTTAAAAAATATATTAAAATTAAAAACATGATATTTTAAAATACGGATATTAAAATACCTAACAATATTATCATAAATGTTTACAACATTAAATTGCATTGGTTCTGTTTCTGGTATAAAAATAATGAACTAAGTATTGGATACTTTATTTTATTATTTATATCGATTAATGAGAATATATTATTACGAAATTAAATACTCCATTTTTATTTAAAAAAATATTTATTATCAATAATCAATTATTACCCTAGATAAAATATAATTCATAAACATGTTAAGTAAGACTTTATTTTTTTTTATTCCAAATGTTGAATTGACTGATATATTTACGAATTTTTAAAAATACAATAAAATATTTTTAAATTAAAATCTAAGTATAATAAAAAAAACCTGTAGTACCTATACCAAATGTTTATAAATTATGAAAATAAAGCAGCTATTGCGTATTTTAGTATTGTCTTATCATTTTATTGAATTATTCATTCACTAATAATATTGTACCCAGCCATTGTAATTATAATTCATAATATTAATACCAATACACGTCTATACAATGTTATACCCGCAGACTATAGTTAACACCCACGATTACATACGTTTATCGATATTACTACTTTATGAAAGTCAAACTATTCGTAACTTTCCATTGACGTTACATATTGATATTGATAAGTGATTACGGTTTTTATTTGGCAAGAGTCATATAGAGTGAAAATAACGTATTAAATATTAATTAGATATTTATTTACATAATAAAATAACACGCAAACAATCGCACACAAAATACGTACGCAGCAATTAAGTTTAATTCAAAATTTCAGAAAAAAATTAGTTCAATGAATTTATCTATTAATTATAACATTAATGAATAACAATATAGATTAATATGCATTTGTTTACATTATTACCGAACTCCTACTTATTTCTTACTTGGATTCTCAAACTCTTCAGCAAACAACAGTTGAATAATTTGTTGAGTTTAAAATGTAAATGGTATGTTTTATTTGATGCAAACATGATGTATCATAGAATTTTAAGTTATTTTTTAACATAAGTCATACATTTTTTAATTATCGATAAAAATGAATACGTAGTGTTTTTTTTTAAATTCATGTACTTATTTAATAATAAATCGACCTATTTAATAAGTTATGTCCGTGGATTTTAAATTAAATATGCCTTTGATGAATAAATCGTTTTAACCAAAATGGGAAAATATAAGCATTTGGAGGTAAAACAAGTGCGTCATTTCACATTTTTTCATGGGATGCAAAACCAATATTGAAAATCTAAAGTAATACCAGTCACTCGCATGGTCGAGTGATCCCACGAATTTTTTTCAACACACTTTGTGTAAATGTAGATCATTTTATAGAAATTATAGTATAAAACAAATAATAATAATTTTGTTCATGAGATGCATTTGCACACCCTTGCATCCCACAAATGACGCCACTGAGGTAAAATAAAAACAATAATAAAATTAAATATTTTATATTATTATGACAATCTGCTATGAAGGTTAACGACCGAAAATTGGACACAGTATATGGTAGACGGTAGTCCTATAACGCGTAATCCAAAAAAAAAAAATACCGTGTAGGTGATTCGACGAATATGTACAATAATAATAATATAATATAATAAATTTGTATGTACACAGCGTACGCGATACGCACGCTGTATGGTGTATATTATATCGTACGCATTATATAGGGGCATTTCAAGTGCATTCACATTGATCGAAGATCAAGGATTTGTATATTTTTTCCTCGCTGTTCATTTTTTGTCCACAGTCCACAATATACTAGAACATAGTGCACGGTAAATCGCAATATCATTATATATAATATTTATTATCTATAATTGCTGTGTAATGGTTGATTTCGACGAGAGAATAATATTATAATTCACACTTGTGACGCCGCATGTGACCTGTGCTCCTAAATAGTATATACCAGGGATGGGAAACTCAATGCTACTAGAGGGCCAATTTTTTTAAAGTATAAAAAATATAGTAGCCCAGAAAACATAAAAAGCAAAAACAAAAAAAAAGTCAATAAGAATTCATATCTATGTTTTACAATAAAAATTATATCGGTTTTATAAACATAATAAAATAAAATATAAAATTTTTAAAATTTTATATTTTTATAAAGTAATTTGAAATGTAGCATAGGCCACCGGGCCAGTTAAAAATGGTACTTGGGCCGCCAGCTGCCCATCCCTGGTATAGTGGTATATACTATTATTATATATTGCATATATGTATAATACAATATATAAACTTATACGGTTTGTTTGTGTCATCTTATTCGAACTATTTAAACGCACAAGTATGTACATAAAAGAATTACGTCACCACTAACCCGAATACATAGGTGTACAGACGTTTAGTGTTTTCGGCGCCTAATTACGTGTTTATTGGTATGTTGAAATGCCACTGTCATGTTTGTCCAGGAAACGCAGTGGGTCTCGTGGCGCATGTGCTCATATGGCGTGTGCTTGTGAGTGTATCTCTGGGCGTTACCGAGTTTATGGGTTTTTAAAACTGGTTCGTTGCAATGCTATATATCGCATTAATTCATAATATTAACAATCGAAAATGTATGCCACTGTTACACAATGCCCAGAACATTTTACATGTCGTAAATTATGCTTGATTAAAAATGCATCGGGAACAAATCGAACTATATATTAAATAGGTATTACCTACAAGAATTATACATACGATAGATAACTATTATTATTATTATATTGGTATCTATTGCTATCGGCTGTAGTTTTTCTTAGGTGATACATTTATATTTATGTTTGGTGAAAATTCTGTAACCATAGCAAATCATTAACATAACAAATAATTATAATACGAGTAATATGACATGTTCATACATTGTGATAAATATTTATCATTTAGTATGACACAATTTCGTCGACTTAACGGAGATATCGATTTATTGGCTGCAGTTTATTTATTATATATTTTTGTTAATATTATAATAATTATACAATATTAATACTTGCACTCGTGTATCACATAAACTACATGGTGAAATTACAACTGGCTATCAGATGAATATTAATAATGATTTAGTGAAATCGAAACAATATTTTCATTCAGAAAATTTTTTTTTTCATTGTAATTTTGTTCTTCGATTCACTATGTCTGAAGCTTTTATGATAGTATCATTACTTTTAAAAACGACATATTATTGTAAAAAAATTTACTAGTAGTATTTTTTGAAGTTAAAAGTTAATGAAAAGAAACAAAACTTAGAGGCATTAGTTTTTAAATCATTTTTTTTTATGTTTAACCTTATTTTGCATGTTTCTTGTTTTTTAAGTATTAAGTTATGGGTCCCCCGTTCTTAGAGCTATAAATATTCTGCTCCAGTTATTTGTAACATTTTTTTCATGCACAATTTGTAATTATAAAATGTTAATAAATTATTTTTAATTAATTATTATTTAAAATAATACTGAAGACCTTATATGTAGCAATCAGCTTTAGGGTAATTGTATTCTGTACATAATAGTGCTAGACAAAATATGTTATTTAAATATTTATTTAATTATTATTAGTAGCTATAATTGTCTTTAAAATAACCAGGACTGATTACAGATACATAATAGGTGTAAAAATATTAAATGTGATAGGTTTTATTAATTATTTTAGCAAACTTTTTAATACGATAAAGTATATTATTGATTATTCAGTGAAACGAATGAAAATTACTTTGTGGCTTGTGTGACATAGTATAAATGTATGTAAACATAACCTATACAATGAAGGTGAATCAATTGACGTTCGTGTATTTTAATTACAGGTTTACTGACATGGTCCGTATTTGTAGCGGAGTTAGATGCGCTACGAGGTTCTGCTGTTGTACTTCAAGCAAGAGCGAAAGCGGACAAAAAAAATTCGGTACGTACTGCAGTGTCAGTTAAGAAATGTCGAGGTTATTTCGTTAGTATTGCTATCATTAGAATAAAAAATACTACATCAAAACCTCATTTGACAGCATAATATGTATTATAGTGTATATTATATACCTATTATATTTATAAATATACACAGGTGTATAGGTGAAATTCAATTGTTCAGTATTCGAAGACAACCTTGTAAGTTTCGATACTTTTGCTTGATATTAATTTAAAAATTATTAAAGGTTAAATATCTACAACATGAAATAGAGTAAATTTAATCATTACATAGTCTTATAATAGATTTTATTGTTTCCATTTTATAATTTATATACATATAGGTACTAGGTAGGTTATAAGCTTATAACTTTAATGTACATGATATAAAATAATAGTAATACGTACTTTATTTTAAATTTTATCAATTATCTCTGAATTTTAAATATCTTTAAATTAATTAAGTATTCCATATTTTTTATATTTATTTATTACGCACCTTATTTTAGTGAATCGAATAAAATGTAGGTACAATCGACGGTTAATTAATTATTATTTACAACATTTCAAGTTATAAAAGCTCGTTAAAACTATAGTTATTTAAATAATTCATAATTTTCAATTACAAAATCTATTATTTAGAATATTTTAAAGAAATAATTATTAGGATGTAGGATGTAACATTTAAATTACGTGGTAGTTTAAAATCTTCATTTGTAAATAATTTTGAAATTTGTGAATAGCTTATAAATTTAACAATCGTCGTTTTATGATCCCGATAAAATAATATTCAATGTAAATTATCTTACCTACTTATTTTTATAGTAGCATATATTATTCATAAAGTATAATTCGAAAAAAATTCTTTTTAATAATTTATTATATTATATGTGATGGGAATTCCTACTTTTAAAAATAAGCTCGATTGTACATTTATATTTATGTAATTATTACGGTTGTAACTTTTTTTTTATAAGCAAAAGACAGGTCCATAATTTAAATTATTTCAAGGGCATTTCGTAATTATCAGGGTGTGTGTTATACTGTTATAATGTCTATACCTTATTATATCACTATACACAATAAAACTATAAATCCGTAAATACTAAACGATGTTATATGAACACCATTGGGAGAGTTGTACGTGCCCGTTCCATAATGATTGAAATAACATTTACAAATTCCAACGCCATTAGTGAAATCAGAACTTATTCAGGAGGTGCAATGCGAAGATATCTCTACAATTACCTTGATTGTTATAGCTTTAAATGGTTTTGGAGAATCTACAATAATAAATCAACGAAAAAAATTTTTGTTAAATTCGCAGGACCCGGATGAAGCTATCGACGTGGACGAAAATGGGGAACAAGTCGAGTTGAACGTGACTACGACCACCAAACCCACGTTGACAGGCATACCGCAGATCGACTATGTGCACGATCCAAACTTGCCCCGGGAGCTAAACGGTTACAACTTGACGGACTATCCGTTCCTAAACTCGGTACCCGAGGAGATCGAATTCAAATGCGACGGATTGCACGATGGTTTTTATGCGAGCATTCCCCACAAATGTCAGGTGAGTCGATGTTTTATGTTTATATTAAAGTAGGGGGAGAGGGTTATTCCTATAGCTACATTATTGCTTGAAATCTATTAAAACATGACATATATTTGTTTACCAATAATATAATGTAACATATGATAAACGAAAAGATGATATTTTATTTATATTTATGAATAATAACGCCAAGCTCATAATATAGGGAAATTGGCAATATCATAATTTACACTATTATTTACACAATTTGGCATTAATCATTATATTGTTTTAAGAACTAATAAAACACGGTTTAGTTCGTTGTATGGATGAAAGGGGAGGTAGGGTCCTTTTGAGTTTCTCCGTTGTAATTGTTATAACTTAATGTACAGATTAGAAGTACGTCATAAAAACAAAAATTTAGTTCCAAAATAAATTAAATGTTTATTTTGGCTGTGGCTTAGTGGCTAGTGGCCTATGACGTCAAACGTAAATGCAATCGTTGTCATTATGCTGGACACAGTACGCCAGTACGCAACGGATTATATAATATATATCAAGTACCTGACTACACATAATTAATTCAGCCCCAAGTCCTATAATATATGTATTATGATTTGTAATATTTTATTGGTTATGTGTACGATTGCAGCTCTACCATCACTGTCTGTTCGGCACGAGGTTTGACTTCCTGTGCGCCAATTACACAGCTTTCGATCAAAAGACGTTCATTTGCCATTTTGTGTCCCAGGTGGACTGCCCAAACTCGGCCAAGTACTTTAGCAGGTAATGACGACGTCACGACGTACGCATCGTAAATACATATTATATTTTATAATCACCGACGTGACGTCCGCATCGCGGATGTTGGCATTGGATGTGATATACTACATATATATTATATATCAACATAATATGATGATAATAATAATAAATCGAATACGTTCTATGACCTATTAAAATGCCAAGTTATTATATTATACGGCACTCTGCCGTAGTGAATTACCTATATATCATTATACAAAGTGCTTCTACAATCATAGTCACCTAAAATTCGAACAAGAAGTTTTTCAGCTTTTATAATGTTTGTATTAAGGATAATGGTTTATAATAGTCCTTAAAATGGGTTTATAAAAATATAAAATATATGTAAAATCAAATCTAGTTATTTATTATATTCGAACCTTTTAAAAAAAATTATAAATGTTGATCATTCTTGGTGAATCACTCTGTATATACACGTTATACCGATAGTATTCACAGTGTACCTACACACGTATCTATCGCTCGCGTATTTAAACTTTATTGCATCAATTACGAAATAATTTTGCGGGAATGTCTACGTCGAAATAGTTTTTTCTTTTGTAAATTTTGTTTATAAAACCAAATCGACCGTTTAACCACAATAGCCACGGCTATATAGATATAATATTACGCATAGATAATAGATTATTTGGACTGTAGAATCCAATGAAAGTAAAAAAAACGTACTAGTAACGCAAAAACGACTATTGCTATTGCTTATCTGTGTAGATATAACAGCACTACTGCAGTGTATGATGAGCTATGATATATATATATTACTGCAACTGCATCCATTAATAGTTTTAGCAATTAATATTAATTTATCAAGATTTATATTTTTTTTCAAGAATTTGAGATTACATAAGGTCTTAAGATATTATATTTAAAAATTCCAATATTCAGAATTTAAATAAATTTATAATTAAAGGAAAAAATAGGAATGAGTATGCTTGGAAAATCACCCTGTACGTTTATATTTTCTATACTTTAAATATATTACCGATACGCATATATAATATTATGTAAATGTTACTACAATGTAGGGTTTTATTTAGTCGGTATTCGGTAATGTTTAAAATCTTCTAATACGCCAGTGTGAAAATTCATTATTTGAAGGCGGTAACTATTTATTTAATTTTTAACATTTCTAAAATGTCATTACAATTCCGATTTAAAAACTGAACGATGAAAATATGTACGCAGAAATGATGCGCTGTATAAAGCCGCCGAAACGACAACGCTGCCGACCACCACCACGTCCACGACAGCCGCGCCTCAGCAACCACAGCAGCAGCAACAACAGCAACAACAACTACAACCACAACAACAACAACAACAACAACAACAACCGTTCTATCCGCAATATCAACAGCAGCAGATGCCGTACGAAGGGCGCAGGGCCATGCCACCAGGTTACGCTCAGGGCCGGAAGCGCAGGCCCACTTATCGGAGGCGTAGACCTGTGTACGAGTATTATTACGTAGATGACTACGACGACCAGCAGGAGTACTACGACGACAGCGTCGAGCACATGCCGGTGGCCAAAAAACCCATAAGAAAACATTCTCGGTTCAACAGTGAGTGTATATTGTTATTGTCATTATCGATTTTAAATGGCGATCGGTAGTAGGTATACCGTGTATCTACCAGTGTTTCCTAACTAATTAGTTGCAATCCAAAATTAGATCATAAAATATTTTTGATGTGTTGTTATAGACAATAAGAAAACGAAAAGTTAATTTAAATTCTAAAATAATCTTTATATTTAACACAATTATTCAGTATTACGTTTTATTTAAATTAAATTATTTAATTACTATTATAATACAAATTACACGATTTATACGTATATAACTGGCTGTGATCATTAATTTGTTTTGTTTATACGAGGTCGGGGAAAGCTATATAATTACATTCCCTTGGATTTTTTTTAATTTTACAACTAAAAATCCCTAATGGCGTACATATATCCAATATAGAATTGTTAGTAGTTTTTTTTTTTTTTGGAGGGGCTATTAGCGCTCACTCCTCCTAATGGAGAACTCTGTATATTTCATATTTGTCGTTACAAAGTCTTAGTCGGTAGGTATATTATTATGAAAAGTTGAACGTTAAATTTCACACGTGTTAAACATACTCTTCAACAACTGCGGCTAGCGTTGTAATTAAAAACAATCACGAATCTTGAGTCTTGATATTATTGTGTAACACGACTAACACGACTACGTTACGTTTGTAGTCTACCGTCGTCTCGAGCACGTCCAATGAAGTTTTTTAATCGATGCATAGTGCATACTGTATATTATGAACACGAATCAAAGGCAAACGCATTATTAACTAGTGTGTCTTTCACATATGTAAAGTGTTCATCGACGGCGACTCGAGACTGTCGCCGTCGTGCGCGTTTTATAAATTAAAAATTTATTTTTTTAACATTTCCAATCATTTTCTATCATTATTATATAAATACATTCTGTATATGTTATAAACCATCTTTCACTGAAATCGACTTTACTACATTTTCAAATACATACGTTTATTCTTTTAGAAAGTCTTGTGTATTATTAAATACGAATACAAAATTAAAACCCAAATAGTTGTATTTAATATATTGACCCAACTAGATCAGGATCTTATTAAAAATCGTGATTCGTGTAATTTCAATCATTTAATATAACATCATCATACAATAATTATGATATAAACGTATTTTTTAACATGGAAATTATGTAATTATCCACATGACACGCACACACTAATTTGAAAGTATCATTATTCGTTGTCATGCATCACCTACTCATATGAGGAGTACCTATCTATGAAATATATAACGTTTCAACGTTTGACTGTATTCAGTGATTCGATTTGAAATCTCATTAGCTGACAAAGGAAATTGCGACTTGTGTACAATTTAATGGTTTAATATAGGTACCGATAAAATATTAATGAAATGCATAATTTCTGTCAAACATTGGTTTTTGTAGATTTACAATTTAATATAATTTTATAATGAAAGTCTGTCAGATCGTGTTATTTTTTTATTAATTATATTTTATGGAGAATAATTTGTTCCAAATTGTTTATCTGTGCAAGTGGTGGGAACCGGGAGGGTGTGACTTTAGACCTATCGAGAAAGAAAGATTTATGAAACTAGATTTTGAATTAAAAATGTTCCTATTCTGAACAAATATTAAACACAATATTGAAATGTAAGATAAAAATTATTTCGACAGTCTTGAGTTTTAGTTTGTTATTCGCGTAGGAAAATTCAAATAATTTATTGACAGTAATAACGTAAAGATTGAGTTTACGTCCATTGGGCTCAATTATTGTGGTCTGCGATGGGGTATACTATAATATATATAGTGGCATTTCAAACTGTTGTTTTCAGTAATTAATCAGTCGTTAACGCGTTTCAGATTACAAACAGGCCGACCTAGAAGCCGATTACCAGGAAAGCAGTTTGGAATCGGACGCGCCGCCGAGTGGTAACTTTAAACAGCACAGGGGACAACAGCACGCGCCACAGCAGCAGCAGCAACAACAGCAACAGCAACAACAACAACAACAGCAGCAGCCACGGCAACAGCAACAACCATCGTCGGCCACCGCAGTTACGAAGAACGTGTCCAATCAGATATCTTCGGTATACGACAAGCCCAGGGCCCCGCCCAAGATCCGCCGCCCGGTGCCCATCAACGAACGGGATCGATACGATTACACGTCCGTTTCCAAGTCTGGCCTACAACCCGGTCCGTCGGCGGCCGCCGCTCCCGCGTCCACCACCGCGGCCACCAGCACCACCAGTACCACCACGGAAGCCGCACCGGCCAAGTCAGGGTCCAAGGCCAAAGAGCCGCCACGGCCGGCCGCGACCGAAGATCCGATTGAGTATTACGACGACGACGAGGAAGTGGTGGCCGACGACGAGTACGCGGCGGAACCGGAAGTACCGGCCGCCGTGAAATCCGCGGTCGCCGCCACCGCCGCCGCATCGAAGCCCGACCAAGCGGTCAAGCCGGCCAAGGCAGCCGCCGCACGGACGGCCGTCCAGGTGGTCGACTACGACGCGGACCGCGGACGGCGCCCGTCGGTCGCTACGGTCAGGGCCAATAAGCCGAGCAGCAGGGTGTCGGCGCCCGTCGCGCCGCCGCAGCCACAGCAGTCTGCGGCGCCACGGAAGAGGCCGGCAGCAGATCGCGCGGCCGACGATTACGAGGACGAACTGCCGGCCGCGGCCACACGGCAGTCGATCTCCGCGGCGACCAAGCAACGAGCGTCCGGGCCGTTCTTGATGCGGCCATCGAAACCGACGAAAATCAACCGGTCACAGCCGGCCGATGTCGACGACGAGGGAGCGGACGAACCGGCGGAGGCGGTCTACCAGCAGGCCAGGCAGCCGCAGCGAGTGAGCGTCAGGCAAGTGATGGCCGTTTCGCACAACAACAGGCACAGGCCGCAGCAACAGCAACAGCAGGCCGCCGCGACGCAGTACAACAGCAACAAACACGCGGCGAGGGCGACGTCCGCGGCCAACAGGATGAGGCCCATGCGGCCCGTCTACGAGTACGCCGACGAATACTACGACGAATAATAATATTAAATTGACCACAACGATTATGTATAATAATATTAAAATAGTACGCCGTCGTATGAACGAGTTGGTTATAAATTATGTATAGGTGATGTAATATTGCGTAGGTGCAGTGGCTCTGCTCGGAGCGGTACAGTTATATATTATTATTATATTATGTTATATTCTATATGATTATATGCTAATATGGCGGCGAATTTTTAGCAAAACGACAACGACGGAAAAAACGTATTATTATTATGAACTAAGTATGATTATCATCGTGCGTCGGACACGCGTTAATATACATACCTATAATAGACATAAACGAAATATTATATTATTATTATATACCTATAAGGCTATAAATAAATAAATATATATATATATATATATATATATATATATATACACTATATACTACGCGATAAGTATATGATTTTGTGTAATTAATATATAACATAATTTTATTACTATACATATAATGTGTGTGTTGTTTACTCGTTTTTTTGTCCAATTCTGTCTTTTAAAATTTAAACTATCATTTATAATTAAATGTTTACAGGGTTTGGGGTACCTACAGCTTAGTTTGCTGTAAAATAATTTATTGAAGTTAGATAAATATTCAATACTAATACAGTTTATATAGTCTATATAGGTACGAGTAAGATTGGTAACCGAACACATAGGTAAGATCAAAGTATGATGGACCATGTGGTTACTACTTACTAGCATTGGTAGTAATCCATCAACATATTAAATATTTAAATTTACTACGGCTATTGGCAATATTGTTAAAAAACAATTTTAATAAATAATAAAAATTCATATGCATTAAATCTAATATCATAATACCTATATCTACTATTTTTTGTAATAGGTACCATTGACAAACGCAATTTGTTCTAATCATAAACATATGAATATTTATATGTCTATGGTTCTAATGAGTTAAATTTCAAAAATATAATCTATTAATCTATAGTTCATAGTTATAGGTAACTGTATAGTGCCGGATTTACCATTAGGCTAACTAGGCTGTAGCCTAGGGCGGCAAATTTTTTCTCTTTTTTCGTCTCTATATAAACAGAAAAAAAATTATTTTACTCTTTTATTAGATGAGACTGATCTCAGAGAAGAAGCTGAAGTTTTACGAAATTATTTTCCAGATGATTTAAAGTCGTCATTTGCAAATGAATTGATTCATTACTGCATATACTGCAAAAATAAAAGTATTGAAAAAGATTCCCCGTCGAAAACTACTCCAACACATACGTGATCATGATCTGACATCTGTTTTCTGAACATAGACATCTCGTACAGATTATTCAATTGCATGTCTGTTACAAATTGCAGTGCCGAGCGTAGCTTTTCATTTTTAAAACGTATAGAAAATTGTTTAAGGTCAGTGACATTAGAAACACGATTAAATAGTTTGATGCTTCTCAACGTTGAGGCTGAAATATTGACAGCCCTAAATTTCGACGATCTAATCGACACATTTGCCCAACAAAAGGCACGAAGAAAATTTTTTTAAAGTAATTACTGTATGTCTTGACTTTTGTATCTCCAGTTTCTCGAGTAAGTACCTGATTTTACAAGTTTTTAATTGTGCACTAAAATAACACTTATACGAAGCTCATATTGGTTTAAAAAAAATGATTGTATGATTTTGAGGCGGCATTTTCCTAATACAAAAAAATTTGTTAGACAAATTCAAAGAATAATTTAATGGAGCTATTTTAATTTTAAAAATCAACCACCAGACCACAGTAATAAAAGTGAAATGTATTATTGTTTTTAAATATAGCTAGGGACTAGGGTAACGTTCCTTTATACAGTACAGGTAATAAGTAGAAGTCTAACAAACGCCCTATGCTCTTAAAAGACGTAAAATGAGTTTTTTTTTTGAAAATACCGTCAACAGATGGCCATCATGGTCAATATGAGAAAAGAAAATTGATCTTATTTATGTTTTTCTAAGCTTATATAGTTATATTGTTTTGGTCATACACCGTATCGTGTATCTGAAGTTTCAAACGTCAAAGATATTCCTTTCACCCGGGTAATGCATAAAATATAGTTTATTTTTTAAAACGGGTTTTTGAGGCCTATTATTGTTTTAAAAGTTAAAGCGATAGTTCCTTCAACATTCTAGCATATGTCTATAGTCTAACAAATGCCCTATGCTTTTAAAAAGACGAATTATAAGTTTTTTTTTAAAAAACCGTCAACAGGTGGCTGTGGTCAATATAAGAAAAAAATTGACTTTATTTTAGTTTTTCTATACTTATATTGATTCAGCAACATACCTAATAAGGAACTGAATTTTTGAAATTCAAAATTTACTCCTATACAATAGTTCAGGTAGCTATATAGTCAACGCTTTTCAATGGTGGTCGAAAACACCATTTGCTTTTTTTTTTTTTTTTGGTTAGAAACAAACTAACACAATTCAAATATTATAAAGGTATATCTTCAACAAACAATTTATCATTAACATAAAAATTTTTTCATCTATGGTTTTTTTTTTTTCTGTATAAAGATATACAATGATTAACTAAGTGACTTACTCATTGACGAAGTATATTCAGTACCTGCTATACAGCAGACCTAGTTTCTGGTTTACAGTTTTAAAATTTAAAAATGATAACATTATTAATAATTATTCTATAAAACATTCATATATTTTTGCAACAAAAAAAATATACTGTATTTATTAAAATATATATTTATATAGTTATACAGGTTTAAATTTTGAGAATGCAATAGATATAGAAGTACCCCTTATTGAATTCAGGAATGCCCCCTAAAATTTTAAAGTTTAAAATAATGTGGTAAAACTGATATTCAGTACCCATTACAAAACGACATACAGTTGTACATTGAACTGAAGATTATATGAATTACAAAGAACTCTGTCAAAAATCTATTATCATATATCATGGTTATTGTGTCTTTTTATTTACACATTAAATATTAAATTTTGATTTATCCATCTCAAATATACAAGTAATATTGAATAGCATGAAACACTAGAATTAAAAAAAAAAACAGTTTTTTATAAATAAATTTATAGTTATTTTTCACAACTAAATAATGTAATACATTTTAAAAATAATTTCTTTAGATATTTTAATGTAAATCTCGAATCAATCTCAAGTTTTTATTGTTAAAAAAAAAACCACTTAAAAATGTTCTTCATAAGTTCATAACATAAAAATACACTCTGCTAAGTGTTTTATATAGTAATCAAATTGCTTCATTTTCAATTTTCTAAAACATTTTATTGACTATAAAGTATATAATTTGTTTTGAAAATTTGTACTTTCCCATGAACTGGCATCACTTTGAAATATGGAAGTACTAATATGTTAATATGAGTCAATCTTTATCTTTTCCATTGTAGACATCCCAGAGAGTGATTTTGTTATCTTTATTTGTAACAGCCAGCAAGTACTTAGCTTTCCAAAATGTTACTGACAATTCGGAATATGCAATACTTAAGACTCCAGATGAATGGGAATCCAAAACCGCTAACAGTTTCATGGTTTTCCAAGAAAATAGTCTTACGGTTAGATCCCAGCAGGCAGCAGCGACTATTTTATCATCAGGTCTTAACTGCAAAACATTAACACCAGGATTTGTAATCTTAATGCTTTTATTTAAGCTTAGATTACCCTCTGTAATATCAAATGTGTTTATCACATTTGAGCTACCAGCACAAATACCTTTGGTCACATTATGATCCACATCCAGAGCCATCAAACATTCTAGTTCGGGAAAGCTACACTGGTTGACAATATGATCTTCCTGCCACACAACAACTATATTAGCTTCATAACCACAAAATATATAATCACCAATAGGTTTTACGGCCATCAAATCTCCCAAACTGTTGTCTTGGTGAGGATTAAATTCAGTAATTTTATCGTAACTGTCAGTAGAATAACAGTTCATTGTAGACTTTTCTCCTTTGCACAATAACATATTTGTTTTGTACAAGGCCAATTTACAAAATCCAATTATTTGGGTTGATAATGTATGATGGAGTTTGAGTTCGATACCATCTATCTGCCAAAATTTTATTTCGCCGACTTTATTTTGCGACACTAATTGATTTTGTTTGGTCAACAGTTCTAGGGTCATTATACACGCTGTGCCAGCTTTAATTTCGTTTTTTAAACGATTGGACTGGAAACAGAAAAACAAAATTATCATGCTAAATGTAGGTACCTTAAATATCATAATTTATAAGATAATGGATACATGTATTATAGAAACAGTTTAATTGAAAAATATATATGTATTATAATTATAATATAGTATACTTCAAATAATCAAATCGTTGGGATACTATTTGAACACCGAAAGTCTTACCTCTAGGTTCCAGACAAGAATTTCTCCGTTTAAAGTGCCAACATAGAGAATTTCACCATCTAAATAGAATTTCAAGCAGTATGGAGTAAATTTTTCACATTTCAACGTGAAAATAGGAGATGGTAATTTTTTTGACATTTTCTCTTTTTAAAATTCAAATTATTTTAAACTTTACTAATAACTAACAGTTAGGAATTATTTAATATTTACTTCGAGATTTTTGAAATAACCGAATTACGATTTACCGGTGTGGACTATGGGGTGACTGACTGAGAAAAAGATAGAGAATTCTTATCATGTTCACTTATCATTTATCAACTATACCGATTAAAAATAAAAATCTTGGTCCTTAAATAATTATACCATATTAATGATATGATTGTTACTTCTGAGTTTCTGACTACTTATTTCTATAATAATAATATTTATAATAGTAATAATAGTAATATTTCTATATGACACCCATGAACATTTTATAATGTTCATGATGAGACCATAAACATGAAGATAATAAACAGATAGTATCAACATCACAAATTTAAACCTATTTGTTGTATTTTTTGTATTTGTTGTTATACTATTTGTACTTGACGCTCATATAATTTTTTGAAACTCATACATTTATTTAGTTATGAATTTATGATATTAACGTTTATTTGTTTTAATTTGTGGTTTGAATACATGTTACATATAAATTAGATATCAAATATTTAAATTTTGACATAATTGTAGTTTCATTACTGTTTAACATTTGACTTTTTTTAAATTATACTTGGGTAAAAATATAAAATTATAAATTGTTTTCAATATAGTTTCAATTTTGACCTCAAATTTCTTAGATTTAATGTTTGTTAATTTGGGTTACATTTAGTTTATATTTTATTTTTTAAGTGAACTATTACTGCAACTGAGGTTAAAACTAATAATTTAAATTCTAAATTAAAACCTGGGAATAATTAATAATAATTGAAATTAAGTGTACACTATTAAACTATTACACTATAACAGCGGTTCCCAAGCTTTTTTTTCCGCGGTGCCTTTTTTTGGACCCAATTTAGCCACGGTGCCTAACCGCTACACTATAATACACACAACTCCTTATTGATCTCGCGAGTCCATGAATCATGTATTAATCAGTAATCTGATTTCTTTTAATTTTCTATACCTAAATATATTTCTCTTTTTTTTTAATGCAGGTGTTACATTTTAATTGAAAATTAATAGCAAGAAGAAATTTATTTTGTGACATTATATTAAAAAAATACGTATTTGTACTTATGTGTGTTTAATACATCCAATGTTTCTTTTTAGTTGCTTGAGAATAAGCCTTATTTATAATTTAAAATAAAATAATATTATTTCTTTATTGATTTTATATTTATATTCAAATTAAGAATACAATTTATGCAGTTCATGTCCAGTTTTGGAACATTCTGTTGTAGATAATCAAACATGAAACAATACATTTTTAAATAGGTAATTGAAAAATATTTTTGTACAACCGTATAGCTGTAATTATTTATTCATAATAACTATATCATAAAAAATGTAAATTTTTTTAAATCAGTTGGTGAGATTTATATTAAACTGCTAATTTATTTCTTTTTAATACTTTTAAGATTTTTAATATAATACCCATTACTCATTAGTTAATAAACAAACAGCAAATGATTTACCATACTTCATATAATATTATAATATGTTTAATATTACTGAAAAAATGTATGTGTTACAAAATTTAGATACATGAGAATTATAGAGAAACAGCTTAAAAATCAAATACAAGAAGAATATGTGATATTCTGTTAAGTATAATTTCAATTTGAATTATTACTTTTGAGCTTCTGATTCAATATTATCATTCTCAGCTTTCAACTTACTAAGTCTACCCATTCCTGGCCTATAGATTTCAATAGCTGGGCGATCTTTATTTCTAATGCGACGATCAGTCTTGGATTCTTGACGGCGATTATCTATTCGTTTATTGTAAGCAAACCTTTTGTCCGTATCAGATCGATGCTTTTTATAGTTTTCAGTTTCACCAGTTTCAACTATTTCCTTATCATCATGCCATTTATTATATTTTGACGATACACTAGTTTTGTTTTCTGAATGTCCTGGTTTCAATGTTTCCGATTTCTTTTTTATATCATAATCTTCTTTAGCTTCTTTAGACATATCCACATTAATTTTTTCAGGTTTAGAAGTAATATCTTCTTTTAAATCATTATCAAAACATTTGGTTGGACTATTCAGTTTGGCCGTTTTAATTTTAAACTCTATTTTTTTAACATCATCAACTCTAGTTGTGTCTTCAATCTTAACTTTATGACTTTCATCGCAGTGTTTAATTTTTTCAACATTTAATGCTGTATCATCTTTATGACTTTTAATAATTTTTCTATAAAAAAAAAAAAAGAAAAAAAGTACTATAAATGAACAAAGTAATAATATGATAACAAAATTTAAATATTAAATAAATACAATATTAATAGCTAAGGCTTAAAAACCTAAAGTTACGCGTTTCTTATATGTCTGTACAGAAACTTAAAACATTTTAAAAATACAAACACACTGTTTTTTTATAGGTCATACCTACTAGTTTAAATTTCGACAAAATATTATTTTTTGTTATCACCCCAAATTTCAATAATATTTCTAGGGGTTTGAAATTTTTTGACAATACATGTATTATTATTAACTTTACATGATTAAATTTGCTATATGAAATAATATTATATTAATTATTATAAAATATAGGACTGAATATGAGGTTTATTTTTAGCAAACTTTGTTCAACCTATTGTAATACTTTGGAATAGTCAATATTGTATAATCAATGGTAATACTATCAGAAAAATAAATTACTAATATCAATATTAATTTTTAATAAAATGCTTTAGAAATAAAAGCTGACAAATTGTAAATGTTTTGAAATATTATTCATCAAATACATTTATTTATCAATAAAAAATATGAACAACTCATTGAAGAGGTACATTTGATAATCGATATCTACTTCATATGGAGCATATCCTAATTTTTCTTTTTTTCTTTACCAAGGTCATCACTAAATTTAAACATCAAATGGATACAGAAAAAAATGAACGAAAATGTTTACTAGTATCAATAATTACATTCCACCATCATAATGCTATCAACTTAACATTAAATTTATAAGGTTTTTTTTTAAAAATTAACTCAGTCATCAAAAACCAAATATTTTCTTCAATCATCTTGATACAGGATTTAAATTATTGTTCAATGTTACTTAAAATATAGATTTGACACAACTAATTTTATCCATTAAAAAAAAAAGTTTAATTTAAAAATTAAAAAACTTAAATATGCATACTTTTGGATTGTGTCTTTTAGTGGTTTTTCATCAATTACTCGTTTACTGATTATGTTACTTTTTGTAATAGGTTTGGGTTTAATAAAAATTTCTTTTTCCACTTTTTTGTTTCTCCAAACTTCCTCTTTTTCCTGTTTTCTGATAAATACTTTTTTACGACGTTCATCTCTTTGATTAACTCTGACACGTTGCCTATCGCTCTGCTTTGCTAAAAATTCAAGTAGTGGTGTACTCAAATCTTGTTCTTGAGATTTATCTAAGCAAAATTATCAAACATAATACATTATTCAATAAATAAATACAAATATCAAACTATCTTTTTACTTTACCTTCAACAGATTCAAAAAAGTGTTGTGTGGTTTTTAATGTAGTGTCAATAGTCTTCTGTTCAAAATTACGTTTAAACTCTAAGAACACTGGGTTCTCATGTATCTTACCCCAATTCGCATCTTTATCTAATTTTTTTTTTGGTATTCTTTGGTAAGGTGCTAGTTCAACAGTGGCTGGATACTCGTCACCTACAAATATATTAAAAGATAATTTCATCACTTAAAATAAAAGAAAAAAACATTTATTACCAGTGTCATCAACAAACACGTAGCCATCAAATTTGTCAGTGAACATATACATATCATCTTCTTTAAGAAAATTGATATATACCCTTGAATGATGGAATGGTACTGCATTTGGATCGCCAGGTATAAAATATATGTAATTGAATTCAGGCAAAGGAGAAACTTCATTAAGAAATCTTTCTTCAGTCATAGTTGGAGGCAACCTCCGAACAACTACCTTTATAGAAAACCATGATTATTATTTCAAATTGCTTATATACTACATCACTTATAAATACTCGTAACATTCAAAATTATTACTAGTTGACATTTATTATGAAACATATTATTAATGATTACTTTTTTTTCAACTGTTTTACGTTCATCTTTAGATTTCTGCCTGTCCAATGCTTTAAACAGTGACAACAAAAAGTCATCAACTTTTTCGGGAGGTTTTATAACTTCAGTGTTTTCTAAAATATTTATATGCATTTAATGAGGAGAATAATTAACAATAAATCAAGTAAACCTTTTCATAAGTTTATACAACCTACCTTTTATCATTTTTGAATTTTGATCATTTCTTTCAATAATGATATACGGAAAAAATAACGTTATACTATAAACTTACAACGTACTATAGTAATATTATTGATGTAATTTAATACAAAGTATATAAACTGTTGTGTATTAAACAAATACAATATACATAGTATAAAAATTAACAATAATAATAACAGTTGATATTAGTACCTATTTGACATATTTTGTGAATAATAGTTTTGTTATGTAAATAAATTTCCATTATCGTATGATACTGTTATCAAAAAAACACTGAGTGATACGAACATAATTTATTATCACCGTTAATCCTATGGGTGCGACACGTTTGTGCACATTTACTTTTTTTACGACACGTTTACGCACATTTCCTTTCTTTTGCTTTTATAATTAATTAATGGACTGTATAAAATTTTAATACAATAAAACCTCGATAAGACAGAATCGCTTGGGACTATTCAATTTTTCCGTGTTAACAGGGTTTCCGTTTTGACGTGGTTCAAAAAAATGAAATTTTAAAAAAATCACCAAAGAAATTTTCCGCTTTATCGAAGTTTCGTCTCATCGAGGTTTTACTGTATATATATATAAAAAAAATTAATATATTAATTATACCTACATAAATTAAGATTTAATTATTTAACATCGATTGACTAGATATCGGCGAGAATAAGGTATAACACAAAATATAAAATGATATGAATACTTAACTGTTTTTTTTTTATAATTATAGCACATACGTTTAATAAATTCCATAACATTCAGGTATATCTATTATATAAATATGATTTTAATATTACAAAAATTAAAATATATTAAAAAACACGCATTACAGGTTTAACATGTAATAATAGTAGTTTATTAGTTAAAAAATTATACTAATTTAAAATGGTGGCATTTAAGTCCGATTTTCTTCATATAAGTTAAACGATTAATAATATTATTTTTATATTCATTCCAAATGTTTTCCTATATTATAATTTGTATCTCCTTATTAATTGTCCTTTTCTTTTGAAGTTTATGATTTTATTGTTTATCGAATTAATTTTTAAATCAGTGTCACTTTGAATTCCAATAATGACGTCGATTACTTGATGTATGTGCGGATGAGCAGTGTAAAACTGACTGTTATATTGTTTGTGATGACTTTCTGCACCATTAGCAGTCTTAGGATTATTAGTAGGTTTACAAGCCCATAATGCTGGAGGAAAATAATTGCTGTCCGATGTTATGTAATTTTATAAAATATAATCGGAAAATATAGGAATAGTACTAGACTTAATACTCGGTGCTATCGATATAAGATCACAAAATCCATCAGAAATTTATAAAAAAATGAAATTTGTTTAATGATTTAAATTACTATTTTAAAATGTAACTGTTCGAAGAAATTGGTAGCACCAAGAATCATATTATATTTACATTTTCATCACAGGTAAGCGAACTTGCCAATTCTTTTATTTATTTCTATTTAAGTTTTCCTCTTGTTATTTTTCTTTATATTATTATCAATTATAGCTATAATATAAAAACACGTATATTAATATATTTTGATAAAATAGTAGTGTTATAACATTTCTAGTCTTAAATTGAGGTCACCACTGGAGCCCGAGGGTGTAAAATATTCTATTTATAATGAAGGTGTATTTAAAATATAAATATTCATAGTATATTGTTGTATATTATTATAATTTATGTTATATTAAGTATTTTCCGGCGTATATTATAGGCAAAATATGTACACTACTGTAGTGTTTAATAATGTATAATGTCCATAATTATTACATTTTAATACATATACATTGCACTAGCTTCGTTCGTCGAAAAAATAGGGTTGTGACTTGTGAATAAGCTAAAACACGTCATACGCCACTGCAAACACCTAAATTCATACTCCTCAACTAGTGTTTATTTCAGATCTTCTTCCCCGAGGAGGTATCGTAAATTTTCAGGGGGTGTATTATAGGAGTAAATAATAAAACTAATTTAGACAAATAAATAATAAAATGATTTCCAATATGTAATATAAAAATTTAGTGCTATAATATTCTTAGGCGAAAAGGTAAAGTAGTTTTAAAATATTTGGGCCTAAAGAGTCCCGCCACTCCCGCCCGCCCGAAGAAAATCGATTTTGTCAAATTCTTTTCGTAAAAATTTCCGGTATTCCTAATTTTTTTAAATAGGCCGCTATTCGGAAATGCCCATTAGGAGAGGGTTCACTATATTACTTATACTAATATAGTTGAATACAAGTTTTTTTTTTGTCATTTTTTTTTTTTTTTTTGTACAATTTGTATAAAATATATTTACAATAAGCACAATAGATGGATATATATAAAAAGGTCGAGGTTGACTTGATTAAAGGAGCTATTTAGTAATAGCACTTCATGGCATGGGCGGTAGTGGTTAGTTGACTAGTCGGCTAGCAGGTCACGGCACCAGCTGCGCTTTAAACGTCGGCCAGGGTCGCCCGGGAGTGTTCGAGAGGAGAGGTCTTGGATGAGGGGGTTGCGATGATTTGTAAGTTTAAGGTGGAAACGTTTATATAAGATTTTAGCGACGTTTTTGACTGTCGGAATAAGGAGGTCCTTGTGGAGAGCATCATTCGATACGTAAAAAGGAGCTTTTGTTATCTGTCGGAGGCATTTGGATTGGAATATTTGGATTCTGTTTGTGTTGGAGTCTTTGGCTGATAAAATACAGCTAAAATACAGCATTGAATGCATATGCTTAAAAACAATACATGTATTATAATTATATTGTACACCTTTTTTTATTTATTTTGTTAAAACCGCGATATATGATAATATGTAGTTATAGCATTGGGGAACATCTGTTATGCGCCTATAACACGCGAAAGAACATGTTTTAATATTAAAAAACTAATGAAGTCGATAATGCATAAAATTTATGATTTATGGAAATTTTCTTTTTTTTTTTTTTAGAAGGTACCTGTGCAGATGAGTTTCTTTTCAAGTGAATAAGAAATTTTGTCGACTATTCGATGAACCTGGTGTATGGTGGAATGGTTACTACGGAAGCCGAATTGATTGTCTGGGAGGTTTGTGTCGATGTTTGAGAGAAGTCGTTTGAGTGTGAGCTTTTCAAATACTTTGGAGAAGAAAGATAGAAGGCTGATTGGTCTGTATGAGCTAGGAGAGTCAGCTGGTTTTCCGGGTTTGAGTATCATAATTATGATCGAGAATTTCCACATCAAGGGAAAGTATGAGAGCCTGAGCATGGAGTTGTAAATGTGCGTAAGTGATAAGATGGCTTTTTTGGGCAGTTGGGAAGCGACTTCTGATGTAATGAGGTCGTACCCCGGAGTCTTATTACGCGCAGATTTATTGATTATAAACTCGACTTCACTGGGTCTGATGTGTTTTGGTGGCAGTGTCATAGGTAGTGGACTAGATAGGAAGTGGTTTATTTAAACTATTTTGTTATGAGGTATGAGGTCAATATGTGGTTGAAATGTTGAGTGTAAATGATGACGAAAAGCGTTTGCTTTTTCTAAGTCACTGATAAGCCATGTGCCGTCGGGGTTTCTCAAGGGAGGTACTGGGTGTTGAGAGCGGAGAATTTTCCTAGTGTTTTGCCAAAGAGAATTGTCAGTGGCAGATAAGGATGTGAGATGGTTTGTTAAATTATCAGATTTAATTTTTGCTAAGATTCTTTTGAGTTTATTGGTCAGGTAATTAAATAGTCGTTTGTCAGAAGGATATTTAGTTCTTTGCCACACAGCGCGGGCTTTTCTTTTTTCCGATATAAGAGTTCTGACAAAATGTGGAAGGTTGTTGGTGGGTTTGAGTGGGTTAGGAATAGTGGAGGAGGACCATGCTGCTTGTTGGATTGAGGTTGTTAGGGTGTTAACAGCGTCGTCTATGTCTTGTCGTGATTTTAATCTGGTTTTGAGGTCAATATGAATACAAGTTGAATTAATTTTATAGAAAATAATGAATTTGAAAATATCGTTTTATTAATTAACAACGTACCTACATGTTACCATTATTTTTATCGTTGTATTTTCGCAGATATTTTTCGCAGGGTTGTTCTTATCAAACCGATCAATCATATCTCGCGTCTGATTATTATATTATTATTAAATTATAGACGAATATACGATACTATTTTTAAATTTCAGTCTATGTTCGTTCGCTAATCGAACAGAATGATGTTTTGTAATGTACGATAATAAAAATCGGTCAACTTTTTTGTTTTTGAATGTCGTCGAGTAAATTTCATTCTTTTTTTAAATTTTAAGCCATCCTTGTAGGAGTTGCCTACACAAATAAAATAAAAATATTGATACATATCTGAATAAATGTACTTAATAATGTTTTAAAATAATGTGGGTAATATTCCATTAGTATAGAAACGTTGGCTAACGCTAAAATACAGCAAAAAATAAAATACAGCATTGAATGCATATGCTTAAAAACAATACATGTATTATATTGTACACCTTTTTTTATTTATTTTGTTAAAACCGCGATATATGATAATATGTAGTTATAGCATTGGGGAACATCTGTTATGCGCCTATAATACGCGAAAGAACATGTTTTAATATTAAAAAACTATTATTAGTTTTTTAATATTAAAACAGTCGATAATGCATGAAATTCATGATTTATGAGGATTTTCTGTTTTTTTTTTTTTTATTAGAGCCATCAAAAAAAAAAGTTTTATATTTATATTACATATTTAAGACTTTTGACCCGGCGATTTATATTTTTATCTTTTAAATGTAATATGTCTATAAATTATTCTGCAAAAAGACTCGAATATTTTAAAAATATTATCATATAAAGATATAATCATCATTATAAAAATTGGATGAACATTTAAAGTATTTACGGTTATTTGTTTTTGAGTTTCACTTACAAAAAAACAAAATCATTTACATTTTTAATTTACATTTTTCCTTAGTTTTTTCTCTGTACTCCTTAGTTATTTTTTAAAACAGCGGTAATTTTTAGTTTTGACATTTATAAAGTAGAATGTAGATCCAATTTCATATCCAAAACAAATTTTCTATTATTTAATAAGTAGTATACTTATTATTTTAAAATTAAAGTTTAAACTGACAAAAAAATCACATCATAGTTTCGTTCAGAATTTAAAAAAATTAATTAATTTACACAAAATTCTGTCCAGAGCAGTCCTCGATTTTTTTTTTAAAGTGGGCCAATTAAATTATCTAGTATTCTAGTCTAATACAAAATTACAGCACTTATGTTTGAAATACCACACATATTCTCAGTTGAATATTCAAAATATAAATAATAACAGTAGATAATACGTGGCACATTTTAGAAATGCATGGTAATGATTATTTATTGGCTCAAGGACTCAATAATTTATGAAGTGTAATTCTTTAATCTGCAGTGTAGATTTTTGGTTCTAAAAATGTTACAAAATATAACAATCAGGGATGTTACCAATGGTGATGTAAAGATTAATAAAATACAATAAAATCTGGACTCAATTAATCATCATTTAATTATTAAAATTGAAAATTGTATTAATTTTTAAAACCCATTAACGGCATTAACCTATAAATATTGCACTTTTATTATTATTTTTGTTAGTTTTTATCAATGTTTTTATTCAAATACTATAGAAAAATATAAAATATGTGGTTTTACAAAAACGTAACAAATAAACAATACGAATTAAGAAAAATTAGATTACAAAAGATTATCGAGGAAAATTTATTGCACATGGTGGGATAAAAATAGGTAATAGGGCATACCCCATAGGCATCTTAAACATTCTTTTCTATTATATAATAAACTATTTAATCAATGTATACTGATAATTGTATACAGTTTATAATTAATTTGACCTATAACTTTACTATTACCGATTATATTATATACAATTTTAATATTAAATTGAATTATCGTATATATTAATTAAAATATAAACACAATTAGTGATGCAAGCCCACACGGCTGCCGGATTCATTATGACATTATTATTTATTAGCTATATCATTTCTATTTATATAAATACTGTTTCATAGAACAACAAAATATAATTTAAGGTATGAACTTTATCGTTTTATTTGTGTTATATTATAATATTTTATAGATTTTAACTTTAAGTACCAAAAACTGTTATTACAACATAAAAATCACAACAAGTTACTTATACAACCAAACTACAAAATTTAATTTTCCGACCAACCTATCGGGAAATTTCCCAATCTCCTCAGTCAGTCTACCCCTGTTATGAGGTATTCTAATATAATGAATATTTTTCAAGGTTACAATCATAGAAATCAAGGAGATACCAAATTGAGTAAAAATTAAAACTGCAATTCTATTCCTAGGCATATGTATTATATTTTTATGAAAGTACAAATATTATAAATACACGCGACTAATCACGTATACTTAATACGTTCTAATGAAAGCTATAGAAATCAACTTCTTAAATTGGCTTGTTCAAACAAATTTGGAAGCAATTTAAAGAATTTCAAAAGTAAGTATAAAATAAGGTATACAATTTTTAAGTCATAGCTATATAAAGTGTATATTTCATCAATTTAAACTATAATACAATTTGCTAATTTTCATTATCTTGACGAATTTTGTCAAAGTTTGAATTTTAAATATGTATAATAAAAAAACTGAACATTTCTCATGCTTATATTATAATTATAAAAAGAGTTTAATAAAATATAAAATTTTGTCGTATAAGAAAAGGATAATTTAAACATTTGGTAAAAATGTTAAGTATCTATTATTTTTCTTATAAATACAATAAAAACCAAAATTTGTGTGAATCGAATGTCGCAAACATCTGAACTTGAAATACTTATAAAAAGTTAATTTGGCTATTCGGTAGAGGATTATATTTATAGTTTGGCTATGTGTTTAGGCATGTTTAATGTGTGAGCGAATGATCAATTATTATAACTGGGTCACTAGTAGACTAAATATATCGATTATACATATTCTTTATAAAATTATATTATACTAATGCTTTATACTTAGGAACATCTGTTAAGCCTAAAATGCGCGAACGAATTGTTTCAAATTTTAAACAATTAACATATTATGAATACGTGCTTGGTGATATAATCGAGATTTTAAATCATCGGTTTTTCGTACTGTTGGTGTTTTAAACATATTAAAATATCCTGAGTACATCACTTCCATCAAATGTTGGTTTTAACTGATCCCAAAACTGCTTGAAATGTACTATTCGTATTTCATATTTTATTGAATTATCAACATAATTTTTATATACACTAATGAATCTATAAACCCTTTTCTCAACATCATCAGTAGATTTAAATATATGTGGTCTAAAGTTAAGAATAAAATATGTTCAACTACTACGCTGTATGCATTTATTTATTTTCCAGTTCTGAGCAAAATGTATTAATTATTATATGATGTTTTCAAACCGAAATTTATCATTATCAGTATAATAAAACCTTTATTGTCACCATCAAGAATTTTTTCTATGAATTTTCTTTTCTTATTTTTGTATACATCACTTTTTGTGAGCAAAACTTTTCAACCTAATTTACATATATCACGTTCGAATCGCTTAAATTGAAACCGCATTTTTTAAACTTTTCAATGAATTTAAAGCTTTTAAAATATTATTGCTATTGCTCATTAGACATTTTATTACAATGTCGTAATATGTAATTCCAAAATAATTAATAGACATTTATAGCCTGTTTCTTTTTTCATCAACACTTTTGCAATATTTTTTTGTATACCCATTTTTATATTTGCTATTAGATATTTCAAAAAGTACAGTTGATATTGTTTTATAATTTATTGTCAAAGTTTGAATTTTAAATATGTATAATAAAAAAACTGAACATTTCTTATGCTTATATTATAATTTCAAAACGAGTTTAATAAAATATAAAATTTTGTCGTATAAGAAAAGGATAATTTAAACATTTGGTAAAAATGTTAAGTATCTATTATTTTTCTTATAAATACAATAAAAACCAAAATTTGTGTGAATCGAATGTCGCAAACATCTGAACTTGAAATACTTATAAAAAGTTAATTTGGCTATTCGGTAGAGGATTATATTTATAGTTTGGCTATGTGTTTAGGCATGTTTAATGTGTGAGCGAATGATCAATTATTATAACTGGGTCACTAGTAGACTAAATATATCGATTATACATATTCTTTATAAAATTATATTATACTAATGCTTTATACTTAGGAACATCTGTTAAGCCTAAAATGCGCGAACGAATTGTTTCAAATTTTAAACAATAAACATAATATGAATACGTGCTTGGTGATATAATCGAGATTTTAAATCATCGGTTTTTCGTACTGTTGGTGTTTTAAACATATTAAAATATCCTGAGTACATCACTTCCATCAAATGTTGGTTTTAACTGATCCCAAAACTGCTTGAAATGTACTATTCGTATTTCATATTTTATTGAATTATCAACATAATTTTTATATACACTAATGAATCTATAAACCCTTTTCTCAACATCATCAGTAGATTTAAATATATGTGGTCTAAAGTTAAGAATAAAATATGTTCAACTACTACGCTGTATGCATTTATTTATTGTCCAGTTCTGAGCAAAATGTATTAATTATTATATGATGTTTTCGAACCGAAATTTATCATTATTAGTATAATAAAACCTTTATTGTCCTTTACCCTAACCTTTATAATATATTATTGCTATTGCTCATTAGACATTTTATTACAATGTCGTATTATGTCATTCCAAAATAATTAATAGACACTAATAGCCTGTTTCTTTTTTCAACAACACTTTTGCAATATTTTTTGTATACCCTTTTTCATATTTGCTTTTAGATATTTCAAAAAGTACAGTTGATATTGTTTTATAATTTATAGTGAGTGTATGACAAGCCTCACAACACGATAAAAATAATGTAACAGAACGTAAACAGTAGACAGTTGTAGTTAGTAGGTACCTGAATTCTGAATATCTACGACCGTGATTGTCACTTAAACAGATTTCCCCAATAATTCTATTTTAAATATAGTGATAACATAATATTGTATCCCTATTCCCTACACATATAAACCTGGCAATTTGCCGTCCTCTTACCACGTCAATGGTGGTAGACATGGTAGATGGGGCCTGACGTCAACAAAATATTTTTGTGGGTACTGTAAAAAATACAAAATTAGTAATGTCATTTTAAGTCAGGGCCCCAGGGTTGTGCGACGCATGCTAGTTGTGGCAAACATTGCCCCCCCGCCACCTTTATCTGGGCCATGAAATAATGGTGAAGCTAAATATAAAATATAAAAACAGCTAAACAAGTAAAATATGTACTCTTTGAACACATAAATATGTTTTTACTGAATAAACAAAATATTGTGTCATTTTTTTTTTTAATTGTAAGAATATTGGGTGTGGGACTAATCGCTTATAAAAGAACAAGAAAAGTATGATTGGATTCAATTTATTATTTAACGTTTACATTGTTTTTAATAATTTCTCATAGAAAATCAAAATGTTATTTTTTAAGCATAGTTACATTACTTTTACTATTGTAATAATTGCAATTTGGGCTATGCCAGTTTATTCAGTTGTCGATCAGGATACCGTACAAAGTAAGGTCCAATTTATGATATATTTAAAATTATTTTTTTTGTTTTTTATTCTTTATTATACTTTATTATACTGAAATTTATCAGCAATGGTAAATATACATAATTATTGTTGTATTAAAGTCTAGGAACAAATACAGCTTTATCGCCTTTAAAAATTTGTATTTAAATGTAAAGTTGTATAGTATATTTATTTAACGTATAGTAATAATTTATAATTAATTACAAAATACAACAACTTATAACAATTGCTTGACATAATAATATTTAATTTGACTTAGTCAAAAACACTGAATTAATGCTAACTACAATAATGTTTAGTACCTTTACTTAGGTTTAGAATATAATCATTAATTTTTTTTAAATATTGAATAATGTACACAAAATAATCAAAAAAATGGTTTAATGTTTTCAGTCAATTAAAATATGAACATTATTATGTGGTAATTCCTAATAGTTGCCTATACATGTACTAATAAAAATATATTTTTTTAGATTTATGTCAGGGTAATATTACTATTTAATTATTATTGTTTAAGTAATAGTAGAATATAATAATTAAAATATAAAGTATTATAATAACAATTTTTAAATGCTGATATATATATTTGGGGGTTTTAAAATTATGGAAGAGATTTATAACTATTATGTCATTGAACTATATTGAAGTCGACCTTAGTTTCTTTTTATTTAAATTCAATACTTCGCTTATAATAAATAGTAATTGTTAACGAAATAATAGAAAAAAAAACTAATAAGTAAGGCATACAAAATACAAACCTATTCTATTTTTTAATATTTTTATTTTATTCACCATTCTTGGAAAAATATTTGAGTAATACCTACTCTATGTGAAAAATGTATCCTGGCATTTTTTATTGTGAAAAACCTTTTTAAAATAACCACAGGACTCAGTGGTGTTGTATAAATTCATAAAATTGAAAAATATTTGGTACCTACATCTTATTATAATTTTTATAAGATTAAATTGTTTTTAATTAACCAACAAAATATACAATATTATTATATTAATCATAATATACAATTTGTAATTTTAAGTAGTAACTTAATTATATTAGGTTTTAGCTAGTGTTTTGGATATAATTTATTCGTTACTTAGAGATTAAAGTGATGACATTTCTTTACTCATTACTCAAATAAAATTGCAATGTAATTACCTTACTTGTCAACCTAAAAATCTCGCTACAAGAAAAAAAAAAAAATTAATACGTAGGTATATAACCTTTAAATCTATTGTATCATCATTGTATTATATCCCACTATATTGTGCTCTGTTTAATAACTTGTTTTATAACGGAAAAGTCAAATTGCACTTATTACCTACAAAGAAATGATCGAATTGCACTTGGATTGAAATAATATAATGGTTGAACTACACTCGGGTAAAAATCAGGTAGTGGTTGAACTGCACTCGTTCAAAAAAAGAGTTAAAATGGAAGAAACGTGGAAACTTGTTACGAGTCGAATGTGTATAGTGAAAACCCATTAAAAATATTACGAATCTTATGTTTACGAACGCTACGGGCTACCTATTTAATAGCATTATATATTAGTTCGTTAATGCCATTTAGATAACGCAGATAATTATTGTCGCCAAAAATCGAAAAAAGAAATAAGAATCTAACCTAATTGGATAATAAATAATTATCAATAAAAATAATATAAGATTAATACTTATATTTTATACTGTGTACTAGCTATGTAGACTTATGTAAACTACAATTAGTACACACTTTTACGTCGCTGTGTAAATATTAACAACTTAAAAATTATTAAAAGTGAACGAGGCTGTGACCTAATTGTGTATCAGAGTTATACATTTTACAAAGAAAAACATGTAAATGATGGTGTTAAATGGCGTTGTACCCATCATGGTTGTCTTTCAAAACTATATATAGAATTTAGATGAATATTCTTCAGTTATTTTTCGGTGTGAGTTAATAAATAACCACAAAGAACCACTTAATTTACCTCGGAAAATGATTTACCCCTTTAAATGCATGATAATTTTATTGAAAATTTTTTTTTGAACCCAAGTGCAGTTCGACCACTACCTGGTTTTTACCCGAGTGCAGTTCGAGCATTACCTTTTTTAAACCCAAGAGCAATAATTTGACTATACTCTTTTATAACTTTTTGCCATCGAGTCCATTAGGTTGTAGATTTTTTTTTGTTCTATTTATTTTGTCAAAATTATTACCTTTGCCCAAACGACCACCTTATGACGTATTCCGCCTATTTGATTTTATTATGCAATTTTTCAATGCAATTGTTTACAATTGTGTGTGTTTAAATGATCAACATATTTAATTCAGCTAATTTTATTATATAAAAACGTAACTATGACATACTCAGGTTTTTTTATGAGCAGATAATATGTGGTTGTATCATAAAGCCATTATTAAGAATTTTATTTTTATCCGTTATTGTATTCTTATCGGTATTATCTAATATGGATAATTTTAGATTACTAGAATGTTTGAGAGCTTATACGGCCTTTTGACCATCCGGTTATACTATCGCAACTGTATATGAGTTATCCATTATAATCTTATAAACTTGAAAGAATTTAATAGTGAACTTCTTGAAAGTATGAATATGTTTAGGAAAATTGAAGATGTTTTAACAAATATTCTAGGTTTAAACGGAAAAAAAATTAAAGAAAATTTTATGTATGTAATTTAAAAAAAATGACGGGTATAAAATTATTGAATCTTACTATGAAGTCATGTCAGGAAAAGCAGGTGTTAATTTAGATATTTTATAACGCCTCCCTTATTGACTTGTTTTAAATATGTGTGTTTTCAACGAATTAAATACATCATCTGATAGGTTTATTTAAAAATATCTCTGAAATTATATTGAATAGGTTACGTACGAGACTTTTGGCTTAGTATAGTATCACGTTACTTCCATTATGTTACTACCAATCACTGTTACATAGGTATGAAGTTTTTTAAATATCCTAAAAACCGCACGTGACAAGCAGATTGTTAGACCAATACCGGATTGTATAGCTAATCACTAAACATGTTGCATTAATTATATGAATCCTTAAAAAGTGATTTGTAATTCATGCAGTCGTTCCGTGTCCCGTTCCATGACTAATAATTGGTTTATTTAATATAAGAAAACATTAAACAACTAAATCAATTAATAACTGTCTATGCTAATGCTTGTAAAAATTACTTTTACATAATTTAATTTGAATTATTTAAAAAATATATAGATTTAATAAAGGACTTTGGTGGATTCAAAGGTAAGCAATTGTAACTCACAAGGAATTATATTATAATCACATATTTTCTTTTTTTTAATAATAAGTGTTATTTCAGCTATTTAATTATTTTAATTCATACTTCTCTGTATAAATTGTATATTTTTTAATGTAATATTTTAGAGAACTTTGTCTAGGTGACTCATAAGTCATAACTGCTATTTGTATAATTTTTTGACTTGTATTTTTAGTTACAAAACTGTGTAATACTTCATAGTATCTAACAGTAACTACGTAACTACAACTCTATGAACTTAAGAGCACTCCGCACTCGCATTTGCCGTCTTGCCGTCTTCCATACATACAACATAGCGTTCAGTAGAATCCAAATTGTATTGTTAGCATTAATATTATAATGAATTGACTTGTTACCAAAGTTAAAGGTTAGAATATAACCAGTAATTTGTTTCAATATTTTAATTAAAATATATTCGAGTATTTTCGATTTGTAATATTTAAGACATGGGCATTTTGTTTGAAAATTAAATTATCGAAAAAAAAATCTAACGCTTAATCACTAATATTTCTCTAATCTTTAACTTTAATATATTATATATAAATATATATAAAGCTTATAAAATTCGATATTTTGTATCTAGTATATTTCTTTATAGCTCTTAACTTAACTATTGCTTTATGCAGAAAAATGTTTGACTTATATTTGTTTTAATTAAAAAACTAAATTTAAGTAGAAATCTATGACACTATCATAGGCGTGCTCACCGGGGGTTCCGGGTGTGGTCCTAGGTCACTTTGTACGGTCAGGCATTAAAAGTACGAAACGCGGACACTTTGTACGGTCTGGTAAAAAGGTACTTTGCAAAACGCGGACACTTTGTACTATTATATACATAAAGTATATATTATAAATATAAGTTTTATACATAAGTAGTGACTAATATTTATGTACAGTGTTAATTATAAAAATAGAAAAAATAAAAATAAAATTGTTATAAAATATTGATTGTATTTGTATAATAATAATAATAATAAAAATAATCTAAATAAACAAATAATCAATAATATCATTCAAACTACATGTAAAAATGTTTACAATATAAATAAGTCAAATGGTAGTATAATATGAAAATAGTTTAGTAATAGTTTTTACTATTACAAATTTTTAGAATATTAGCTAATAAAAATAAAAATAATAACAATTTTAATAACTAACTCTATACATAATTATTAGTTACTACCAGAGCTTGTGCTAATGTGCAGTTGTGCATAAAATGTGCAGTTCATAAAAAATTATATGTTTTGAATTTTTAATAATTAATTCTATATGTTTATGAGCTTATAACATAGATATCATTTGACATTATTTTGTTTTTCAAATTAATTATAAATTATGATTGAAACATTGATAATTTATCTATGAATATCAAGAGATTAAATGTATTACGCTCTTTAAGATAAACCGTGGTCATGACCATTGCGTTATGCCACCAAATATTGTGATTGTGCTCAAATTAATAACCATCTCCAATTAGAAAATATTGTTATCGATGAATAGGTTGTCATAAAAAAGAAAAAACATTTAAAAATTAGATTAATATTAATTGTTGTTAATCAAAATATAATTTAAGGAATTTTGTTATTCAAACTTTAAACTGACAATATTTAATATTTATGAATTTATGATATAATTTATTATTTTAGTATGTGTTATGTATTATACGCGAGCATCAAATTTTTTCACTTTTGAAAAACACAGAGTGTGTAGCTCTAATACTTCTTTAGCGCAAGCTCTGGTTACTACTTATGTATAAAACTTATATTTATAATATATACTTTATGTATATAATAGTACAAAGTGTCCGCGTTCTGCAATGTACCTTTTTACCAGACCGTACAAAGTGTCCGCGTTCTGCATTTTAAACAACGGACAGTACAAAGTGACCGTTTACCTCCGGGTGTGCCTGGGCACCGCCCGACATTTAACTGGGGCCCTAAAATTTATGTCCTATAGCATATATATAGCATATACATGTATTTTGGGCATGGACCAATTGCGCCTAAAACAAAATTTTTATACTAGGGTCAATATACCAATTGCGCTGCATATATTTTAGGGTCAGTGTACCAATTGCGTTTGTATTCAAATTATATTATTCTAATTGCCATGCTCAAATTATTATTTAAAAAATTATTATTATTCTTAAAACGTGCAAAATACAAACATCATGATTACCTTAAACTCAAAATCGTATTATTATTATTATATCTTTATGATTTAACCACCTAGTCTCTTATTATTATTAATATTATTTTATTTTTATTTTCATTAACTTAACTGTATAAAGCCTATACGTTTCACCGACTTGGAAGACTTTTACTTTTAACTCGCAATAAAATCGGTTATTAAGTTTTCCTTAGGTAATGTAAAATGTATTGAGCGCAATTGGTAAACTCCTCGTATTTTAACTAATGTTACTAGAAAAAAAACGGTATTTTTCTAAAATATGTGGTGAAAAAAATTATGTTTCGGGATAAAAAAAATAGTACAACGTAAAATATATTAAATTTACGTGGTAAAACTGATTATGATTATAACAGCTAGATGTTATTGACTACAAAAGTAAAAATAATAAATAAATATTACAACTATCTTGAAAATAGATTTTAGATTCAACTATCTATTGAAATATTATATAATTTGGTAATAGTTATATTACTGATTAATATGTGATATAATGTAAGTAATGTTTATTAGTGTATTATAATTTATTAATATATGTACATGTATTGTTAAGAGAGGGCCCGAAACAGTTGTAGGCACCTCCCGAAATTCAGGTCTGCGCATGCCTATGGTCACTATTATATTATAAAAAACCCACAAAAGACGGATAATATGTTTCACAAATCATGATTAATAGTGTAAACTGAAATTATAATTCAATTTCAGATTTAAATACAGTTGATGAAGAACTGTGCTTATCGTACAAAGGTAGTTATTTGAAAATAAATAAACAACATTTTAAATATTATCAATTGTAGTCTTTTACATTTGTTAATTTATGTAAACCATCAAAAAAGTTGTATTTTTCTATGATTTATAAACGAGCGAATGTAATTTTCGTCACAAATACCTTTTTTTATTATAAACTTAGCTAGGAAAAAACAGGTAAAATTGAGTTCATGTAACCTCCGCCAGAAAAGAAAATCAGATATAACAGTATAAAATTAATAACAGTAGTACCTATATTATTATAATAATTGTTTAAATTAAATAATAGGTATACATGATATGCCAAAAAATATTCAAAAATTAAAGATAAAAATTAAAATTGTCAGAACAATTCATTGACACATATTATTATAATGTGTATTGCGTTAAATAATTTGAATAATCATAGTAAATAATCGTAATAATCATAAAATATGAAGGTATGACGTATGTTATATTAAACTAATCTCAATTTTCAACGTATTTAATGTAGAGTAAGTCTTAACACTGGCGGAATTTCTAAATAAAATTAAATCATTAAAATTTTTTTTACAATAAATCAAATAACTTTAAACATTTTAATTTTCACTTAAGTATTGAATTATTGACTAACCAATATTCAAATCAAATAATTTCATAAAATTGAAAAAAATGTGTGTAAATTAATTTATAAATTTTAAATAACTGATCATTTTATTTTTTAGAGAACATGGGTACGTTATTCTGTATTTTTATTGCTAATAGTATTATTAAGTTATCAATTCAAAAGAATTTTAATATTTTTGCAATAGTACATAACTAATTAGCTTTAGAATGATTTGGCTCTACATTTGGTTATAACATAATTTAGACATTGATTGTAGAATTGTAGAAGTGATATTTATAACTTAACCTATAATCTCTACTATACTATCCAAACTCTTGAATACCATATAAGTAAATCTTATTGTAAATCTTCGTAATTAATTACTTTTAATCTTATTATAATATTATATTATTATGTGTAATATTCATGTTTACTTAAGTTATATATTTAGACATAAATAATAACCAAATTTTGAACTTCTAAATTTTATATTAATAAAACATGTCTGGCAAGTTTAGTAACAGTGAACTAATACACAACTATTACATTTTATAGAAAAAAAAATAGGTATGTATTTGTAATTTAATATAACAATATTTTACGTTATTTTATATTAGTCATATTTTTAATTTTTTTTTTTTTTTTTTTATTGAATTTGAAGTTGTCTAATATTTACCTTAATCAATATTATTACCATGTTAAAAATTCATTGCCCGAAAATTACACAGTTACAATATTGAGAGAGTCTACTTGAAAGTATTAGGAAATACCATGTTACGTAATTGTGTTACGATTGCACCGATGATTGTGATAATTTTATTAAAGATTTGGTGTCCACATATAAATTAGGTGTATATTTTTGAAAAAAAAAATTGATAAGTTATTAGTCATCACTGATGCAAAATTAATCTTTAAGTATGTGTTGGTCGGCTGGTGTTTGTCTATTAATTTTTATATGTAAAAAGTTTATAGTAAAAATATTATTAGGATGTAGGATGTCTATTTATCAGTCATCTGTAGTGAAAATCGATGCACTTGGATACAGCGTTAGTTGAGTCTGATTCCAGTGTAATTAGGTTCTTTTGGAAATAGTACATACATTTAAAATTCAAAATCTATCATTTTTAAATAACAATTATACATAAATATATAAAAACTTATATATTAAATATCGCATATTTATACATACATTTCAAATATCATAATTTCCCGGGACTCGCGAAGGTTAAGTTTATTTGAGAAATTATCACCTCGCGTGATGTAAGACTGTAGCACCTAATCTATTTCAACAATAAATTATGTCATCAGGAAGAATAAAACGATTATAAATTATATAAAGGGATACTAGCCTAAGCCGTTGTCTTATTAATGCACTCTTCTCAGAAAAAAATTTAAAAAAACCTAATATTATACTATAAGCATATAAATGGATGGAAAGTATTTGCACAGAAGGTAGAATACTAACATAACCAATGTTTGAAAGTCATGTTCTGAGATTTTGATAATATTTTAGTATATGTGCTCTAAGAAAATTATGATCTCGTGAACACAATAATATAAAGTATGATATTATACAGTTACGATCTGCCTTTATATTTAAGTGCTCATTTCTTTAATACATTGTATTGCTGTAATATAAACAGTAAACATGTTTATACAATAGGTATTATATTATAGGAAGTTCTAAAAACACAAGAATAGGAAGGTAGTTGAGAGTTAAGTGATAATCTCTCAATGGATAACCACAATTACTAAAACCGAAGCTCAATTGCAGAACAGAATTTTGAGACGAATTAACTTAATTTCCAAAAAGAAAAATAATGATATAAATAATTTATTAATAATAATAGGTATAAATAGGTTTATTAATTAAAATTTTTTTTTTATTTTTTTTTTTAGAAGATACAGGTAAATATTAATGAGTTTTATTTATTGATTTAATAATTTAAAAAAAGGGTTTTATAAGGTAGGGGTGCTTCTCGTGTGATGTAACCGTTACCAAAATATATAGAAATTAGGTATTTTGATTTTACTTGTAAATTACAATCAATGTTATCGCTGTAAGATTAAAACGTGGTTACAGAATCTTGAGAAAAGTTTGTACTAAACCTATAAATTTAGTGCTGGAGATATAATGTTGTTTTATTGTTTTATATTCACTCTCAAATCAAGATATTGTACTCGAATGATTTATTTTTATGTTTAATTACAACACTATACTTTTTATATGGGGTGATTAGATACAAGTTAATATTTTAAATAAATATTAAATTTAATAAGTTATAATTCATTATCATATTAATTTGTAAATATTAACCATGTGATGTATATTAATCTTAATCTCAATAAAATCTTGATAATACATATAATATTAGTAGTATATTGTATGATAAACGGTTATTATATAATCGAATTAATATTATTACTATATTTTTATAGATTTGATGAGTAAGTTAGTTTTTATCAATATTCTCACACTTTTAATAAGTTTTATTCCAATTTATTGTTAAATTAAAATAATGAATTATGTATACCTATTTTTAGAGAAACTAAAAGGTACGTAGTCATAAAATACTTTTTTATGTAAAGTATTTCTCAAATTATGTTTTATAATGGGTTATTATTAATATAATCATAAAACATTTTTGAAAAAAAGATACTAATAGAAATAATAGAATGATATGATCAAATATCTATTGCAGTTTTGTAATAAAAAAATATTTTGTCCGGTTATTACCACGATATATACAATAAATCGTGGACATTTATTTTAAGTACTTTGTTTTTCAAATCATATATCACAATTAATCTAATAATTAACAAAATGCTAATATATGTTTAACTTACCTTAATTCACTGCATTTCGTTTTGTACTACAACTCTAATTTTTGAAATGTAATTTAATACTATTCTAGATTCACTTGGTACGTATATTTTTATTTATTTGTTTTTTATATTAAAATGTATGATTTAATTTATACAAGGTTTAAGTTTGTCTCATATCATGAATCATTTTGTTCATTACCTTCAATCTTAATTTGAAGTTAAACTTTGTTTTATGAGGTGATTTAAAATGAAAATTTAAATTGTTGTTATTTTTAATGTCTCTATTTGAATAAAAATATGTGTAGTCCACATACTAAAGATTTAGAGCCAATATATTCAAAATGATAAACTCATAAAATATATTTAATAATAATCTCAAATATTTAAAGATACTTAAGTATAGTTGATATTTTTTTTAAAGAAGCCAAGGAAGATATTGGCCAAAAATATTTTTTCTCAAACTTATGTCCTACACAATGATTTATTTGTGATTTTTGAATAATCTTATAGATTATAATCACCTATTATTAAAATTATAGTATACTAAGTGGTTTATTATTTATTTTCTATGGTTCGACTTTATAATCAACTTTAAAAATAAATTATTAATAGTAAATGGAAATTAAATTGTTTTTGACAATATATTTAGACAAATCGATATGTCACGTACTTAAAAATATTATTCATTATAAGTTTTATAATAGCTGATTTTCCGCAAAGATATCTCAATAATTTTTTTTGTGTGAATGTGCATTATCTATGTGAATGATGGGTATGAAATACAAAACTAATTGTGCGCTGACATAATATTCACATATTAGAATTAAATAATTTTCATTAGTGATGTGGAAAACAAATGAATCATTATTCATTACACAATATACTTAATTATAAATTACAATATTACATACAATATATAATTCTATACATAATGCATTTTAAATTTTTATTTATAATTATATATTACATTTTATATTTTCCAGAAATTATGGGTAATTATGTTTATGCTTAATGAATTTAACAAGAATTGATATTATATTTAATCTTATGTCTACAAGTATTGCAGTTATACGTGTCCACATACCATTTTCAGAAGCATGGTTGCAACTTGCTACTGCTTTATTTTATTTGACTATAGTATATTGAATATAATGATAAATTATAAATTATTAAAATTAAAATTAAACATTTTTAACAATGTGAAAACCTTATTTCCAAATATTCTGGCATACTTTCTTTAATTGTGATTTAAATACAAAAATAAACGTAAATATACGTATAACTACGATCACGTTATAACATAATATGTATATAGCTATAAATTAATTGAACCTTAACATTTACAGCTACTTTCTGTACGTATAAATTACTTTTTTTTTTTAAGAAAAACCTATTATTGTTATTTTGTGTATAAATTGTCTTTAAAAGTGTAATAATCTAGACCGAGTCAGAATGTATAAAAGAATAAGAAAGAAAAAAGAATATAATATGTAGTTTAAATTTCACACATTAGAATAGTTGAGATTCTTCTATTTGCAGCATTCAAGCTAGTTTTTAGTAAAAAATTGAATTCAAAACAAATCATAGAGGATGGGTGAAATTGGAATTGGGAACCTATGATATAAACTTTATCACAAATAAGAAAAATATTAATGATTTGAATATTAATCCAAATTTAAGAAAATGTTCAGCATATTTTGGATCTTGTCGAGATATCTATAAATATTTCAAAAACTGATTTTTTTTTTTGTTGAATTTCTGATTAGGTTTATCATAAGTTATTATGTAATTCATAAATTTAGAAACTATATAGACACAATTCCTTTTTAAATTTTAAAAGTCTTTACCTCTCTAAACATTTGAATCATATTAGTATTAATAACTAATAAGTAATAAATAATAATATATGCTATGACTCTTCACCCTTAATATAAAAATGTACATTACAAATCAATGTTTTACAAATATACTAAAATAAAAACATATTATTAAAGGTACTTTATAATAAATCGTAGAATACTTTTTGTTTCAAATGATTTACGAATAAAATTAAATTGTACATATATATTATAGTTCTGTCACTAAATTCTAAAATTAACTTCTTAATAAAGATATTAAAAAGATATTGAAATCATTGTAATCTAAAATGCACTATAAATTATCTATAACAACTTATAACTAACAACTTTAATAACATTTTTCTATAGGTAATGCAAGTATGTACTTACTAATATTTAACTAAATAAGTAGTTTTATGTGTATTAAAATGGAAATTTGTCTGAACAAAATGTAATTACTTGAAACCAAAATGTGAAAAATCTTTTTTGAAAATCCACTTCCTAAAAGTTAATATTAATGTGCCAATGTACTATTATTTAATGTCGCGAATATCCATAAACGCCAATTTATTATAGAGTTATCTAAAACTAAAGTACAGTAGATATTGAGGAATGAATACTAAAAGAATTGATGTTTAAAAACTCATTACACTTACTAGTACCGGTAAATAACTTAAAGATTTTCTCTTTTATGTAAACAAAGATACAAACACTTTAAAATTAATAAAGATCTTCTGATTCACATTGAATGTACTCATAAATATAGCATTTAACTATACATTAACCATTTGTATTTATTTCTTTCGTCCCGATAGAAAAAATTAGGTTTGAAAAACGAGAGGTATACAACAAAATATACTCTGGATGAAATTTATTAAAACTAAATTTATTTTGAATCCAAAGGTAATGGAACGAATTATTTTATTGAGGATTGCAAGTAAATAATTTAAAATTCTCGTATGCTCGATTTTTTGTCGAAAACATCGATCTAAAAATTTCTCAAAGACCTGAAATTTAAAATAATAAAGTGAATAAAATCAAGGAAGGTATTGAAAGATATTATAGTTTGAAGTTTAAGATTTAACCCTAAATTAATTTTATACACTAAAAAATCATTCTTTGGTTCAAAGTCTACCTACTAAATAATGCTATTTACATCAATGTCATAGAATTATACAATGAAAAATGCACATATTAAAGCATATTTTAAACTATATGTAAAAAAGGTATCACTTTTGTTGTATTAGTTAATTAAATCATGATATAATGACTATTAAATTTAAAAAAATCAGTATTAATATATTTACTTAAATATAATATAAAATATGATTATTAATGATTATTTGTTTATTATTTTTCCAGCTGGTATGTGTTTTTGTTTTATTTTTCAGTGATACAATATATTCTACATATTAATTTACTGTTTGAAAATTTCCATATCACACTTACATTAGCAATATTTTTATTTTTCTAAATTTTACTATAATTAATTAAAAACACTAAAGACGATTTAAATCCAAATTACTGGTTATATGATATAAATTAATAGTCTAGATTTTACTTTACTATTATGTCGAAATTGGATCACATATACTGTGACTATAACTATAATATATTTCTGAATTTGTATTTTCATTGCAAATTGCAATGCTGATAACTTCCTCAGAGTGGTTTAATAAGTGTCAAATATTATTACTATAAATTAATAGTATAATGGATATTTAATTAAAACACTATGAAGTTCATGTATAAATTAAGATTATATTTACATTTTTATTTCTATCAATAACTAGTATCATACATATCGAATAGTTTGTAAACTGAATTTTTCAAACAACTTCCCGTAATTCATAATTTAATCATAACATATGAATATTTATTAATATTTATACATTACTATTGGGTATTTGTTTTTATAGTTGACACATGTAAGTTGTTTTTAATTTTACTAATATGTTTATTTTATACATTAATGTATTTGACGAGTCTTAAATTTCATTTCAAGTATTCTTTCAAGTATTTCTTTATTGGTAATGCTGTCCATTTATTTTATTTAGGAGAAGCTCCTATAACACTACATTTCGAACGATACCTCACCTCAAACACTTTTCTTCATTTGATTTTATCTATTTATTTTTCTCAATATTGGTTTTAACGGTACCTACAATATATGATTAAAAAAACTTGTTTTATACAATGTGTTGATAATATAGATTCTAATCTATAATGTTATAGCAGTACAATCATAAATCCTTTATGAATACTAACTACTACTTTAAAATTTTCATTGCAGCTACAAACGGTGAGTAAATTATTGTATTTTATCATTATTCTTGCAATAATATGCATTATTTGAAGTAAGAAATGAATGTATTTTCTAACGATATATTTTATATTTATTTTTTTGTTAAATCATTAAAATTAATGACTAAATAAATCATATAACAATCATTTATATATATCGCTATAAATTAATTATATTCCGATTCGATGGATTAAACAAGATGCATAAATTATAATATATGGAAGTAAGCGGTCATATGCATAAGCATGCGCGCAAAGTATAATGTAGTTAAGTAAAGTAAATTATTCGTTTAAACCCTAGTCGAATCTCGTTGATTTTAAATTAGTTTTTATAGTGCAATTTGGTTGGTCTTTCCATTATTTTTGATTGTAAAGTTTATCTTTGTCAGTCGTAAAACAGAATGTTGTTTAAGATTCCCTGAAACTCCATACATGTTGTCCAATTAAATCTGATAAATAGTAGATTTCGATAGTGCTTTCTTTGTGATTGAATAGGCACTATAATACAATTTTAAAATTGAAATGAATAATCAATAATATAGTAACCATCAAAAAACAAACACTAAACGGAAACAGTTTCTCAGTCTATATTTAAATAAAAATATTTCGTATTTATTAATATTATTTTATTTTATTTTACATAGGTATTATTGCTCGTAAAATTATAATTATAATTATAACAATAGTCGTCGTAATTTACCTTTTAAATACGAGTGATAAAATTACTACTTTCAAATTCTTACCAAAAGTAACTTATTATTTAAAAAATTGTACTACCACTATAAGATGTTAACATAAATATTTGTTGGTGAAAAAATGGATTTCTTGATTATCATAATTTGTATTATATTATAACAAAAGTGATTAAAAAGTTTAATGGTGGTATGTATATTTTATGCATTTTGTTTACTTCAAAATATTGTGTTTTATTATGCATTCAAATGTTTATCATAAATATTTTTGACTATTCGCTTATAAAGTTCAAACAAAAATTGGGTATAAAGCAAACAAATATTTGTTCATCCTTATTCTTAGCCTCTTAGGTTGTATAATTGAATTATAACGAATAAAATATTGTTTATTAATTATTATGTTTATTATTTTTTTTTTTTTTTTAGAAAAAATGAGTACGTGTATTTTGTATTATTATTTATTTATTACTTACATTTTTAATAAATTGAATTTTATAACTTAATTTGATGGATTTGTGTCTAACAACTTTTATAATGATTAATGATAATCATCTTCAAATGTTTACTTATTTACTGTGAGTCGTAGGTAGGTATAAAAGTATTTAGTTGGCTTAATCACTCATTTTTTTATAATTATTATTATCATTTATGTGTTGAATTATTTCACATTGTAAAAAAATTGGCTCTTTGTTTTATTATTCTACAAAAATTAAGAACAATTTGAAAATTTAGTATCTATTTAATGTATTTATCAATCATATATTTCTATTAATTTTAAATTGGTCTATTAATAAAAATGTATAAGATTAAGTATATATTCTTTTCTTCTGTACCTACCAAAGAATTGGTTTGATGGCAAGCTTCTCTAAAATAATATTACATTAAATAACAAATTATATTTATATATATATATATATTTTTTAGTGATTGTACTCCGTGGTAAGTACATACTTAATATCAATTTATTTATAATTTATAAACAACCATTGAAACCAATGTATCACCAAAACATTTCTTAAAAATTATTACGAGTATGAACCAATTTTAATTTATTTGAATTTAATATAAATAAAAAAATTAAACACATATTGTAATTATTTGTTCAGTGTGTAAATTAAATATAATAAAATGTACAATCAATAATATTTAAATTATAAATAAATTTACTAGTTGCGTAATTGAATATATATATATATATATATATATATATTAATTATATATTAGAATATAATATAAGTCAAAATCAGATTTGACGCGTTAAACATTATCATTTAAATGCATTTTTATGAGGTGTTAAATGTTCGGTTATCAATTTGTGTAAGACAAACTACAAACTTAATTTTTCATGTAGGGAATTTTTTGGTTGTGTGATCAACTAAATATCGTACAAATTTATAAATTTGACCCTGTAATTTTCATACTAATTTATAATTACGCATTGAATGTTCAGTTCTCATTTACGCTTATGAAATATTTGTCAACATTCAAAAACATTGTATTATCTGATGTACAATTTGTTGAATTTATTATATATTTATTCTAAAGAGTTACCTACTTATAACGATAGTGTCATACACGTAATAATCAAATTACTGTCAATTATGTTTTTAGCTCTTATATCAAAATACGCCAACTATTACATTAACTCTGGTATGTATTAGAATAAACTAAAAATACAAAAATTGATACTTAATAAATATTTTGTGCAAACTATATGAAAGGTGTAAAAATAATTGACTTATGTGAGAGATTGTTTGAGGTTGTATACCTATAATATGCCTGGCTGACATCAGCCAAATCATTAATTGTGTAATAATTTTCTACAATCTTACGTATTTAAAAAACTATGTGAGTGGTGAGTATCGCTTTTAAAGCTCAATTAATTTGTGTGAAAATCACTCGAAACTTCTGGAGGAGGATATAACAATTAACAATTCTGAGGTGTTAAGTTTAGTACAATGTTACTGAGTATTATGAACAAATATAATCCCTTTTTTTTTTTTACAGCGGCACCATCGATATCCTCTTACTGTCAGTTAAACATGAATATTCTCTATATTAAGAACGACTTATTGTCAACTCAAACCACACCGTCATCGTAATTTTTAATATTTTTTCTACTGATTTCGTGATAAGTATAATTTGAATTGTGTATTTAAATATTATATTAACTTTATTCTAATAATGAAAATAAAAACTAAAATATATTTCTTTTTTTTCTCTGTATTCACTTATTATTATAACTTATTATAACATTAAATTTTGTTTGAGACAATGAATAAATTAATATTTTATGTTAAGAAAATTGGTTTTTATTTTTTTAGTTAATGAGCATATTATATGACGCATATTTATATTTACCTTTTTTAAATAATTTATAGTTCATTAATTTATGTGTATTAATAAAATCAAGATTTTAAGATTTTTATGATTTCATATCTTTGCACGTTGATATTCGTAGACGACTATTCATTTATTGATATGAAAAACACATTTCGGGCTACTTTATATGATTTTGGTAGGGGCGAAGGAAGATGTTTGGTAAAAATTTTAAAATAAAAATAAAATATATCAATATATATATATATACTATATTGTGATTAGTGGCGTACTTTAAATTTGGCGAAAAGAAATTTAAAAAAAATTAATTTATAGAAAAAATTTGTAATTTACATCAGTGTTTAATATCGTTCATGTTTACACTTAACCTACTCACCGCAACTCACTTAACCGAGTGAATGAGGTTATGCATGAACTAGATCGTGCTGTTCTTCACTACAAACTCTAAAATCTTCATCTCTCAGCACCAGTGAATCAGTACAGAAACGTTAGCGAACACGTAAATACAGCATTTACATTTAAAATTTTTTTTAAATTTTTTCTTTGGGTTAACATTCTTGAAAATTGAATATAAGATTTTACATTAGTTTTTTATATGTGTATAAAAACATTAAAAATATATGAGCACGGTTAACATAGTATTAAGATTTATTTTAAAATATTATGTATTTATTAATTTTTCGAAGCTGATCATACTATTGTACGGTAAGGTAGTATTACATTTAAAGTTAATAGCACTAATACGATACCATCCTTAAAGTTGAAAAGTGAAACATATTTTCTACTATCTACTTAATAAGTAGTATATTTATCGTTTAAAGTTAAAATAGAAAAATACATTTCATTGTAAAACCAATACATTTAGCAATACACTTTTTTTAAGGCTATAATAAATACGTGAACGGATGATCAATTGTTATAACTGGGTCAATAATAAACTAAACATATCGATTATACATATTCTGTTAAATATTTTATCATACAAATAGCGAATGCTGTATATTATTTAATCAAGTCTACAATAGGGGGACAAATAAAAAATTGTTTTAACTGGGGTACTAAAAGTTAAGTTTGGTTTATCAAACTAAACTAATTAAGCCGATAATACATAAAATTCACATTTCAAGAGAATATAATATTATAATGGTTATTTTTTGAATAGAGCCTTCTACAAAACGATTAATTATTATAAAATTAAAAGTTAATACTAATGAATAAAATCATAAAATAATTTTATTTAATTTTAGTATAACTACAGATAATATATTTTTATTATGTATTATTTAAACATTCCTACGACTGGGAAAATATTTTTATTCTAGATTTATTGACAGAATAGGAGGAAAAATGAGGGTTCGATGTGATGGATATATTACATTTTAAATGATATCATTGTATACAAAAAATCCTTTTGTGTGCAGATTTTCTGTTTTCTATACCATACAATACTTTTAAATGGTATTAAATGTCTGCAACATATATTTTCCCGAATTATTTTTTAATACATAAACACACCTAGCTACTAAACTTAAGTTAAAATAGTGAAGCGAAATATTCAACATAAAAACAGCTAAATAAGTAAAAAATATTATATTTTGATCACATAGCATATGTTTTTATTGAACAAAAAAAATATTGTGACATCGTTTATTTTTATTTTATGAGTAATGGGTGTTGAACTGGTCGCTTATAAAAGAACTAGCCATCTATGATTGGATTCAATTTGTTGATTAAAGTTCATGTAATTTTTAATATTTTCACATATCAAATTAAAATGTTCATTTTTAAACATCGTTTAATTAATATTATAATTGTAGTTATTGCAATTTGTGGTATGCCAGTTATTTTATGTAACCATGATGTAGAGTCATTACAAAGTATGATTTAATTAAATAATATAAGATACTATTTTTAATTTTTTTAGTTTTAATTTTACTAATATTTATCGGCAATTATTTTTTATAAATGTAATTTTATTTCATAATTATATATTATGTGCTTTTTAATTTAGAATATAATACATTTAATTTTTTAAACATTGAATAACGACATAACGTATACAAATTAATCAGGAAAATGGTTAAATATTTTTAGTCATATTTTTTAAACATTCCTACGACTGGGAAAATATTTTTATTCTATATTTATTGACAGAATAGGAGGAAAAATGAGGGTTCGATGTGATGGATATATTAAATTTTAAATGATATCATTGTATACAAAAAATCATTTTGTGTGCAGATTATCTGCTTGCTAATATAATACAGTAGTTTTATATGGTATTTAATTTCTGCAATAAATATTTTCCCGAATAATTGTTTAATACATAAATAATACACCATAGCTACTAAACTGAAATTAAAATAGTGAAGCGAAATATTAAACATAAAAACAGCTAAATAAGTAAAAAATATTATATTTTGAACACATAGCATATGGTTTTATTGCACAAACATAATATTGTGACATCTTTTATTTTTATTTTATGAATAATGAGTAATGAGAGTGGAACTGGTCGCTTATAACTGAACTAGCCATGTATGATTGGATTCAATTTATTAATTAATTTCACATATCAAATCAAAATGTTCATTTTTAAACATAGTTTAATTAATATTATAATTGTAGTTATTGCAATTTGTGGTATGCCAGTTATTTTATGTGATGGCGTAGATGAATTAAGAAGTATGATTTAATTAAATAATATAGGATAATATTTTTTAGTTTTCAATTTTTATTGTACTTATATTTATCAGCAATGATTTGTATAAATGTAATTTTATTTCGTAATTATATATTGTGTGCATTTTGGTTTAGACTATACTACATTTAATTTTTTAAACATTGAAAACCGTATACAAATTAGTCAGGAGAATGGTTAAATATTATTAGTTAATTATTAAGTGAAAATTATCATTATGTAATTTGTTGAAATAATTGTATAGACAACACATACTCATAAAAATATAATTTTTAGATGATTGTCAAGGTAATGTTTTTCATTAACTATAATAATTATTCAAAAAATAATACCATAAAATACTAATAACTTACAAAATATTATTAAGAAAAAAATTAATATATTACTGTGGATTCTAAGTCGAATATGGTTAAGATTAATGACTTATCTCATTGACCTATTTTGTGAAAAAATAATATTGAATTTATATATTATAATTGACTTTAATTTTAATTTTAAATTCAAATTTTCACATTTATAAATTATTAGTTACCTATATTAGGTCTATAATTATTTTATATCTAAGAAACCATATGTGATAAACTGATAACAGATAGTACATACTATTTTTTTAAAATAATTTATTAGTCAAATACCGAATTGTGTTTAATCACTAAACATTTAATAGGTAATTAAATAGTAATATTATGCTCTTCATAACTTGTTTTGTAACTCGTGTCTTATTTTGTTACATTGGTTAATTTAGAATAAGCGAACTGTCAGTCATTAATAACTTAACTGTATATGCTTGTCAAGAATATTTTTATATAATTTAATTTGAATAATTGTAAATAGTATAGTTTTACTAATGAAGTATGCTGGATTTGAAAGTAAGTAATTGAAATTTACAGGGAAATTATTTTATTGTTTTTATATTTTTAAAGTTATTAAAAATAATATTATACAAAGTTATAAGCATTAATTCTTTAGTTATTTAAAGTACATTTATAAATACAAATATACATACATTAATTTATAGCTAGAAATGTACTTGATATTTTTACCTGTTATTTTCTAATCATAAAATAGTACAGGGACGGTAAAACATATTGGTGTTTCTAGGTATAATTTTTATACTATTCTTGTAAGTCATTCGTAAATTATGTTTATTATTTGATTATAATTTAAAAATTTTTTTTCCTATATTACAAAAAATTTGATTCATCCAATCATTTCATATTTCTCGGTACACAGCTTGTACTGCAATGACTACTTTAATTTAGCTTCCTTCCCACGTCGAGGAAATAAAATAGTAAATACAATTACAAATAAGTTATTATAACCCGAGTTGGAATAGGTCACAGACATCTTACCCACTTTTTCCTCATCTCCTGCAAAGAGCTCACCACAGTATGCGACACATTAAAGGAAATATTTCGATTGGCCACATTGTTATTAAATGTCTAAAATACACTAAAGCTTGAAAAATGTTCATCAACCTAATATCTCTCCGACTAGCTCTAGTGAAAAAACACTGAAGTAATCTACACATTTTTCCACACTATACATTTAAGTAAAAATTTGTAAACAACTATAATTATAGCATTCTTGTTTTTTGTAATCTATTTTTCTCTCTATATTTAATTTGCCTAATATCCCATATTGTTGAAACCTTTACTTAAAATAAAAAAAAAATTTATCATTTTATTATAAATATTTAAGAGGGCTTTGCTGATGCGGTTTCATTTACTTACTCCACTTTTAACTTTGAACTATCATATTTATGATTGTTTGCCATTTATTGTTAGTTACAAGACTATGTAAAAGTTTATCATAAGTTTATCTTACTTATTTACAATGTTTTTAAGTTAATGATATGACATTTTTTAAATATGTCAAAATGTTGATAATATGAATCTTACTGAGAATGCCCGCAATTGGTGAATGCTGACAGTCACCTGGCGAATGTCTGCACACACCTAATAAATTGGTGAATGTTGAAAAATTAAAATAATATAGACATTTATTAGTGGATGTTGATATTTACATCAGGATTTTGGTGAATCTTGACATACACAACATGGTTTTGGTTAATGTTAACTATTCTACTTATACAACATGAAAAACTGTTATGAGCAGGCACGTACACAAAAAAAATTTCAGAGGGGGGGGGTTACAAAATTTAGCAAAACAAATCGTGCTACAACATAATAAAACAATTTTTTCCTCGTTAATCGAAATTATTTCGGGGGGGGGGGGGTTGAACCCCAAAAAACCCCCCTGTATACGTGCCTGGTTATGAGTGTTATGAAATTTTGTACTACATAAAATGCTACAATAATTTCTACAACCACACTTTTTTGTGGTGCACTTTGTTATACAATTACGTCACGTACGCCCTTGTCCACCATTTACAATAATCATATTTTAGCGCTTACTCAATATCACCCCATGGCACTGCTACATATCTATCTTTTATATTTAATACACAATAGAGGTTTTTTTTAGTTAGAATGTAGTGCCACGGACATTATATTCACATATACTTAGTCAAAGCATCACGCCGTTAAATCAACATATCTGCCCATATTTCTCGAAATCGATTGACAAAAACTATTAATCATAATCAAATATGTCCTTATCACTCAGCAATAATGTATAGCTTTCTATTGGTGAAAGAATTTTCAAAATCGGTTCAGCAGTTACAGGGATTACTTCCTACAAACAAACTCACAAACTTTAATCCTTTATATAATATTAAATAATTAATATGTTTAGTATATTTAGATACATAAATTATTATATAAAACTTATTATAAAATTGCAAATTGTATGTCTAGCACACCCTTTTTTAGATTCCACTTACTCAATTTACGTAATACACTATTATGGCTGGCATATGTTTTTGTTACAAGACCATTATGTTGTCAGACTATTCATTTCAATGAAAAACCTTCAATAATAAATGCTTTATAATTTTGTATGATAACAAGTAACAGTATCTCTATAATAGTTGTTTTATAAAAATGTATTTACGAAATATTGAATTCAATTAAAATTTCTTTTTAAAAGTCTTGTGCTTAAACAATCATTATCAATCGTTGCCTACAAAATTCTTTGAATGTCACTGTCACTATATAATCTGTATCACGAAAATTGATGTCTAACCACTACGTACCAAGCGAAATATTTGTTGTTGTAGTTATCAAAAGATAATATAAATTAAATTCTACAACAGCATCAATAGGTAGGTACACGCCGTCGTCGTTTCAGACCGCAACAGCTGTTCACAATAAAATTAAAACCATTGACTGTTCGGTGGGGAAGTTCGGGGTACGGTCAGCTCCCATTTCACCGGATTTATTGTACGAGTTACTTAATATAACTTATAAGTTACAAATCACATACTAATTAATTATTATAATGTATTATTTATTTATGTATAATTGCATACGTCATTATTAGCTTTATAGTCATAAATAAAAAAAATCGATAATTGCATAAAAAAAAATAATCATATAAAATAAAAAAAAATTTTGAATTAGTTAAAATTATTCGTTGTGTTTAATTAAATAATTTACAATTTTCAAATAATTAATCCATTTCATCTATGGATGGTCGCTTGTCACTATTATATTTCACTGTGTTTATTTATCACTTTATACATCACAAAGTTCATAACCATGTTTTAATACAAAAATAATTTGAGAGTTATATGCGGCGAAAAAAAATGGTGACGAAATGGTATATGACTGTGATACGGTGATCGCCAGCAGAAAATTTTCGTTAAATGGACTATACCTAAAAAGTAAAAACCAATAATTAACAAAAACAGACTCTGTACTTCATTTCCAGTATTTTTGTATGAAAAAAATCAATAAAGTGCAGATCATGTTTGTATGGTAGCTGATTATTATAACATAATAAATTAGCACAGGTGATTTTGTCACTATTATTATCATGTGCATCTACAAAATTCGTATATGTTAAAAAAAAAGATAAAACTACAAATCAGAATAATTAATAATATGTACTAAACTAGTATGATTTAATTTCAGATTTAAGTTCTGATATAGACATGATCAATACTTATAAAGGTAGGTATTTAAAATTAAATAAATAGTGTTCTAAATATTATCTAATGTGGATTTGTACATTTCTTTATTTAGTATCACATAAGCTCTAAAGAGTCTAAAGAGTTGACTTATTCTTTAATTTATAAATTTCTTTAAAAAAAAAGTAATTTATTATAAATTATAAATAAAGATCATTCGATATTATATGTAACAATAATATACTAATTAAAAACTATCAATATAAAATTAAATCATTTTTTATTTTTATATAATAAATTCCATTAACTTAACTATTTTTGGTGTATATAAATGATATTTCCGACATATCAACTTAACATTACTGTTCCACCCAGCATCGCATTTTTAATCGATTAACCGATTATGTATCATTCGAAAACAATCTATTATTCAAATAATCGATTAAATAATCGCACAGCCCTACTGTCCATAATAAATGAATAAATGAACAAATAAATAAATACTAAATGATTATAATGAGGTCATTAATCGGTATAAAAACTATCCTATCTCATGATGGAGACAAAATTACACACGTTGATCATAATTTCATCAAAATCAGTTGAGTAGTTTTGGAATGCATCGAGAACATCATACCCGCCGTACACCAAATTTTTACATAAAAATATATTAGTTAGGTATTTTTAAATTGTATTTTTTAGTAATTCATTTTCTCTATACATTTAAATATTTATAGAACTATCATTTTTGATATAAAAATTATTTATAACATATGAGTTTTAATTTTTGAATATGGGAAGTATAAAATACTTCTACTTATTTACAATAAAATTATTTTAAAAGTATTTATAATACTATTATACTAATACAACTATAAACTCGTAATTAATGGGTATCTATTTTATCGAATACCAGAATGTTCCTATATAATACGATGACATACCTATGTGTTCATATATACACGCCGATAAAAGCACACAAAATAAAAAAGGTTAGGTTGTAGGTGGCTTGAAACCCACTGGCCGCCGTGCCGTATACAGGTATACAATTTACACGTTTATTTTAATTTTTAATTTTTAAATTAATAATCAACTTTATCGGACTAAATTTATGCCTAGTACACTCACAAAGAATGTGGCTTTCTATTGGTAAAATAATTTTCAAAATCAGTTCAGTAGATCCGGAGATTACCCCTAACAACGTAACAAACATCTTCTCTTTGTATAATAGTATACAGAGTACATGGATAAATAGTAAATAATTTATCATATTTGTTTTTTAGATACTATAAGTAAGTATTTTTATAGTTTTATTGCCAATAGTATTATTAATTAATTTATTCAATAAGATTTATTGAAATTATTATTCAAATACGCAGTATAAATTTAATAAATCATTTTTTTTTGAGTAAAAAAAAATAAACAAAAAATATTGTGTACTACATCTAATACATATTTTAAGTAAAAATTGTCAATGGAGTACTAAAAGTGGACAAATAATAAATTATAAATATTGAATTCAATTATAAAAATTATATATATACAAAAATTCAAAAATAACATAAATTAAACTGACAAGTTTTTGTAAGCTAACTTTTCTATAAAGTCCAAATGGGTCTTAAAATTAACGCATAATTTTTCTGATAATATATTTATTTTTCCAAAACTTTATTGTGTCTTTGCGTCTGATTTTGAACTAAATGTCAGTTTTTAAAAACTGCAAAATGTTTGGATATGAAGAATTGAATATATTATTGAATTTCGAATGAAATGATTCACAAGCAATAGTAAAATATGCATTACATTTTTTGTAAACTTAGCCTACATTGACGGCGAAAATATTATGCAGCTTTGTAAAATGTAATTCTTTTAAAAAGTTACAAAACTCAAAAAATTGTTAATTTTTTGATTTCATATCCATGAGATGTTCAGAAAAACATTTTTAAACTGATCCTGGAACTAAACATTTTAAATTTAATTATTACTCGTAGTTATGATTCGTTATATTCACAAACATTGTTTATAAAAATGTATTGATAATATTTCTTCCATCCTAAAAAAATTGTAATAGTTTATTATTTATGTATATTTTATTTTATTTTATAGAAACAAATGTAAGTAAGTAGATATGTATTTGTATTTTTATATGCGTAAATTTTACTTTATTTTATAATTTATACGTATAATTATCAGCCTAATATATACTAATACACATAATATAATAGGAATACATTTAAAACATATAAGATAATACTATAATACCCTTAGAAATGTAGACAATATTTGTACATAATCGTTGTTCGTTGTTTACAAAGTTGTCCTACTGAATTAAAACATAACACATCTTTAACAATGATCGACTGAACTACGAGGTACACTCGACATTCTCTATACAGCGAATCGAGTTGATTGATTTTTATTTATTATATTTTTAGTCGTCAAACATTCATCATATTATTCTATACAAATTATAATTTTATGGAATTAGTAGCTTTTGTTACAATTTGGTATAAGTGAGTTCACACTACCCACCTATTTCTGGAAAAATATCAAGGTACAAGATTGACAGACTGTACTTTATACTTTTTTGAGTTGAAAATAACGTAAGTTACGTATATTCTGATGATTTTGATCTTGTAGTCAAAATAATATCTGTTGTTTCCCTTTTATTTTGATTGTAAAAAATTGATGACAGCTTAATTCAAATGTCTAGCTATTGTAGCCATCACTAGTGTTAATATATCTTGTGTATGTTAGTCTGCTAATATTTGTTTGGTTAATTTTCCACGACGTACAGTTTTAAAGTCAAACGTTTTGTTATCAGTCATCTAGAATTTAGTTCTATTGTAAATAATACATAAACTCCAAATCCAAAAACCTACATTTTGAAAAGTCCAAAAAAAAAATGCATTGTTATCACTATAATACATTATACATACATTTTTATACATTTAAAATATTATAAATGTTTGAACTGTTTGGAGTGTAGAAATAATTAAAATATTTGTAGTACTTTGTATAAATAATAAATGGCGTCATTAGAAAAACGAAGGGCATTATTTTTTCTATTTTACTATTTATTTATTTCTATAGAAATTAAAGGTAAGTATTATTTATTAAGTTAAGTTTTATTATTTAATTTAATAATGAAAATGTTTTTAAAAATACGGGTGATGTTTATATAATGTCTCGCTTGTATCTAGTATCAACAATTTAAATTACTATGAATTTTCTTATAAACATTGTCTTATCATTGTCAAATTTCATTGAAATATAGTTTTGTACAAAAATTATAAATTTAAACTACTTAGTGATTTAATGTACCTATACATTAATCAGTGGATCGAGTTTCTTGATTTTTGTTTATTACGTTTTTAATTATCAAATATTCATCATATTATTCTATACCTATATGGCTATATATTATAGTTTTATAGAATAATTACCTTTTGGTGTAACTCGGTATACGTAAGTTCCCAATACCCACCTATATCTGGGAAAATATCAAGGTACAAGACTCATGGACTCTACTTTATACTTTATTGAAGGTGAAAATAACGTAGGTAATTTACGTATCTTTTATAAGTATTTTAATTTTTTTTAATTTCTATAGATAATTTTGGTAAGTATTTTTTAGTTTTATTATTTAATTTATTAATGGAAGAGTTTTTGATAAATGCGGGTGCTGCTTATATAATATCATTCTTGCATCTAGTATCAACAATTAAAATTATTATGAATTTTCTTATACATTTTTTGTTATCATTGAAAAATTAGACAAACATATTGCATTTGAATAATTTATATTTATATTCAATTACAATAGTAGAATTCACAATATTATGCAATTTAATACGTCATATTAATATATTATTTATATTAAATATAATTATTTTAAGTTAGAAATTATTTTCATATTAATTTGTAAATTAACTATGTGTTCATATATTGATCTCAATTTTAATACAATCATAATCAAATATAATTATAGCTTTATATTACTAATATTGTATGACAAATGGTTATATTATTATATTATCAAAATACTACTTTTTTTTAAAATTTATAGATCTAATGAGTTAGTTAAATGTCTGTTATTCTAATCACACGTTTTATAAGTTGTATTTCACGTTAGGTGCTGTTACACTGTACGACAGAATTACTTATTCTACTATTATTTGTTTTTTTTTTTTTTTATTTAGAGGAATTAAAAAGTAAATAATTTTGAGTTTTTAATTATAATAGTTTTATAATATAAGATTTTACGTGATATGTTTTTCATAATATATTTTATACATTTTATTTTTATTTTCATCATCAGTAAATACTTATGCAGAAAACAAAAAAAACCATATATCTATACAAACGTTTAACGTAAATTTGTGTTCAAATAGTCTATAGTGACCAACACTGCTGGTTTAATGATTTACTAAATTATAAGAATTATTTGATAATTTGATTTATAAAAATGTTTTATTAAAAACGTAATTAATCAGTCTCAAAATATATGTCTCTGTATTAAAAAGTTGATTACAATTTTTATATAGTTATTAATTAGTATTATAATATAAATATATATTTTTTAGAAACACTTAGTACGTATTTTATTAATTTGTTTATTGGAATGTATTGTTAAACATATGAAAGATTTCAAATTTTATTCAAAATACGTATGATTTTTTTCATTGAAAACTAAAATTTCAATTACTAATATCCTTAACGTTTCGTTTATAGAGTATAACAAAGTTATATTCCATAAAACAAATAGTTAAAGCTAATACCCCTCGAAATATGAAAAAAAAAATATTTTTAATAATAATTTCACACATTTACAGAATAATATAGTTTATTTAATTAATAGTACAATTTTTTTTCTCGCTCAGACCCACGTATGACTTACAACATAGACAAAAGAAATTTATGTAAAATTGTATTTTTATTCGTGATTTTTGAATAATCTAAGAGTACCTAAATATCTTATTATGAAAATGATTAAATATTCAGTGTATGATATACTGGTTTCACATATATTTTTTATAACTAGATACATGCTATTCTATTCAACTTTAAAAATAATTGGATATTTAATTATTATTTTTAATAATATTTAGACAAATTCACAAGTTATACCTTAAAAATATTATTAATGATTATTTTTGTAATAAGTATTTTACTTTAATGTAACTCAAAATTATAAACAATTTTTTTTCGCGAATGACTTTTATCTATGTTGACTATGGGCCAGAAATAGAAAACAAATTGTGAACTTACTTAATATCCCCACATAAAAATAAATGATATTCATTGGCGGTAGGGAAAACAAAAGAGCAGTTCTTGCACAATAAACTTAATATTAAATCACGATATTACATATTTTAAATATTTATTTAATTTTAAAAATCTACACATTATGATATAATATATTTTTTTTGCAGATCATATGAGTATGTACTTTTATGTCTATCGTGATATTTTTTTGTATTTAATATTTTTAATTATTCCGCATTTTAACATAGGTGGACATTTGATTGAATTTTTAGGGGGGCTATAATAATCTAGTTTAATATGATCTACAGAGGCCTTACCCCCGCAGGCTCGTTCTATACACAAGTATAACATATTACTAATTCAACTATAAATATGTTTAGAATATACCAAAAAAACACTTAATAACATGTATTTAAAAATAATTAATAATTAATTTTATTTAAATAATAAATATCTGTTTTTATCAGCAAAGATATTTAAAATATCATTGCTATTAACATTTTTGGACATATAATTTTCAATAGTATATAGAAAGATCGTTGAATGTATCCTGAAGCATCCATGTCCTTAGTCAAGATTTTTTTTTTTTTTTTATTATTTTACTGTAATTTTTTTTTCAAATAACTAAACTGATTGTTATATCGTTAATGCAATAGTCAATAGTTTTTGAAAATTAGTGAATACTGTTTAGTTTTCTACTTTGGTCGGCTGCTATAGTGATGCTGGATTTGATTGTTCTTAAATAAACATATGGCCATTATCTACGATTTTTAATGATCTTTTATTAACGCCATATTTTGCTGGTTAAATATTATTTTACAATTTTCAAAAAAAATAACAGAAAATTATTAAATCAAATAATAGTAATAATAAAATTTCGGAAAAGTTTTGATTTTCTATTTTTACGGAAGGGGGGTCTATAAAAATATTTGAATGGTTAAACCCTACTAATCTCATCCCCTCCCCCTAATGTCCACCTATGCTTCTGAAACACATTTTTATTATTCTATATAAATGGTTGATACTTGGTATAAATAATTTAATAATATTATTATATTTGTATGTTCATCACATCATGATTTCTATAATATTTGATCATCGTCTCGGTGTTACATTACTATAATAATGATATTATAAACATACGTGTAACTATAATCTAGATTATAGAAAATATTATGTATATAATATATTCATAAAGTAATAAAACCTTATAATGCACAGGTGAATTAAGTATGTATCATTTTTTTTTTAACGAAAATCTAATATTTTTATTTTGTAAAGAAAATGTTATTTAAAATTGTTAAATCTGGATTGAGCCAATAAAGTACCTATTAGTTTAAAAGTAATATGTTGTTTTATATTCACACTTCAGAACATTTAGTATGCTCCAATTTTCAACATTCATTGTAGTTTTTAGTATACAATTTAATTAAGAAATACCTATTAAAATTCAAAGTAATTTTGAAAAATCTAAAAAAAAAACAGAGAAAAAACTGGAGTATTTCTGCTATTTGATTTTCGTAAAATGTATTAATTTTTTTTTAAATTTTAAAAATAACGATTTATTTTACATTAGGTAGGTATTATTGTATATAAAGTATAGGAGGAGATGAACTATAATTACACAATTTTTTTTAACAATTAATTGAAACGAAAATAAACGATTTTCCCTCTATATAAACATTTGAATCATATTTATACTAATATTATGTGTTCAATCTACCGGATACTTAACATAAAACAAACTTACAATATTATTAAAACACTGTAATACATATTCTGATAATGTAACCGCCTTATTCTTCTTTTTTTTTTTTAACAATATTTATATATGAATTCAAATTATATACATAAATTACACTGATAAGTCATTAAGAAGTAAAATTATTAGTTCTTTTATTAAATATATTGAAAACATAATTAAAAGTACACCATAAATTATTAATAACAATATTTTATTTTTCTAGCGCAATACCGTATGTAACTATTTTTGTTTAACTGAATAAGTAGTTTAATAATTTTATGTGTGCTAAATTTGAAATTTGTCTTAACATGATGAATGGACTTGAAACCAAAATGTATAAAATCGTTTTTTGAAAATTGACCTTTAAAATATCTTAAAATAATATTATTTAATTATTAATTTTTATTTGATTATTAATTTCCAGCTGGTATGTATCTATCATTATTTATGTATTAAATTTAATTGAAACATATAATTTAATCATAATACATCAATATATAATACACTAATATTCTTAAAAATTACTACCGGTTATTTGTTTTTGTAGTTAACTCAAGTAAGTTGTTTTCAATATAAGTAAAAAGTTTCTTATATACTTTAATATAATACAAATCTTAAATTTTGTGTATTTAGTTAAAAACTTCTAAGACTGTACATGTATAATATAATTTAATAGGTTAATTTGAATTTTTTCTTTAAGTGGCAACAATCATTATTTAGAATCGTTAAATAGAAATACAATCCTTATATTTAATTTACTTACCTATTCAATTTCAATCTTTCTATCTTTAATTTTTAATTTTGTAACGATCCTTGGATTAATTACATCTTTTTTTCACTCTTATCTTTTATCCGTTTTCTTATTTAATTTATAAATAATATATAAGTCACATATTTAGTTCTTTTTTAATTTTCGAACGCATTTCAATCATAGCTTATTTTTTATGATTCTTTGCGCTCCAGTCTATAATATTAGATTTAATCAAATCTTAATGTATAATTAATATTATTATATTATGCCTTATTCATTAATTATCCATTCTTTTTATATTTAAATTTATTATAATATATTTAATATTCATAATAGCTTTCTTTTTGATATTCTTTAAGTATTAATATTTTCCCACATTCAAATATTGTTATCGTTCCCCATTCGATAATAACGACAGTTAGCATAATATACAAATATACTATGAATATGAAACAACGATAAGAAAATTAAATTAACAAACTTGAATATATAAAAATATTATCTTATACATATGTTTACATGATTATTATATCATTTTAAATAAAATTAAAATAATATTTTTAACCTAAACAACTATCACATACATTTTTACTATATTATTAATTTTCTAAAAATGATATTTTTAAACAATCAGCAGTACCACTAATACCAATGCTATAGAAAATCCTAAGTCTGTACAAAAATGGAAAGAAAATTCAACTTTAGAATATATAATTTTGTATTTCAAAAATGTTTAATTCATATAATTTGATTCACAATTCGTATGTATACCCAAAAAACGTGAACCACAATTTGGATTGAATTTTTACTGCGGGACGCGATTTATCTACTTTATTGATTATCTTGATCTTATCTTTAACAATCAATAATTATCACACCAAAATTCGAATGATACTAATCTTCCTTGACCTTGTACTTCATGGCTATTGTCCAAGTTTCTCACCGTAACACACTTTAAGCACTGTTCTTCAATTGATTTTCTCAATTTTTCTCAATATTAGTCTTAACATTGTTAAGGATGAAATATTTTTGATGAGTCAGAGTTATACAATATAATATAATTATATATTAAATATGTTGTGTTTACAATTTTTAAGCCACGTGCTAATACTTATTGATCCAATCCATGATTTTGTTTATAAATAATTCGTGAACATTAAGTATCAACTAATAGTTATAAACTTTCATTCCAGAATACAAAGGTGAGTATAGACTTTCATCAATAAAATTTCTGTGATGTGAAGTAAAAAAATGTATTATTTTTCAACAATATGCTTTCTATTTGTTATCTGTAAACTTATAAAATTAATTTTAAGATCGATATGATATTGAATAATATTGTTATAAATTATCTGCACTCCAGTAGATTAAACACCATGGATAAACTATAATATTTAGTAGTTTAAGGTTGTAAGATTTTTATGTACTCAATAAATGGGTAGTGGACTTTAACGGTTCCTCATCTTAATTTTATTATTTAATTCAGATAAACATTTGAAAATCATTTACACATTAAGTAGGTATATGTAATGAAATTTGTGAGCTACCACACGCATATCGAAAATCTAGAAATTCACATTCTTAGGCTGCAAAATTAAATCATAATGTATATTATTATATTGTTTATTAATTAGTACGATTTTTATTATATTTCTAGCGACTATGAGTACGTTTATTTTGTATTAAAACTATTTTTTTTTTGATAACACATTCAACTTAATGTATTGGATTTATGTCTGATTATTTTCGAATGTGTAACTATTTACTGAAATCCATAGATTGAATAATTAATTTAAGCCTAGTCATTAGATTAAAATCTTATCTTTGCGTACGTTTCAATCATTTGTTTCTGTCAATTTCAAATTTATGTATAAACCTGTATATATTAATTTTATATTCACTATAAAAAAATTCAAGGTAAAATTGTGTATGATTATATCACATTAATTAATAAATAAAATGAGTATAAATAATTTTAGTAAGAGCAGTTTATGGTAAGTATGTCTTCGGTATAATTTTGTATAGAATTTATTTATAACCATTGACTTACATTTTTCCCCTAACAAATTTTTTAAATATTTCTACGATGCATTTAACTATTTTTAATCTTTTTAAAACTATAACTTTAGCATATATATATAGTCATTTTATCACAGAAAATAGCAAGGGTTACATTATAACTTATACTTATGTATTTAATAGTAAAATATCTCGGAAATTTTCAACTGTTTCCCTTTTTAAAAATTCGACAAGCAATCGTTTTATTTAAGAAATTTGTTCATTATCCCATATTAATTTTAATTAGTTCTGTGTTTGGGTTGTTAGGTCTGGTCCTGCTAGTTAAAAAAAATTCTGAGTTAATATTGTTCTTCTTCGGCGCTTTGTTGTTTTTAAGGGAGTAAAGTTGGTGATCATCTTATTGATTTCTTCACGTTTTTACTCCGGTTGCATAGTGTTGTATATAATTTTTTTCATACCTTTCGTTTCGGTAAACTGATTGTATGTTATGCAGCAACTTTTCGAAGTGTTCTTCGAAGAGATTATCTCTATCCTGTGTTCCACTGGTTAGGTTCCTATCATCGTCAGACATATTTTAGTTTCACGATTGAAAAAACATTTTTAAAATCCACTATATTCGATTTTTATTGGCATCTTCTTTGAAATGTGTAGATTGAAGAATTTTGAGTGGTTCTGTTTTATGTAACAGAAATAAAATGCATTGTAAATCAATACTTATATTGTTTTAAATTTTTTAAATTTATGTATGGATATATTGTGATGCAACAATATCATAAAGCAAAATAAGGTTAATGCATTAAACAATATGGTTTAACTGCATTATAATTTCGTGCTAAATATTAGCATAATCAGGTTATGACAAAGAAATAAAGATAAAATTACTGAAAATTATGTTTACAGCAATTGCAGATGAATACACTACAAATCTCATAATTTCAGGCATGTAAATTGGGTATTATAATTGATAAAACAATGTTTAATAAATATACTTACATTCTATAATGGACGATAGTTACTAAATATTGTTTATATTAAATAATAAACATGGCGTGACTAATCGTTCAATAGGAAATACGTAAACTGCGTCTGAATTTTTATCTTTATTAAAATATTCTAATGTTAACGAGCACTCATAAATTGCCTCTCTTCTGACTCTCGGAATCAAGGCTGGCTTAAAGGCGGTCCGAGCAGTACAATGGCACAGAGTTTCGCGCATTGAAAGGCCCGCGTAGGCCGTTGCCTGTTGCAAAATTAAATTTTTGGACATAAAAAATTATAACATAATATATATAACATAATACGTTGCAAACGGAAAAAATAAAATTAACTTCTGTTTGAAAATAATAAATGGTCAGTTACTAAATTGTATTGTGTTCAATACCTATCACTAAATAAAATGTTAACTGCAGAGGCAGTTGACACTCTAACCTTAAAGTTTTCGGTTTAAACGAGATGGGCCCATAGATCATATATATTCATCTAATGATGCAGATTCAAATCGAATTATCTACGAAATCTCTATGAAATAAATAATAACTAACAACCACTAAATAGGGGCGTCTGTAATTTGCGCAAGAAACAACCTCCTCCCAAAAATATATTTATGTAATTTGCGCCACCTTTTACCTTCAAAAATTTTAATTTGTGCTACTTTTAAATAATTAAATATATATTTTTTACAGATATTTTTTATTAAGTTAATTTAAATAGTTAAATTTCTTAAAAATGATTATATTTATTAATATATAAATTGTTAAAATAACATTTAACACTATTAATTTTTAGCCTCATGGACTTTTCGATATGTACAATTTGTAAATTATAACAAATCGTTGTCTCTAGTACTTTCAATAATTTTATTAATATTTTATTAATATTTAATCCATTATCGCACACACGATAAATATTGGACAAACTGTAAATATGACGGTACTACTGTTAATATTGTTCGATTTAGCTAAGACTAGATTAGGCGCTCTTTGGTATTATCATATAGCTGATGCGATATCAGTTAATTTATCAGTGGTAAATTCCAACGATTGAAGTTAAAAGTGTATCGCAGATTGCATACTACATTTAGTTTTCTGATGTGGCGCAAATTACCAAAATTAATTTTTAGATGTGGTGCAAAATACCATCTCCTCCATAGTCCTGGATATTATGCGTTAGGTATTTGATTTTGTTAGTCTTTTCGAAATTTAGACTACGAGTCTATATTAGGACAATTTAATATTAAACAAAGAATAAATCTAACCACAATTTATTTTGCAGACGTATTTGGGAACCCGGTTCATTCCTTTTGTGTGGATAAAATTGAATATTTGGATTCCGATAATGTCAAAGAATGGTTAGAATCAACAATAGTATTTAAATGTTGTATATAATTTTATTATTAATGTAATTTAAATTGTCTACTTTAATAATATGTTAAATTTATTCTAACTATAAAAAAATTATACACATTTTTTTTTTTTATTTATACTACCATATACCATGACGGCATAACATATAATATTATTTCCTGTTTGGCACAATAAATAAGTTGATATTCTACGATAAGAAAAATCTTAGTTATTTTTCATTGGATGGAAATTTGGTTTCACTATGACCTTATCACCAAACATATAGAAATAGACAAACAATTATTGTATCGGATGTAACTGAAAACAGTCGCTGAAAAGCCGTGGAAGCAACTCGATCGTCGCCACGTATATTTATAACGTATAACTACACAAGTGTACTCATGTCCTATTATATTATACTTGATTGCATACCTACGTGTATTGTGAAGGATATGCAATAGGATTTTGGACAATCGAGCTTGCTGATTAGAATACTGTTTTTTTTCTGTTAGTTTTACGGCTGACGAAACTGTTTTTGTTTTCAAAAACAAATATAGCATATATATATATAATAAAGTTATTTTATTTCATGTATTATGCAAGTTATTTATTATTTTTAATACTTTTAGAAATATATTCAATATACAAATACAACAGCTTTTTATACTATCTTATTTATCACTCGTAAAATTATAATTTTAAATTACGGGAAAATTGTTGGGTCAGTCATATTAACCGTATACAGCTATAATATCCATTCTTTAAAAATATATATGTTTCACACAATCTCCCGAATAGAACAAATCACACAATGTCATAGTCCTAAAATAACCGCTATATCTTCGGCCGTAGCCATTTTCCTTCAAAAACGAGGTACCGTTTTCCACCCCCCCCCCCCCCCAAAAAAAAAAAGGTTGGTTCCTATTTTTCTCCATATTATTTTTGACTAAAATAATTTCTATTTTCCTCCAATATTTTAGCCAGTGTTGTAGTGTTGCGTTCCGTATTATGAAGATAGAGTATGGCTAGGATCACATTTTGCGCGTATCTGTTGATTAAACTAGGGTCGCTTAATTTTTAGGTATATGACTACAAAAAGTAAAATAATTATTCATATTATGTCTACTTTTTATTTTCTTTAAACAGGTATTCATTGTTGCTTAAATGTCCTTTAATTATAAAAAGTATAATATTATATACTGTAGTGATTTTACTATATTTTATATCTTATATTTTACATTTTGTCCGGTTGCGTTATCACCGATCACTTATTATTATTTAATTTTTATTATTATTTTATTTATTGATTGATGCATCTTTATCGACGTACGATAAATATATATATAAAAGTATTAAAATATTAAAAATATTTTTTCAAGAAAATGACGATAGTCTTAGTATTTGTCTTATAGTCAATTCATTGTAATTTAAAAAACTTATTGTTTTGTTTAAACTACGTATACAATGTACATCATATTATAATCGATGGTAAGTTGATTTGCATTATACAGATATAACATTATGATTATTGGACCCAGTCTATCGTATCTGACATACATTTGCTCATTATAATCGTTATAATATATCAGTATTATTCCAGACTGAATTATGAAAATATCCAATTACTGGTCGCATCGATATTATACAACCACGTGGATGGTGGTTACGATTATTCTAAAATAGTTTTACCTCCCCTCCTGGTAACATTACCCAAGGGTAAGATTATCCTATTACTGTCCTTTTGATGTGTTCTGTTCGAGCTATTACACTACTACACACCCAGCTATTTTTACGTGAATTGTCCGTGACGCTGTCATGTCACTTTATCGAGCAGAGGATGAAATAACGGCGTATTGTATTTATCGCCGACATTTACACACTATTACACTAACACATCCACTCGATAGTAACAAAGTCCGACATTTGTATTCATTTACCGTATGGTGTCTCGTCGACGTTTCGATCTACACGTTTAACGGTACGGCGGTAGAACGTATACAATTAACTAATGTAAAATCTAATGCACGTTTACTCGAGTTTACTCCACTGATATTGCAAAGCGTAAAGGAGATAGTCCAATGAGTCACCACACAGTAACGGACACTGTATAAGGTATATCGTCGCTTAATGTTTTAAAACATTTAACAGTTTAAATAATCTAAAAGTTTACTATAAGATTTATCGATCACTGCCGATCGAAGCGATTTCACACATATCACTAAATTTAAATTTTGATAAGATTAGTGAAAAAAATAAAAATGTTACCAAAAATATATCGGGAAAATATTTAATACAGAATTGTAATGCCACAAAGCAACAATCCGTAAGACTAGATAAACACAGCACATCGTGTACCTACTGGTTTATAGTCATGTAGTTGGCACGGCGTGTTGCAATACTAATCGGAAAATAAATTATTTTCATAGCGATATAAAAAAGCATATCATAACGGAAAAGTACTTAGTGCTATAGGCAAACGAAAGATCTGTACTCATCGTTTTTCGTATACAATGACATTCAAATTTAACACATCCATCAAAGACTTTAAACCTACTATACAGGAGAGTGGTGCCCACTTATTCTATAAACAAGACTAGAATAAGAAATATTTAAAAAAAGCATAATAAACATATACATACGTATTCTGTAGACTGTAATAACTATAAGTTATAATATAACATTATATATTATTCATACATTTTTTATTATTTACCATTTTGTAGACGACTCTATTCAATAAGCAACGATTGAATATTTTCATTAAATGTGGATTTTATGTGTTATCAGCTTTATTAATTTGTTAGTGTCCCAGTTAAAACAATTTGTATAGAATGTATAACAATTTGTAATAGAATATCAGTGGCAGCTCGTGAGGTTCACATAAGGTGGTGCACAAAAAATGTATAAGATATCTATGTTAGACGATAAAAAAATTAATTTTGCTATAGGTACTAACAAAAATAATGTATACCTACTTATCTTATCTAAATAATATATTCATTGGCGGCAGTTGATGGATAATGTACAATGATGCGTTATCGTTTCAACGAAAGACGCGATATGGTAATAAGATAAAATAGGTTTGTGCTCATCATTAAATGTGCTCCAAATTTCCATATATTACTAACTGACGTGTCAAGGCGTGTAGTTAATTTTTACACGGCCGCTCGGAGATTTGTGCTACGCGAAATTATTTAATCGTTTAAAGACACATTACTTAACAAAAAAGCTGCAAAATCTTTATTTTTATTAATATATATTTTTTTATATTACAGACCATTTGCATAATAATCAATTATATGTTACTATAGGTATCTAATAATTTATAATATATATTTTTTTTTTGTGGTTCACGTGCACCTGTGCACCATGACACTGCAGAATATGTATAATCGATATTTTTAGTTTATTAGTGACCCAGTTATAAAAATTGACCATTTAATGCGCATTATAGGCATTAGAAGTGGAACGATGAATTTATTGATTTTAGAATGATCTAATTTTTTTTTTTTGTTTCTTTTAACCTTAAACAATATGTTTCGAATTTAAACTATGAGGATGGTATAGAAAATTGGATAGTATTGATTTAACAAATAAACAAATATATAATGTGTTAAATACTATTCATAGTATAAGAATGTTATTTGAAAATTGTATTATTATTCATATGAATGGCATAACATATTGTCATTATAAAATATAAAAATAAAAGAGATCTTAACTTTTTGTAGAATACTATTGTAAAAACATATTTCAGGCTACTCTACATGATTTTGGTACTGGCGAAGGTAGATGTTTGGTAAAAATTTTAAAATAAAATTTACTTGATCATGATATAGTAGCGTATTTTGAATTCAATGAGTAGAAATTTCAAAAAAAGTAATTTTATAGAAAAAAATTGTAGTTTAATAGTATTTAATATAGGTTATTATTACACATAACTCAGAGCAACTCTGTTCTAAGATGATTTATTGAACGATGAAATATTATGTGTTAGTAAGTGGTGGTTAAACATAAAAATGGTAAAATGTTTTTTGGTTGCATACCAAATGCTGATTAATACTAATTAAAGATACATACCTTTAATAATTTTCTGTGATCTACCTAATTGATTTTCATAAAATTCTGCAATAAAAAAAAACTAAGAAGTCACTTTTTCCTTAGAATCTGAGTAACTTATTATGTTGGTATACTACTATAGTATAAAATTACTAAAATAGAATTATATTTAATTCGTATTTTTCTTAGGTCAAAAATAGAAATTACCAGTATTTTTCATAATAGTCGATAAAAACATACAAAAAATAGGGAAAAACAGGAATTTATTTCTCAAAAATTCAATTTTCGATAAAATCAATTTTTTTTGTGCTAACTTAGAAACGAATAATCATAATTATTTAATAAAACACTATTAGACGAATATAAAGATGCATTTTACATCTTCATTTGTCCATTAAAATTTCGGCTCTGTTATATATTTCTTATCATAGTAATATGTACAATTTACGATACATCGTATAACCATTCGTGATTTTATGTATAATTTATACTAAGAATATATTATGTATTTGTGTATTTGTTTATTCATTTTAAATCAGTATAATCTAATTTTTTATCCTAAATCATCCTTACAACAAAAAATCGAAACATATTTTCTTCAAGGTAACTATTTAAAAAGTAGTATATTTATTGTTTAAAGTTAAAATAGAAAAAAAAACATCATATCATTGTAAAACTAATACATTTTTAGCTACACTTTTGTTAAAGCTAAAATAAATGCGTGCAGAACTGATGAACAATTGTTATAACTGGGTCACTAATAAACTAAACATATCGATTATACATATTCTATAAAATGTTTTATTATACAAATAGCGAATGCTGTATATTATTTAATCAAATTTACAATAGGGGAACAAATGAAAAATTGTTTTAATTGGGGTATTAAAAGTTAAGTTTGGTTTATCAAACTAAACTAATTAAGCCGATAATACATAAAATTCACATTTCAAGAGAATGTAATATAATGGTTATTTTTTCAACAGAGGCATCTATAAAATGATTAATGATTAAAAAATTAAAAGTTAATACTAATGAATAAAATCATAAAATAATTTTATTTAATTTTAGTATAACTACAGATAATATATTTGTATTATGTATTATTTAAACATTCCTACGACTGGGAAAATATTTTTATTCTAGATTTATTGACAGAATAGGAGGAAAAATGAATAATACTCTGCTGTAAGTAGGTTCGATGTGATGGATATATTAAATTTTAGTGAAGCTTTATAGTGAAGCAAAATATTAAACATAAAAACAGCTAAATAAGTAAAAAATATTATATTTTGATCACATAGCATATGTTTTTATTGAACAAAAAAAATATTGTGACATCGTTTATTTTTATTTTATGAGTAATGGGTGTTGAACTGGTCGTTTATAAAAGAACTAGCCATCTATGATTGGATTCAATTTGTTGATTAAAGTTCATGTAATTTTTAATATTTTCACATATCAAATTAAAATGTTCATTTTTAAACATCGTTTAATTAATATTATAATTGTAGTTATTGCAATTTGTGGTATGCCAGTTATTTTATGTAACCATGATGTAGAGTCATTACAAAGTATGATTTAATTAAATAATATAAGATACTATTTTTAACTTTTTTAGTTTTAATTTTACTAATATTTATCGGCAATTATTTTTTATAATTGTAATTTTATTTCATAATTATATATTATGTGCTTTTTAATTTAGAATATAATACATTTAATTTTTTAAACATTGAATAACGACATAACGTATACAAATTAATCAGGAAAATGGTTAAATATTTTTAGTCAATTATAAAGTGAAAACTATCATTATGTAATTTTTTGCAATTGTATAGACAACACATACTCATAAAAATATAATTTTCAGATGGTTGTCAAGGTATTGTTTTTCATTAATTATAATAATTACTACTAATAACTTACAAAATATTATTAAAAAAAAATTAAAAGATTAATATATTACTGTGGAATATTAGTCGAATATGGTTAAGATTAATGACTATTATCTCATTGATCTATTTTATGAAAAAAAAATGTTGATTTTATATAATATGATTTACTTTATGTTCCATTTTAAATTCAAATTTTCATATTCAAAAATTATTTACTATCTATATTAGGTATAAAGTTATTTTATATGCAAGAAACCAATTACCACGTGTGACAAAAGATAGAATATATTATATTTTTTTAATAATACAGTAGAAAAATACTGAATTGTATATATTCAATCAATAAATATTCAATAATTAAATTGTTATATTATAATCTTTATAGTTCGTTTTGTAATTCGTGTTTCATTTTGTTACATTGGTTGATTTAGAACAAATGAAATGCGAATCATTAATAAATAAACTTCCTTGTCAAGAATATTTTGATATAATTTAATAATAATATTCATAAATTTCGTATAGAATTACTAAAGGAGTATGCTGGATTTCAAGGTAAGCAAATGCAATTATAAGGAAAATAATTTGTTCGTTTTAAAATTTATTTTTATAGTAATTAAAAATAATAATATAAAAAAGTTATAATTATATTTAAAGTAGTTTAAATAAATATAAATATACATACAAATAATTTATACCTAGAAATTTATTTGGTATTTTTGCGTGTTATTTTTAATAAAAAATAGTTATAGTTTTGTACGATAACAAATTACAGTATCTGAGCATAATAGTTGTTTTATAACAAAGTATTTACAAAATATTGAATTCAATTAAAATTCTACTTTAAAATCTTTTACTTATACAACCATTAACTATCCTTACAAAATTCCTCGAATGTCACTGTTACTATAATATGTGTCATGACAATTTATGTCTGACCCCCCTACATTCAAAGGGGACTATTTGTTGTAGTAGTAGTTATCAAACAACAGTCACGTATCTGGAACCTTATCATTTGAGGTGCAATTAATTTTTAAGCAATAGTCCAAATCCTCCAAAATACATTTGTGCCGGTATAACTTCTTGTATTAAAAAAAGAATATATTCTTATCTACCTCAATCATTACCAAAATTTAACTGATACTATCTCTAATCTTAAATTGTAAATTCCTAATTATTATAAAAATGTATTAAACAAATTATAGATCATAAAATATTTATAAATTTATAAGTTATAAGATACATACTAAGATAATTGCTTGCACGATGCCCCGATGGGTAAGTTGGTGGTACGGCAACTGCCAGCAGACAGTTTTCGTGACACGGACTAAAGCTAAAAAGTAAAAACTAACAATTAACAAAACAGCATCTGTACTTTATTCCCGGTGTTTTATGTAAACATTAAAGCAAGTAAAGTGCAAATATTGTTTGTGGGGTAGTTGGTTATTATTAAAATAATAAATTGACATAGATACTTTTGTCACTATTATCACGTACATATACAAAAATGCGAATATGTTAAAGAAATACAAGTATAAAGTTGCAAAATAGATTAATTAATAATGTGTACTAAAGTAGTATGATTTAATTTCAGATAGACAATCTGATAAAAACATGAACGATACTTATAAAGGTAGGTATTTAAAATTAAATAAATATGATTCTAAATATTATCCATTTTGGATTTGTAAATTTCTTTATTCAATATTACATAAGTTTTAAGTAATTTATTCTAAATTAAAAATAAAGATCATTCTATATTAAATGTAACAATAAGACATTACTTAAAAACTATCATTCTTTATTTTCATTTAATAAATGCCATTAACTTAGACGTTTTAAATGCGTACTTGAACAATTGAAATATAGTTTGTACAACTATTGTTTCAATTCGAATAATTTCATTAATTTTAAAACAAACTAACTGTATTTATTTATAAATAGTAAATTATTTATCATATTTGTTTGTTAGCTACTATAAGTAAGTATTTTCTATAGTTTTATTGAAATATTTTTATATTTATTTATTCAAATATGAAGTATAAATTTAATAAACCACTTTTTTTTAATAAAAAATAAAAAACGAAAAATATTGTGTACTATATAATATTATACATATTTTAATCAAAAATTGTCAATGGAGTGCTAAAATTGTAAAAATAAAAAATAATAAAAATTGAATACAATAAAAAAAAATTACATGTATACAAAAAATTAAAGATAACATAAATTAAACTGACAAGTTTTTATAAGCTAACTTTTCTGTGAAATCTAAATGGGTTATAATTTTATCTAAAAATAAATGCATAATTTTTCTGTTAATAAAATTTTTTTTTCCAAAGCTTTAGGGCGTCTTTGCGTCTGATTTTGCTATGGTTTTTGAACTAAACGTTAGGCTATAATAACTGCAAAATGTTTGGATACAAAGAATTGAATATATTATTTAGTTTTAAATGAAATGATTCACAAGTCTAATAGTATGTTTTCTATTTTTGGTAAACTTATCCTATATTGACGGCAAAAATAAGAAGCTTTGTAAAATATAATTTTTTTGAAATGTTACAAAAATCAAAAAAATTTTAATTTTTTGGTTTCATATCCATCAGATGTTCAGATAAATATTTTTAAACAGGCGAAGGAATTAAAAATCTTAAATTTAAAAATTACTCGTAGTTATGATTCGTTATATTCATAAAGTTTTTATAAAAATGTATCGATAATATTATTCTTTCCATGCTTAAAAATTTATACTTTATTTATATTTTATTTTATAGATAATAATTTAAGTATGTATTTGTATTTTTATTTGCGTAAATGTTACCTTATTTTATAATTTATACGTAGAATTATTAGGTTAATATACACTTTACTCAAAATTACAGTATAATAGAATCAATGTCATATTAGTTTTATAATGCTCAGCTGTACGTAGGTGCATATTACGTCATACAATAATAACAGTTGATACTTATGAAATAGTATTATAATAATAACTTTATTTCATTGTATTATTTTAGATTTGTTTTTGATGAATTTAGCGCATCCTAGAATATAACTAAAACAAATATAATAGGAATATACTTAAAAAATGTGTAACATAATAATTTAATACCCTTAGAAGAGTAAATCATTTTTGTACATAATCGTTGTTCGTTGTTTAACAATGATGTCCCACTGAATTAAAAGATAATATATCATTAACAATGATTAACTGAACTTTAGATTTTTGTATATTACTTTTTTAATTATCAAATATTCATCATATTATTCTAAACATGTTATAGTTTTATAGAATAATTAACTTTTGGTGTAACTCGGTATACGTGAGTTCCAAATACCCACCTAAATCTGAAAAAATATCAAGGTACAAGATTGATAGACTCTACTTTCTACTTTGTTGAGTTGATAATAACGTAAGTTACGTATATTCTGATGATTGTGATTTTGTAGCAAAGATTTGGTATTCAGAAGCATATCTGGTGTTACCCTTTTAATTTGAACGTAAAAAATGTATGAAAGCTTAATTTAAGTGCTTAATTATCATAACCATCACTAGTGCTAATTAATCCTGTGTGTGTTAGTCCTGATGCTTGTTAGGTTAATTTTCCATTTACAGTTTTAAAGTCAAAAGTTTTGTTATCAGTCAAGTTTAACGAATATTGATGATTTACTAAGAAGATGGTTATTATTGTATCAGTGAGATTTAGTTCTATTGTAAATAATACATAAATTCCAAATCCTAAATTTTGGTACGAAAAAAAAAATGCAGTGTATATTATACACCATACGTACATGCTTACACATTTAAAATGTTATAAATGTTTGGACTGTAAAAATAATTGAATAATTGTCATCCAACATAAGACTGCAGTATTTTATAAACACAATACATGGTGTCACCAGAAAAATGAAATACTTCAATTTTTTTTTTTATTTCTATAGGTAATGATAGTAAGTATTTTTTAGTTTTATTCATTGATTTATTAATGGAAAGGTTTTTGATAATTTGCGGGGGCTGCTTATATTTAAATCATTATAGCTTACTATATAGTATCAACAATATAAATTACTATGAATTTGTCTTATTTAAAGTTGTCTTATCGTTATCAAATTTCATTGAAATATAGTTTTGTACAAAAACTATAAATTAAGAGTACTGATAATAACATGTAACTTTAGATCAGACTTAAATGCAGATAGTGTATTTGAAATTTATATTTAATTGCAATAGTAGAATTCTTTATATTATGCAAGTAGATACATGATAATATAAAATTTTTATTAAATGAAATTATTTTAGAAATTATTATCATATTAATTTGTAAATTAAACAAGAGATCATTTATTGATTTCAATCTCAATAAAATCATAATCAAATATAAGTATAGTTTTATATTTTAATAATATATGATAAATGGTTATATCCTTATATTTTCAAAATACTACTTTTTTTTTTTTAAATTTATAGATAAAATGAGTAAGTTAATTATTTGTTATTCTAATCTAATTTTAATAAAAAATGATAGAATTACTTATTCAACTATTATTTGTTTTATTTTATTTAGAGAGATTAAAAAGTAAACAATTTTTAGTTTTTAATTATAATAGTTTCATAATATAAGATTTTACGTTGTATGTTTTTTATAATATTTTTCTTATTTTCATCATTCAATTTTAACGATCTTTAATACTTATGTAATTTTATTTTAATATTTTGCCCAGTTAGAATATTATTTATTGTGGCTACTTAACTTTTTTTATTTGTTTTACAAGGATAGTATTTTTTAACCAAATAGCCTATAGTGACCAACACTATTGATATTATGATTTACAACCTACTAAATTATAAAAATTTTTTCCTAATTTGTTTCATAAAAATATTGTTTGTGAAATCTTACTAATCAGTTTAAAAATATATATCTCTGTATTAAAATGTTGATTGCAAATTTTTATATAGTTATTAATTAGTATTATGTAATATTATTTTATAGAATTACTTGGTACGTATTTTATTAAAATCTTTTTGGAATGTATTGTTTATTTTATGAGATATTTCAAATTTTCTTTAAAACACGTATGATTTTATCCATTGAAGCCAAAAATTTTGATTACTAATATGCTTAACGTTTCTTTGAGAGTATAACAAAGTTATAATTCTATAAAACAAAGAGTTAAAGTTAATACCCTTTGAAATATGTTGATATATTGTTAATAATAAATTTAATCAACAATGTTATAATTAAATAATAATTTTATTCTCTCTCAGACCCATGTAAAACATGCAACATAGATAATATGCAATTATATAAAATTGATTTTAGTTGTGATTTTTGAATAATCTAAGAGTATTTAAATAACCTATTAAGTTAATTATTGAAGATAATATTTTTAAATGTATGATTTACCGGTTTCACATATATTTTTTATATCTAGATACTTGCTATTGTATTAAACATTAAAATTAAATGGATATTTAATTGTCTTTTTTTAATAATACTTAGAAAAATACAAATTCACAAGTCATACCTTAAAAGTATTATTAACGGTTATCTTTATGATAAGTTTTTTATTTTAATATAAGTCAATATCAAAAAAAATTTTTTTTTTCGTAAATGCTTTTTACCTATGTTGAAAATGTGCCAGAAATAGAAAATAAATTGAGAGCATATTATATTCATTAGTGGTAAGGAAAACAAAAAAGGTTTTACACAATAAACTCAATTTTAAATAACAGTATTACATATTTTAAATAATTATATAACTATAAAAACCTATACATTAACATATACAATTTTTTTTTGCAGATAATATGAGTACGTACTTTTATGTCTATCCTGATATTTGTTTGTATTTATAATATTTTTAATTATTCTTCGTCTTAACATAAGTGGACATTTGATTGAATTTTTAGAGGGGCTATAATAATCTAATGTAAAGTTTTTTTTATAAATATATATATATATTATATACAGAGGCTTTACCCACCCACGCCCATTCTACACACAGTTATAACATATTACTAATACATCTATAGATATGTTTAGGTTATACTATAAAAACACTAAATAACATACATTTTAAAATAATTAATAAATTTTAATAACAAATAACTGTCTTTATCAGCAAAGATATTTAAAATATCATTGCTATTAATATTTTTGGACATATCATTTTAAATAGTATAGAACGATTACTGAACCTATCCTGAAGCATCAATGTCCTTAGCCAAGTTTTTATTTTGTTTATTGCACTTAACTTTTTTTCAAATGACTGAATTGATTTTTTACGTTAATGCTATTATCAATCATTTTTTAAAATTAGAGGAATATTGTTTTGTTTTCTTCTTCGGTCAGCTGTTATAACGGTGCTAGATTTAATTGTTCTTAAATAAACTCATGGTCATTGTTTATGATTTTTAATGATATTTTATTAATGCTATATTTTGGTTAAATATTATTTTAAAATTTTCAAAAAATGAATAGATAATTATTAAAATAAATAATAAATAGATATTTATACTACTAAATTGTAAACATGTTATAATTATACGTATAGCTATAGTCTAGTTATAGAAAATATTATGTATATATTATAGTTATAAAGTAATTAAACCTTATAATTCACAGGTGCATTATGTATGTATCAATTTTTTTTTTAACCAATATCTAATGATGTTATTTTGTATAGAAAATATCAATAAATATTGTAAAATCTGTGTATTATGTATTAGTTTAAACATAATATATTGTGTATTTAAACTTTAGAACATATAGTATGCTTTAATTTGCATCATTCATTGCAATTTTTAATATAAAATTTAATTAAGAAAAACAAATTACAATTCAAAATAATTTTAAAAAATTTACAAAAATGAGAGAAAAAACTGGAATATTTCTGCTTTTCGAATTTTGATAAAATGTATTTATTTATTTTCATTAAATGTGTAAATTAGAATGAATATATACGTATTCATTTTAAATTTAAACAATAGAAACAACGATTTGCTTTACATTAGGTGTTACATAAAGCTCTAATAATAATTTTATTCAATTTATATGCATAAATTACACAGATAATTCATTAAATACTAAAATTAATTATTTTATTAAATATATTGAAATTAGACCATAAATAAAAAATAATCATTTATAATTAGAATAATTTATTTTCTAGCGGGCTACAGTAAGTAACTATTCATGTTTAACTGAATAAATAGTTTAATAATTTTATTTGTGATAATGTTGAAATTTTTCCTAACAAGATGAATGAACTTGAAATCTAAACGTGCAAAATCATTTTTTGAAAATTGACCTTTAAAATATCTAACAACTATAATTGGATAATACGATTATTAATTTTTATTTGATTATTAATTTCCAGCTGGTATGTATCTATCATTATTTATGTATTTAATTTAATTGAAACATATAATTTAATCATAATACATCAATATATAATACACTAATATTCTTATAAATCACTACCGGTTATTTGTTTTTGTAGTTAACACATGTAAGTTGTTTTCAATATTAGTAAAAAGTTTCTTATATACTTTATATATAATAAAAATCTTAAATTTAGTGTTTTTAGTTAAAAACTTCTATGACTGTACATGTATAATATAATTTAATAGGTTAGTTTGAATTTTTTCTTTAAGTGGCAACAATCATTATTTATAATCGTTAAATAAAAGCACAATCCTTATATTTAATTTACTTACCTATTCAATTTTAATCTTTCTATCTTTCATTTTTATTTTTGTATCGATTCTTGGATTAATTACAGCTATTTTCCACTATAATCTATTGTTCATTTTCTTATTTAATTTATAAATAATAAATAAGTCACATATTTAGTTCTTTTTTAATTTTCGAGCGTATTTAAGTCATTACTTATTTTTATGATTCTTTGCGCTCCAGTGTATAATATTAGATTTAATCAATCTTATTTATGTATTACTATTAATAGCGTTTTAATATAATTATAATAATAATAATAATAATATATATATATATATATATTTTTTTTTTTTTTTTCTTTATTAATATATATACAATCTGTACACAAGGCACAATAAGAATATAGGCTATAATATTACAGGAGGAAAATCTTGAGTGAAGAAGCCACCCACTGATGACACTTCGTCATATATATATTAAATTATAATTATTACATATTATGTCCTATAAATAATAATAAATAACAATTACTATTTTTAAAATTTCATTACAGTAATTAATAGTAAGTAAAAAATTTTATTTAATCTTTATTCTTGCAAGAATTTGTATGACGTGATGTAAGGAATAAATTTATTTTTCAACACTATTTTTTCTATTTTTTATCCGTAAACTTATTAAAATTAACTTTGAAATCGATATAATATTGTTATAAATTGTCTCATAGTCCGACAGATTAAACACCATGAATAAAATATAATATTTAATAGTTTGAGGTTTACGTTTTTATATTCTAAATAAATAAGTAGTTGAGTTTAACGGTTCCTTATCCTAATTACTTAACTCTGATAAAACATGTTTTACACATTAAGTAGGCATATGTAATGAAATTTGTGAGCCAACACAACATATATTATCATGTTTTATAATTCTAACAATAGCGATATGCAAACGATTAAGACATTCGTAAAGTGTACCATATAATATATTGATGGTTGACTTATGAAAAAAAAAATAGCTATTAAATTATTAGCTACAAATTTGAACAAACAATTGACTCCCATCGATATATCGTTGTAAAATACAACTTATTACAATATTTTTTATAAAAACAATTTCAAGTTATTCACATTCTTAGACTGTACAGATAAATAATAATGTATAATGTATATATTCCTGTTTATTAATTACATTTTGTTTTTTATTATAATTTTAGCGCAGAAGAGTACGTTTATTTTGTATTATTATAACTATTTTTTTTAAATCATTCAACTTAAATTATTGTATTTGCGTTTGATTATCTTCAAATGTGTAACTATATACTGAGATCCATAGATAAAATAATTAATTTATTCATTCATAGATATAACAATTAATTTAAGCCTAGTCATCTTATATTTTTATCGCTAAGACTATTGTAAACTTTTAGAATTACCACTTTGGATAATAAATTAAATCAGGGATTTTATAATCCTATAAAAATTAATCAAAATTTTAAAATCTAATCTCTGCGTACGTTTCAATAATTTGTTCTGTCAATTTCAAATTTATATAATAAACCTGTATATAATTTTATATTCATTATAAAAATATTTAAGATAGAATTGTGTAAGATTATATCACATTAATTAATAAATAAAATAAGTATATAATATATCAATAATTTTAGTAAAAGCAGTTTATGGTAAGTATGTCTTCAGTATAATTTTGTATAGAATTTATTTATAACCATTGACTTCCATTTTTACCCTTAACAATTTTTTTTTAAGATAATTGTTTTTTTAAATATCTTTTAGATGCATTTATCTATTTTTAATTTATTTAAAATTTTGTCATTGCAATTTATACTTATGTATCTAATAGTAAAATATCTCGGACATTTTCAACTGTTTAATGCAAGGTTTAATGCATTAAACAAGATCGTTTAACTGCATTATAATTACGTTCAAAATATTAGCATAATCAGGTTATGATAAAGAAATAAAGATAAAATTACTGAAAATTATGTTTACAGCAATTGCCGAAGATTACATGAGTGCATTTTCAGGTATGTATAATTGGGTATTAAAATTCATTAAACATACTTACATTCTATAATAGACGATAGTAACTGAATTGTGTTTATATTTAATATCAAACAGATTGTGACTAACCGTGAAATAGATGCCCTATTAAATTGCGCCAGATTTTTATTTATATTAAAAAGGTATAATCCAAAAGAGTTTACAAATTTATTTCAACATAATATTGACCCGGTAGAATTTACCATCAGGAGAGTTTTGCTTTAAAAATCTGAAGAGTTTACCACAACCCAATTATTGTTTTGAGTAATAAAATGTTTTCTACCTCCCTAAATTATGGAGGCAATTCGAGTGTCACTATGTAAACTGTGCCCTCCAATGCTACGATAGGTATACCATTTATAGGCCCAGAAAGTGTATTTGATTATATGGCAAATAATTTAATGATATCAAAGCCTAAGGAAAAAAAAAGACACGATTTGCGAATTAGTATTTATATAGTAGATGTTAATATAAGTGGAAAAGCTCAATATCCGAATGAAATATGGGTTCAAGCATCAGCAAAACCGAATTCAACCACTAAACATGTTTCGTTTTCATTTTAATTCAATTTTTCATACAAATCATCCAAGTATTGTTTAATATTGTAAACTATACATTATTTGTTAATAGAAAAGTTAAAAGAAATTCAAATAGAAATAATATGTATTACATTAAATAGTAAAAATTAACACTTTAAATATGAAAAAAAAGTTACAGTTTAATTAATAAATATAATTGTGGTGAAACTCCAATGGGCGAATATACATCAACTATATGTTATTATTTATCCTAATGTTGTACCTATTTTTTTAAATTATATATTTTTTAGATTTTAGTTATATTCTACTAATTATTTATATAATATGTGGCTGTAACGATTTAAGTATAAATTAGAGGTTGCAATTTTGTGTAATTTTGCAAAAAAATAGCTATTCATTTTTTAAATTTTATCCGGACGCAGTTTACATATGATAAGATATATTATACTTTTTTTAAATTTGATAAGACATCGGAGCTCGGCCGTAGTTTACATAAGTGATTTTGTGTTTACTTGTACCTTGGATGCAGTTTACAATTTCCGATAATTAATATGATGGTTTTTGAGTACTGTAACAGTTAGTGTTTATACTGAATCGACAATACTTTATTAAAAATAAATTATTTAAAACAGTTATGTTAGTCCTAACTTAATTTATTAAGAAACTAACTGTGGCTATAAACTAGAATTATACCTACTTGACCGTGTTCGGCCATCCCATAAAAAATAACAATTATTATAGTAAAAATACATTCAATGTTTATAAAACTCAAGTAAAGGGGAGACAAGAACAAGTTATTCCAGGGGACGGATATAAATTATAGAGTCCTAGATATTATGTGTCAGGCATTTTATTTTGTTAGTTTTTTAGAAATTTAGACTCTTAGTCTATATTAGGACAAATTAATACCATACAAATAATAAATCTAACCACATTTTATTTTGCAGACATATTGAAGGAGGAAATTGAGAACCCGGTTGAATACTTTTGTAAAGATAAAGTTATAGAAACGGAGAACATACATTTGAAAAAATGGTTAAATGCAACAATAATATTTAGTTTTTTGAATCAATGTTGTTAATAATTTTATTATTAATGTTATTTTAATTGTATACTTTAATAATATGTTAACTTTATTCTAATTATAAAAAAATATGCACATTTTACATTTTTTTAATTTGTATTGTCACATACCAAAACAAAAATAAATAAGCAAGTTGATATTCTACAATAAGAAAATTGTTGTTATTTCATTGGATGGAAATTTGGTTTCATTCTACAGATTTAGATAAAACTTTTTGCCCGAAAAAAACTTCTAATTGGCCATATTTACATTAGACAAGAATGAAGTAAAATTTATTGAAAAAACAATACTAATTGATGTTACTATCTAATCATCAACGAATGGTCTTATTTTTTTTTAAAATCTACTTAATTATTCTCAAAATGATTTAGAAGTTTGATTAATTCAGACATCGCGGCATTGGCACTTCCTTTGAGCAGTGAACAGTTTATAGAATAACAGAAAAATATACTTTTATATTGAGACGGTGTTGATATAGATAATTAACTTCGATTATTTGTAGCTTCCAAAGATATACGAGTATATAAAATAGTAGTATAGTACCCTGATAGTCAATAAAAATATTGACTTTATACCAGTTAAAATAATTAAGTAATCATTAAAATCATAGATAATAGTACAACATCTTATAAAACAATTAATAATAAAATCATAATAAATCATAATTATAACATTTTTTTTTCACTGTAAATCATTATTATTGTCGTATTGTTCATTATCGGTATCATCTGAACTAAAAGAAAAATGTATAGGTATTAATGGAGAAAAACATACATCTGTGTCATCCAAACTATTTTATTGGTATGAGTAGATTATACAACTAATATTAAGTGTTTGTTTGACTATCGTACAACATAATGATGCATTTATAATAGTAGAAGGAAATTGAAAATTAGGTAAATTACGTATAGGAAAAGAAGGTGAAGGTGATATTAAGTATGTTATTTGTTGGAATGGAGACATATATGAATATAACAACAAGATGATTCTTTCTTGTTAATAACTTGACTGTAGAATTTATTAAGACATTAAAATTACCGTGGTCACCACTATCACCCCAAATATCAAAGTTCTAAACTAATGAATCACAGTATATGTGAGTGGAATAAAAATTCAAAAAAGTTGAAGTGGCCTGGTTGGTTGAACTTTCACTGATAATATGAAAGTTATTAACCAACAAATTCTGATATTGTGCCTACCGTGACTTCCCACGTCGCCGAATCCCAATTTGCCGAATCCCAATTCGCCGACACCCCAGTTCGCCGACATCCCAGTTCGCCGACTATTTATTTACATGTTCCTAATTTACCGACTTATTAAAAAATAAAAGTATATATAAATTTGTCATGTATAAATGGTTATTAATACATTATCAATAGATGTATTATATAAAAATAAAAGTAAGTTATGCTATATTATTATACATAGAGCTAAGGCATATATTCTTCGAACAGTATTTTTACTTCATCATTGTGTATAATAATCGTGCACTAATCCAAATGTTTGTACTTGACGACATATAGATTTCTCAAAATGAAAAAGGCATCCTTTTATTTCTGTGTAATATCTAAATAAATCTTTTTTGGCAACAATCATTCCTATTTCAAAATCAATTTGAAATGTTTTTAGTTTAAAAGCTAAATCATTTCTCAAGGCAGCTTCTTTAATTATATTGAACATTATCTTATAAGTATTATTGCTTTTATTCGGTAAAAGAGCATACAACTAAATATAAATAAATATATGAATATAATATATTATAATGTATAAAAATATGAATATAAAATAGATATATATTTATATAATATGTTAATATATATATTAATTTTTGAAATAATAACATACCATAACCATTGGCACTATAACACCCATTACAAAACAGTGTAATGTGTATATTTGCATAAATAATTGGGGGGGGGGGGCGGATTTAAATGTACCATTCACTGTCGGCGAATCGTAAAAATTGAAACTTTATTAATAATTTGTCGGTGAACCAAGACGTCGGCAAACTAAACTGTCGGCAAAAAGGGAATATTTTAAAAATATTTTAAAACTGGTATATTTGTCGGCAAACTGAGTTGTCGGCGAATTGGGATTCAGCAAAGTGGGTATGAACCGTGCTTACAGATACTTACAAATAATCTATTAAAATTTGGTTTATTCATAAATTGTGATGATAAAAACGCCCGGCTTCCGATAGTTAACCTTCTGGGATATTTTTACAATGCATAGTCGCACATCGGTTGCCATTAGTAAATAATAAATGTGTACATAATATTATACCTGCACGCCTATATCATATTATAATGGGACGTTTATGATTAACCGAATATTTCTGTCATCTTAATATTATCACGAATATTTATTGATAATGATATTATAATAACATTCGTGCAGTAGAACGTGTTAAAACAAAACTATTAATATTATATTACATAATGACATTTAAGTATAATATTGGCGTATTAGCATATTAACAACCGATGATATTGAATTGAGTCCATGCTACTTTTATGTGTTTGAATTGTAACCGTATAGAGCTGTAGATGGTAGTTCCTATTAACTTTTCATTTAAAGTTATTTATTACTATAATATTGTTTCTATACACATAAAATATTTAATTTAAAAATTTGAATGCTTTAAATTGCTTTCTATAAACACGAAAATTCATACAGGGTGATTCTTTTATCATAAAACACTCGTTATCTCAAAAAGTATTCATGATTTCGAAAACATTTGTTTACACAGTTTCAAGTTGTTAATAAAACAACGTTCTTGTTAAATTATTATATTTTTAAATATTTTTTGTCCTTATATTTTTTTTAAGTTTTTTACTTTTTTGAATGACAACTGTACGAGCCATGGCTCTAACGTAGAAATTCTTATATAAAATACTGTAATAATTGGTGACACATATACCGTTTAACAAATTAATAATGCAAACATGTGAAGGCCAGAACGTTATCGACAGAACAATGTGTACTATTTAATTTAGACATTAAAGGATGATCACACGTCGCTAAAAATTCGTAGAAAAGTCGAAACTCATAAGACGGATATCAAAATCAGCGACGTGAATATTAAAATCAATACGAGGCCCTTGTGTAAACGGAGTGTCTACCACCATAACCACCACTATATTGTGAGCCGTCTGTATATAAGGGTGATCAAGTCGAGAGCTCGGCAGACGGTTAAGGATATCCGAGACGCTCAGAGGCAGGTCGTAACACCACTCGTTGTCTTCTATATCAGTATTAGGAGTCAGGTCGTAACACCGCTGACCAACACTTTTATATTTACTTACATTGTAATTTTGTATCAAGTTTAAAACGTATAATAAAGATATTTGTACACTTATACATCAGTATTTCCATTCCTACGTTGATGTATGAATCGACGTCAGTCAGGACGTAACACAACATAGAGTTTAATTTCATATTCCAAAGCAGAATAATTGTCTGAGTATTTTTATACATACAAATCAAATTTAGGACGAGTCGTTTATGAGTTCTACGTATTTAAAGTTTATACAAGCGGAGTAGTGGGCAAACATTTTGCAGAGTAACCCCGTAGCACTCCACTCCACACAACAAAACTTTAAATACTTTTAACTCATAAACTACACATCCTAAATTCGACTTTTATGTATCAATATACTCAGAACATTATTCTGCTTTGGAATATGAAATTAAAACTCAATGTGATCATTCAAAAAAATTAAAAACTTAAAAAAATATAAGGATAAAAAATATTTGAAAATATAATTTTTTAATAATACCGTTGTATTTTTAACAACTTGAAACTATGTAAAAAAATGTTTTCAGAAACATGAATACTTTTTGAAATAATGAGCGTTTTATGATAAAAGAATAACTCTGTATATACTTCAATATTGTCGATATATATATATATGTATATTCTTTACACCTACTATACAGGAGAGTGGTGTCCATCTACTCAATAAACAAGACTAGAATAAGAAATATTTTTCCAGTCGTATGGACATATAAAAAAAAGCATAATAAACATACATAATCTGTATACTATGATAACTAAGTTGTAATATAACATTGTTACATTTTATATTATTTACCATTTTGCGGATGACCTTATTAAATAAGAAAGATTGAATATTCTCATTAAATGTGGATTTTATGTGTTATTAGCTTTGTAAGTGTTCCAGTTAAAACATGTTGTAATTCATTCACACATGGTAGGCTTAACAGATGTTCATAAATAAATAGCATGAGTATAATATAGTTATAAAGAATGTATTGTATAGTCGATATTTTTAGGTTATTAGTGACTCAGTTATAACAATTGATCATTTGTTCACACATTATAGGAATAAAAAGTGGAACGATGAATGTATTGGTTTTAGAATGATATCATTTTTTTTTTTGTTTCTTTTAACCTTAAACAATATGTAAAATATACAATATGTTTCGATTTTCAACTTTCAGGATGAGATAGAAAATTGGATAGTATTGATTTAATAAATAAACAAATATATAATATATTCATAGTATAAAAATATTATTTGAAAATTGTATTACTATTCATCTTGTATGGCATAACTTATTATTTTTATAAAATATAAAAATAAAAGAGATCTTGATGTTTTGGTAGAATGCTATCGGAAAAACATATTTCAGGCTACTTTATAATATGTTTTTGGTACTAGCAATGGAAGATGTTTGGTGAAAATTTAAAAAAAAAATTTACTTGATCATGATATAGTAGCGTATTTTGAATTTGGTGAATAGAAATTTCAAAAAAGTAATTTTATAGAAAAAATTTTTAATTTAATAGTATTTAATATCGATTATTATTACACATGGCTCAGCACAACTCTCTTCGCCGAGTGAATATGGTTACACATATTACACATGAACCAGATCGTGCTGTTCTTCACTACAAACTTTAAAATTTTCACCCCTCAGCGCCAGTGAATCAGTATAGAAACACTAGAAGGGCACGTAAATACAGAACTGAATGCAATATGCCAATATGCTTAAGAATAATACATGTACTATATTGTACATCATCTTTTATTTATTTTGTTAAAACTATGATAAATAAAAGAACTATAATTATAACATTGAAGTATATCTGTTATGCTTATAATTTTCGAAAGAATGTCAACATGTTTTTACTGGGATATTAGCAAAATAATAAAGTCGATACCTAATATACATACAATTCACATTTAATGAGAATATTCAATGGGTTTTTGTTTTTTTTTTAATACAGAAATCTACAAAATCGTTAATTAATATAAAATTATATGCATAATCTTATATTCAATTTATAAGACTTTTAACTCGGGGGATTCATAGTTATCGACATTTATAAAAAGATAAAACTTAAAACTTTTAAGTAGCTAAGCACATTTCTCACAAATACTCAAATAGTTTAAAAACAATTATCATATAAAACAGTAATCATAACTATAAAAATAGTATGAAAATGTTCTAAGGTTATTCATTTTCGAGTTTTACTAAAAAATCAAAATCCAGTCAAAAACTGGATTTACTTAAAAATGTCTTTAATATTTTTTCATCAGCTATTTGGAAATACAATGCAATTTTTAATTTTCGCATATGTTAAGTACAATGTAAATCCAATTTTTTATCCAAAACCACACTAAAAGTTGATTTATATAAAAATGGTAAAATGTTTTTTGGTTGCATACTAAATGCTGATTAATACTAATCAAAGATACAATCCATTGTATTTTTCTTAGGTCAACATTGAAAATTACCAGTATTTTTCTAGATATAAACATATAAATAATAGGGAAAAACGGGAATTTATTATGCAAAAATTCAATTTTCGATTAAATCAATTTTTTTTGTGCTAACTTAGAAACGAATAATCATAATATTACTTGAAATGTTTACAGAATGATCATTTCAGGTTTTTATACTCATATTGAAATTTTCAAAATATTTTGAGGTTTTTATTTAAAAATTTAAAAATTATTTCTCCGGGTAAACATTTTTGAAAATTAATCACAAGGTAGTAAGTAAAAGATGGTATTACGTTTAAAATTAAAAACATAAATACAATATAGTTTAAATATTAAATATATATTATTATACAATCACGATACGTAAAATATTGCGAAGAGAGCTGATTCAGATGATAGTTTTATATGTATAGTGTTCAAATATAAAAAATTATGATATAAAACACTATTAGACGAATATAAAGATGCAATTTACATCTTCATTTGTCCATTAAAATTTCGGCTCTGTTATATATTTCTTATCATAGTAATATGTACAATTAACGATACATCGTATAACCATTTGTGCGTTTATGTATAGTTTATATTAAGAATATATTATGTATTTGTATATTTGTTTATATATTTAAAATCAGTAAATCCAACTTATTACCCTAAACCATCTTTACAGTAAAGAAGCGAAACATATTTTCTTCAAGGTAACGATTATATCATTGTAAAACTGATACATTTTTAGCTACACTTTTGTTAAAGCTAAAACAAATGCGTGAACTGATGATCAATTGTTATAACTGGGTCACAAATAAACTAAAAATATCGATTATACATATTCCATAAATTATTTTATCATACAAATAGCGAATGCTATAATATATTTAATAACATCTGGTTATCAAACTTATATTAAGCGAACAAATGACAAATTGTTTTAACAGGGATACTGAGAGTTAAGTTTTGTTTATCAAACTAAACTAATTATGCCGATAAAATAATATGAAATTCACATTTCAAAAGAATATGTAATGGTTATTTTGCAATATAGGCTATATATTATAGAGCCATCTACAAAATGATTAATTGTTATAAAATTAAAAGATAATACTACTGAATAAAATTATATAATAATAAAAAAAATAAAATATTTAAATCTTATAATAATTTTATTTTATTTTAGTATAACTACGGATAATATATTTTTATTATGTATTATTTAAACATTCCTACGACTGGGAAAATATTTTTATTATAGATTTATTGACAGAATATAGGAGGAAAAATAGATAATACTCTGCTGTACAGTAGGTTAGATGTGATGGATATATTAAATTTTAAATGATACCATTGTATACAAAAAATCAATTTGTGTGCAGATTTTCTGTTTTCTATACCATACAGTACTTTTACATGGTATTTAATTTCTGCAACAAATATTTTCCCGTATTATTTTTTAATACATAAATAATACACCATAGCTACTAAACTGAAATTAAAATGGTGAAGCAAAATATTAAACATAAAAACAGCTAAATAAGTAAAAAATATTATATTTTGATCACATAGCATATGGTTTTATTGAACAAACATAATATTATGACATCGTTTATTTTTATTTTATGAGTAATGGGTGTTGAACTGGTCGCTTATAAAAGAACTAGCCATCTATGATTGGATTCAATTTGTTGATTAAAGTTCATGTAATTTTTAATATTTTACATATCAAATCAAAATGTTCATTTTTAAACATAGTTTAATTAATATTATAATTGTAGTTATTGCAATTTATAGTATTCCAGTTATTTTATGTGACGATTATGTAAAGGAATTACAAAGTATGATTTAATTAAATAATATAGGATAATATTTTTAATTTTTTTAGTTTTAATTTTACTAATATTTATCGGCAATTATTTTTTATAAATGTAATTTTATTTCATAGTTATATATTATGTGCTTTTTAATTTAAAATATAATACATTTAATTTTTTAAACATTGAATAACGACATAACGTATACAAATTAATCAGGAAAATGGTTAAATATTTTTAGTCAATTATAAAGTGAAAACTATCATTATGTAATTTGTTGCAATTGTATAGACAACACATACTCATAAAAATATAATTTTCAGATGATTGTCAAGGTATTGTTTTTCATTAATTATAATAATTACTACTAATAACTTACAAAATATTATTAAAAAAAAATTAAAAGATTAATATATTACTGTGGAATATTAGTCGAATATGGTTAAGATTAATGACTATTATCTCATTGATCTATTTTATGAAAAAAAATGTTGAATTTATATAATATGATTTACTTTATGTTCCATTTTAAATTCAAATTTTCATATTCAAAAATTATTTACTATCTATATTAGGTATAAAGTTATTTTATATGCAAGAAACCAATTACCACGTGTGACAAAAGATAGAATATATTATATTTTTTTTAATAATACAGTAGAAATATACTGAATTGTATATATTCAATCAATAAATATTCAATAATTAAATTGTAATATTATACTCTTTATAGTTCGTTTTGTAATTCGTGTTTCATTTTGTTACATTGGTTGATTTAGAACAAAGAAATGCGAATTATTTATAAATAAACTTCCTTGTCAAGAATATTTTGATATAATTTAATAATAATATTCATAAATTTCGTATAGCATTACTAAAGGAGTATGCTGGATTTCAAGGTAAGCAAATGCAATTATAAGGAAAATAATTTGTTTGTTTTAAAATTTATTTTTATAGTAATTAAAAATAATATTATAAAAAAGTTATAATTATATTTAAAGTAGTTTAAATAAATACAAATATACATACAATAATATATACCGAGAAATTTTTTTGGTATTTTAGCATTTTATTTTATAATAAAAAAAACATTGCACGGAGGGTAAAACTTATTGCAACGGTTTTTAGCTGTAATTTTAAACTATTCATATAAGTCATTCGTAAATTGTGTTTAGTATTTGATTATAAAATGCTCTTATCTTTCAAAAATTTGATTCAACAAATCATTTCATATTTATCGATACACAATTTAAACTTTAACGACCACTTTTATTTGGGTATCATCCACGTCAAGATAAAATTGCAGATAGAATTTTCAAAATCGGTTCACTAGTTCCAGGGATTACTGATTACTTCCTACAAACAAACTCACAAAATTATAAACTTTACCTCTTTATAATATTAAATAATTAATAAAGTTTATATAGAAATATAAATCATTAGAGAACACTAGAGTAATGATTTAACAAAAATTTTAATAGAAATTTATATTTTTAACACCTAATAACAGCTATTATACGCGTGTACCACAGTTGCGTCTCGCGGCACACCTACAGGTAGTTCGCGGCAAACTTATTTACCGCGGAACACCAGTTGATAACACTGACTGATTTCATTAAATAAAAAACCTTCAACAATAAATGCTTAATAGTTTTGTACGATAACAAATTACAGTATCTGAGCATAATAGTTGTTTTATAACAATGTATTTACAAAATATGGAATTTAATTAAAATTAATTAATTTTAATTAAAGCAATTAATTTTTAAGCAATAGTCCAAATCCTCCAAAATACATTTGTGCCGGTATAACTTCTTGTATTAAAAAAAGAATATATTCTTATCTACCTCAATCATTACCAAAATTTAACTGATACTATCTCTAATCTTAAATTGTAAATTCCTAATTATTATAAAAATGTATTAAACAAATTATAGATCATAAAATATTTATAAATTTATAAGTTATAAGATACATACTAAGATAATTGCTTGCACGATGCCCCGATGGGTAAGTTGGTGGTACGGCAACTGCCAGCAGACAGTTTTCGTGACACGGACTAAAGCTAAAAAGTAAAAACTAACAATTAACAAAACAGCATCTGTACTTTATTCCCGGTGTTTTATGTAAATATAAAAGCAAGTAAAGTGCAAATATTGTTTGTGGGGTAGTTGGTTATTATTAAAATAATAAATTGACATAGACGCTTTTGTCACTATTATCACGTACATATACAAAAATGCGAATATGTTAAAGAAATACAAGTATAAAGTTGCAAAATAGATTAATTAATAATGTGTACTAAAGTAGTATGATTTAATTTCAGATACACAATCTGATAAAAACATGAACGATACTTATAAAGGTTAGTATTTAAAATGAAATAAATAATGTTCTAAATATTATCCATTTTGGATTTGTAAATTTCTTTATTCAATATTACATAAGTTTTAAGTAATTAATTATAAATTAAAAATAAAGATCATTCTATATTAAATGTAACAATAAGACATTACTTAAAAACTATCATTCTTTATTTTCATTTAACAAATGCCATTAACTTAGACGTTTTAAATGCGTACTTGAACAATTGAAATATAGTTTGTACAACTATTGTTTCAATTCGAATAATTTCATTAATTTTAAAACAAACTAACTGTATTTATTTATAAATAGTAAATTATTTATCATATTTGTTTGTTAGCTACTATAAGTAAGTATTCATATCCATCAGATGTTCAGATAAATATTTTTAAACAGGCGAAGGAATTAAAAATCTTAAATTTAAAAATTACTCGTAGTTATGATTCGTTATATTCATAAAGTTTTTATAAAAATGTATCGATAATATTATTCTTTCCATGCTTAAAAATTTATACTTTATTTATATTTTATTTTATAGATAATAATTTAAGTATGTATTTGTATTTTTATTTGCGTAAATGTTACCTTATTTTATAATTTATACGTATAATTATTAGGTTAATATACACTTTACTCAAAATTACAGTATAATAGAATCAATGTCATATTAGTTTTATAATGCTCAGCTGTACGTAGGTGCATATTACGTCATACAATAATAACAGTTGATACTTATGAAATAGTATTATAATAATAACTTTATTTCATTGTATTATTTTAGATTTGTTTTTGATGAATTTAGCGCATCCTAGAATATAACTAAAACAAATATAATAGGAATATACTTAAAAAATGTGTAACATAATAATTTAATACCCTTAGAAGAGTAAATCATTTTTGTACATAATCGTTGTTCGTTGTTTAACAATGATGTCCCACTGAATTAAAAGATAATATATCATTAACAATGATTAACTGAACTTTAGATTTTTGTATATTACTTTTTTAATTATCAAATATTCATCATGTTATTCTAAACATGTTATAGTTTTATAGAATAATTAACTTTTGGTGTAACTTGGTATACGTGAGTTCCAAATACCCACCTAAATCTGAAAAAATATCAAGGTACAAGATTGATAGACTCTACTTTCTACTTTGTTGAGTTGATAATAACGTAAGTTACGTATATTCTGATGATTGTGATTTTGTAGCAAAGATTTGGTATTCAGAAGCATATCTGGTGTTACCCTTTTAATTTGAACGTAAAAAATGTATGAAAGCTGAATTTAAGTGCTTAATTATCATAACCATCACTAGTGCTAATTAATCCTGTGTGTGTTAGTCCTGATGCTTGTTAGGTTAATTTTCCATTTACAGTTTTAAAGTCAAAAGTTTTGCTATCAGTCATGTTTAACGAATATTGATGATTTACTAAGAAGGTGGTTATTATTGTATTAGTGAGATTTAGTTCTATTGTAAATAATACATAAATTCCAAATCCTAAATTTTGGTACGAAAAAAAAAATGCAGTGTATATTATACACCATACGTACATGCTTACACATTTAAAATGTTATAAATGTTTGGACTGTAAAAATAATTGAATAATTGTCATCCAACATAAGACTGCAGTATTTTATAAATACAATACATGGTGTCATCAGAAAAATGAAATACTTCAATTTTTTTTTTTTTATTTCTATAGGAAATAATAGTAAGTATTTTTTAGTTTTATTCATTGATTTATTAATGGAAAGGTTTTTGATAATTTGCGGGGGCTGCTTATATTTAAATCATTATAGCTTACTATATAGTATCAACAATATAAATTACTATGAATTTGTCTTATTTAAAGTTGTCTTATCGTTATCAAATTTCATTGAAATATAGTTTTGTACAAAAACTATAAATTAAGAGTACTGATAATAACATGTAACTTTAGATCAGACTTAAATGCAGATAGTGTATTTGAAATTTATATTTAATTGCAATAGTAGAATTCTTTGTATTATGAAAGTAGATACATGATAATATATAATTTTTATTAAATGAAATTATTTTAGTTTAGAAATTATTATCATATTAATTTGTAAATTAAACAAGTGATAATTTATTGATTTCAATCTCAATAAAATCATAATCAAATATAATTATAGTTTTATATTTTAATAATATATGATAAATGGTTATATCCTTATATTTTCAAAATACTACTTTTTTTTTTTTTAAATTTATAGATAAAATGAGTAAGTTAATTATCTGTTATTCTAATCATACGTTTAAAACTACTGTATCGTACTATAATACGCTGTAAGATAAAATTACTTATTCAACTATTATTTTGTTTTATTTTATTTAGAGGAATTAAAAAGTAATCAATTTTGTGTTTTTAATTATGATAATTTTATAATATAAGATTATACGTTATATGTTTTTCATAATATTATATTTTATACATTTTTCTTATTTTCATCATTATCAGTAAATACTTATGAAGAAAAAAAAACATATATCTATACAAATTATAACGATCTATTATACTTATGTAATTACACCTGATTTTTTGAGAAAAATATTAATATACTGATTTAATAAATCAGTTTCAAAATATATATCTCTGTATTAAAATGTTGATTGCAAATTTGTATATAGTTATTAATATTAGTACTGTATAATATTATTTTTTAGAATTACTTGGTACGTATTTTGTTAAATTTTTTTTGGAATGTATTGTTTTTTTTATGGATATATCAAATTTTCTTCAAAACACGTATGATTTTATCCATTGAAGACAAAAATTTTGATTACTTATATCCTTAACGTTTCTTTGAGAGTAAAACAAAGTTATAATTCTACTAAACAAAGTGTTAAAATTAATACCCTTTGAAATATGTTGATATACTGTTAATAATAAATTTAATCAACAATGTTATAATTATATAATAATTTTATTCTCTCTCAGACCCATGTAAAACATGCAACATAGATAATATGCATTTATATAAAATTGATTTTGTTTGTGATTTTTGAATAATCTAAGAGTATCTAAATAACCTATTAAGTTAATTATTGAAGATAATATTTTTTAATGTATGAAACACCGCTTTCACGTATATTTTTTGTAACTGGATACCTGCTATTCTATTTAACATTAAAAATGAAATGATATTTAATTGTTTTTTTTTTAATAATACATAGATAATTTCATACGTCATACTTAAGATTATTATTGATGGTTATTTTTGTAATAAGTGTTTTACTTTAATAAAACTCAAAATCATATATAATTTTTTTTTCGTGAACGCCTTATATCTATGTTGTTGATGGGCCAAAAATAGAATACAAACTGTGAGCTTACTTAATATCTCCACATAAAAATAAATTATATTGATTAACGGTAAGGAAAACACAAGATGTCTAACACAATAAACTCAATTATAAATAACAGTATTACATATTTTAAATAATTATATAACTATAAAAACCTATACATTAAGATATACAATTTTTTTTGCAGATAATATGAGTACGTACTTCTATGTCTACCCTGATATTTGTTTGTATTTATAATATTTTTAATTATTCCTCATCTTAACATAAGTGGACATTTGATCGAATTAGGGGTCTATAATAATCTAATGTAAAGTTTTTTTTATAAATATATATATATTATATACAGAGGCTTTACCCATTGCTCATTATACACACAGTTATAACATATTACTAATACATCTATATAGATATGTTTTGGTTATACAATAAAAAAACTAAATAATATACATTTAAAAATAATTAAAAATGCATTTGATTTTAATAACAAATAACTGTCTTTATCAGCAAAGACATTTAAAATATCATTGCTATTACTATTTTTGGACATATCATTTTCAATAGTATAGAACGATTACTGAACCTATCCTGAAGCATCAATGTCCTTAGCCAAGATTTTATTTTGTTTATTGCACTTAACTTTTTTTTCAATAACTGAATTGATTTTTATCGCTAATGCTATTATCAATCATTTTTTAAAATCAGAGGAATATTGTTTTGTTTTCTTCTTCGGTCAGCTGTTATAACGGTGCTAGATTTGATTGTTCTTAAATAAACTCATGGTCAATGTTTATGATTTTTAATGATATTTTATTAATGCTATATTTTGGTTAAATATTATTTTAAAATTTTCAAAAAATGAATAGATAATTATTAAAATAAATAATAAATAGATATTTATACTACTAAATTGTAAACATGTTATAATTATACGTATAGCTATAGTCTAGTTATAGAAAATATTATGTATATATTATAGTTATAAAGTAATTAAACCTTATAATTCACAGGTGCATTATGTATGTATCAATTTTTTTTTTTAACCAATATCTAATGATGTTATTTTGTATAGAAAATATCAATAAATATTGTAAAATCTGTGTATAATGTATTAGTTTAAACATAATATATTGTGTATTTAAACTTTAGAACATATAGTATGCTTTAATTTGCATCATTCATTGCAATTTTTAGTATAAAATTTAATTAAGAAATACAAATTACAATTCAAAATAATTTTAAAAAATTAACAAAAATGAGAGAAAAAACTGGAATATTTCTGCTTTTCGAATTTTGATAAAATGTATTTATTTATTTTCATTAAATGTGTAAATTAGAATGAATATATACGTATTCATTTTAAATTTAAACAATAGAAACAACGATTTGCTTTACATTAGGTGTTACATAAAGCTCTAATAATAATTTTATTCAATTTATATGCATAAATTACACAGATAATTCATTAAATACTAAAATTAATTATTTTATTAAATATATTGAAATTAGACCATAAATTAAAAATAATTATTTATAATTAGAATAATTTATTTTCTAGCGGGCTACCGTAAGTAACTATTCATGTTTAACTGAATAAGTAGTTTAATAATTTTATGTGTGATAATGTTGAAATTTTTCCTAACAAGATGAATGAACTTGAAACCTAAACGTGCAAAATCATTTTTTGAAAATTGACCTTTAAAATATCTAACAACTATAATTGGATAATACGATTATTAATTTTTATTTGATTATTAATTTCCAGCTGGTATGTATCTATCATTATTTTTGTATTTAATTTAATTGAAACATATAATTTAATCATAATACATCAATATATAATACACTAATATTCTTATAAATCACTACCGGTTATTTGTTTTTGTAGTTAACACATGTAAGTTGTTTTCAATATTAGTAAAAAGTTTCTTATATACTTTATATATAATAAAAATCTTAAATTTAGTGTTTTTAGTTAAAAACTTCTATGACTGTACATGTATAATATAATTTAATAGGTTAGTTTGAATTTTTTCTTTAAGTGGCAGCAATCATTATTTAGAATCGTTAAATAAAAATACAATCCTTATATTTAATTTACTTACCTATTCAATTTTAATCTTTCTATCTTTCATTTTTATTTTTGTATCGATCCTTGGATTAATTACAGCTATTTTCCACTCTTATCTATTATTCATTTTCTTATTTAATTTATATATAACAAATAAGTCACATATTTAGTTCTTTTTTAATTTTCGAGCGTATTACTAATAGCATTATAGTATAATAATAATAATATATAAATATATTAAATTATAATTATTACATATTATGTCCTATTCATTATTTACCATTTCTTATTGTATTTATATAAATATCCTATAATATTATATTCAGTATTCATAAGACCTTTTTGATATTCCTTCAATATCAATACTATAGTTGCGTTCCAATGATATTTAGGAAAAAAAGATCTAATCCGAATTGTGGCCCAATTTATTTTTTCCCACATTCAAATATTATTATCGTTTCCTATTCGATAATAACGACAGTCAGCAGTCATAATATACAAATATACTATGAAACACTGATAAGAAAACTAAATTAACAAATTTGAATGTATAAAAATAATATCCTAAAAGTTTTCACCAGGGCTATAATATTAATTACAAATATCTTATACATATATCTATATGATTATTATATTATTTTAAATAAAATCTAAGTAATATTTTAAACCTAAAAAACTATTAGGTACATACCTTTTTACTATATTATTAATTTTCTAATAAATGAAATTTTTAACCAACCAGTAGTACTGATGTTATACACAATCTTAAGTCTATTAAAAATTAACTTTAGAATATATAATTTTGTATTTCAAAAATGTTTCATTCATATAATTTGGTACAATTCATATGTATTCCCAAAAACGTGAGCCACAATTGCGATGAAAATTTTTATTGCGGTGCGCGATTAGTGTCCACCCCTTTCAAATACCAACTTCTTTATTGATTATCTTGTTCATTTATCTTATAATTTATAAGCAATTATCACACTAAACTTCTAATGATACTAATCTTCCTTGACCTTATACTTCGTTTGCTATTGTTCAAGTTTCTCAGAATTACACAGTATAATATTAAGTATTTAACATTTTTAAGCCATGTGTTAATACTTATTAATCTAATCCATCTAATTATTTATAAATACTTCATGAGTTCTAAATAATAATTATAATTTTTAAAATTTCATTACAGTAATTAATAGTAAGTAAAAAATTTTATTTAATCTTTATTCTTGCAAGAATTTGTATGACGTGATGTAAGGAATAAATTTATTTTTCAACACTATTTTTTCTATTTTTTATCCGTAAACTTATTAAAATTAACTTTGAAATCGATATAATATTGTTATAAATTGTCTCCTAGTCCGACAGATTAAACACCATGAATAAAATATAATATTTAATAGTTTGAGGTTTACGTTTTTATATTCTAAATAAATAAGTAGTTGAGTTTAACGGTTCCTTATCCTAATTACTTAACTCTGATAAAACATGTTTTACACATTAAGTAGGCATATGTAATGAAATTTGTGAGCCACCACAACATATATTATCATGTTTTATAATTCTAACAATAGCGATATGCAAACGATTAAGACATTCGTAAAGTGTACCATATAATATATTGATGGTTGACTTATGAAAAAAAAAATAGCTATTAAATTATTAGCTACAAATTTGAACAAACAATTGACTCCCATCGATATATCGTTGTAAAATACAACTTATTACAATATTTTTTATAAAAACAATTTCAAGTTATTCACATTCTTAGACTGTACAGATAAATAATAATATATAATGTATATATTCCTGTTTATTAATTATATTTTGTTTTTTATTATAATTTTAGCGCAGAAGAGTACGTTTATTTTGTATTATTATAACTATTTTTTTTAAATCATTCAACTTAAATTATTGTATTTGTGTTTGATTATCTTCAAATGTGTAACTATATACTGAGATCCATAGATAAAATAATTAATTTATTCATTCATAGATATAACAATTAATTTAAGCCTAGTCATCTAATATTTTTATCGCTAAGACTATTGTAAACTTTTAGAATTACCACTTTGGATAATAAATTAAATCAGGGATTTTATAATCCTATAAAAATTAATCAAAATTTTAAAATCTAATCTCTGCGTACGTTTCAATAATTTGTTCTGTCAATTTCAAATTTATATATAAACCTGTATATAATTTTATATTCACTATAAAAAAATTTAAGATAGAATTGTGTAAGATTATATCACATTAATTAATAAATAAAATAAGTATATAATATATCAATAATTTTAGTAAAAGCAGTTTATGGTAAGTATGTCTTCAGTATAATTTTGTATAGAATTTATTTATAACCATTGACTCCCATTTTTACCCTTAACAATTTTTTTAAGATAATTGTTTTTTTAAATATCTCTTAGATGCATTTAACTATTTTTAATTTATTTAAAATTTTGTCATTAGCACATATTTCTAGTCATTTTAGTTCAGAAACTAGCAAGGGTTACATCGCAATTATTTGTACTAATGTATCTAATAGTATAATACTCGTATCTCGGAAATTGTCAATTGTTTCCCTTTTTACAAATTCGACAAGCAATCGTTTTATTTAAGAAATTTGTTCATTATCCCATATTAGTTTTAATTAGTTTCTGTGTTTGGTCCTGATAGTTTAAGAAATTCTGTGTTTATATTGTCTTTATTTGGCGCTTTGTTGTTTTTATGGGTGTAAAGTTGGTGATCATCTTATAAATTTCTTCAAGTTTTAACTCTGGTTGCATAGCGTTGTTTATATTTTTTTCATACCTATCGTTTTGGTATACTAATTGTTTGTTGTTTATCAAATTTTCGAAGTGTTCTTAGAAGAGATTATCTATATCCTGTGTTCCACTTGTTAGGTTCTCATTATCGTTAGACATATTGCAGTTCACGATTGAAAAAGCATGTTCTTCAATCAAATTTTAACAAAATTATTTTTTTTAAAGAAATTGAATTATATAACCTAATTCAAACATATTATCCGATATTGTGAATAATAATATATTATAAACACTTTGTAAACTAATAGCCTAGAATCTGATGTATTTATTTTTATCAATAGAAAAAATAATAATAAATAATATTATTATCAATATTGTTCGTAAAATAATTAATAGGTGAAACAACTTTAAATTCCTATGAATAATCTAAAGAATAAAAGTACTATGAAAATCATATTGTGTAAATTATAATTTTTAATATTAAATTTGAATGAAAATAGTATTTACATTAAACTATAACAAGTTTTGTCTAATTATTTCCGTTTTTATTTAATTTTATTTAGGCTTATCAAATTATTTAAAAACAATCTTGGCCGACTATTTCTGTTTTTAAGACCCACTATATTCGATTTTTATAGCCATCTTCTTTAAAATTTTGTATATTGTAGAATTTCGAATGGTTCTATTATATGTGATAGAAATAAAATGTATTATAAACCAATACTTATATTGTTTTATATTTTTCTAATTTATCGATGGATAGAATATGATGCAACAATATTTTAAAGCAAAATCAGGTTTAATGCATTAAACAATATTGTTTAACTGCATTATAATTATGTGAAAAATATTTACATAATCAGGTTATTACAAAGAGATAAAGATAAAGTTAGTGAAAATTATGTTTACAGCAATTGCAGAAGAATACATGACGGAATTCTCAAGTATGTATAATTGGGTATTAAAATTCATTAAACATACTTACATCCTATAATAGACGATAGTAACTAAATTGTGTTTATATTAAATATTAAACAAAATGGGATTAACCGTGAAATAGGGCATACCTAAATTGCGCCCGAATTTTTATTTATATCAAAAGGGTAGAATGTAAAAGGCTGTGCGTGAGTTGGGGCCCGAAATGTCGTTTCCGGTGTTGGTGAATTCTGATTCGAAAGTATTTTAACTGTAGGTTAGTAGCGACACGAACAATTATCATTACCTATGTTGGATATACATAGCGATAAACTGCTTTATTGACTACTTTGGCAATACAGCATGCTGAAAATGACCGGATTGTGAAATTTACAGTCCAAATTTTTGAAAATTATATTTCGCTGGACGCCATATGTTCCCCAAATGAATATTTGTGCACAGTTTACAGAGTTTTAAGTTTTTGATAAAACACCAGATAAAAAATGAAATTATTGTACAATATTATTAGAATATGAATATATTTTTATTTTTTAACATTGTATCTATATATAATATTCTAGAAACGCTGCAAAACAATATTATTAATATACCACAATATTAAAAATTACTTAATATTAATAATTGATTTAGTAAATTTATATTGTGATGTTTATATACCTATATATTTTACATTAGTATAGGCGTATGGGTGCAATTCTTACGTGCCTTTCATAAACCGGGCCACGTTTTGTACGTTATTTAGGGATTTGGCCGCAACTCACCAACACTGATGTAAACGAGTGCTCACGAATGATGGATTCTCGTGAATTGTTTTTTTTAAATAGGTTTCTGGAATTTCCTCCCGATTCCAAAAATATCATTCACTTTAATTGCCTCCTTTTTTAGGTATAGTGACCCTCTTCTACTGGAATCGCCTCCGATAACTATAATTAATCGATTTAGGTATAACCTTACGTCATATTATAGGAATTATTAATAAACTAAACAAACTGAGAAAATTGAGTCAATATCGATTGATTTAATTTCAATTAAGATTATCTAAATGTTAATAAATAATTATAACAATACTATACTTTATTAAAAATAAATTATTTAAAACAGTTATGTTAGTCCTAACTTAATTTATTAAGAAACTAACTGTGGCTATAAACTAGAATTATACCTACTTGACCGTGTTCGGCCATCCCATAAAAAATAACAATTATTATAGTAAAAATACGTTCAATGTTTATAAAACTCAAGTAAAGGGGAGACAAGAACAAGTTATTCCAGGGGACGGATATAAATTATAGAGTCCTAGATATTATGTGTCAGGCATTTTATTTTGTTAGTTTTTTAGAAATTTAGACTCTTAGTCTATATTAGGACAATTTAATACCACAAAAATAATAAATTTAACTACAATTTATTTTGCAGCCACATTTTTGAACCCGGTTGAATCTTTTTGTATAGGTAAAATTTTTACTACGAATAACATACATGTTAAAAAATGGTTATCATCAACACTATTAACATCGATTTATAAATAGCTTAAATAATTGTATGATAAATGTAATTTAAATTGTCTAGTTTAATAATACGTTAACTTTATTCTAATTATATAAAAAAAATATGCACATTTTTTATATTTGTATTATCACATACCAAAACAAAAATAAATAAATAAGTTGATATTCTACAATAAGAAAAGTCTTAGTTTTTTTAATTGAATGGAAATTTGGTTTCACTCTACAGATTTAGATAAAACTTATTGCCTGAAAAAACTACCCGCCTAATGGCTATATTGTTTTTAGGTAAGAATGAAGTAAAATTTATTGAAAAACTATACTAATTGATGGTACTTTTTAGTCATCAACGAATGGTCTTATTTATTTTTAAAATCTACTTAATTATTCTCAAAATGATTTAAAAATTTAATTAATTCAAACGTCGCTGCATTGGCACGTTCGCACTTCCTTTGTGCAGCGAACAGTTTATATAATAACAGAACAATATACTATCATATTGGAACGGTGCTGATAATCTATAGTTAATCGACTACAATTATTTGTAGCTTCCAAAGATACTGGTAATACAAGTGATCGAGCATAAAGCATATTTTTTCTAGTTCCAATTATATCAGTGGTAGTCGTATGATGGCGAGGCGAAGTTTGTTCGAAAATTATATCGTAGAATCAAAAAGTTTTAATTTTTCTATACTGACTGTTGAAACGATTGGTTTATCTCCTAGATAAGTGTACTAGATACTCGGATTATATGTATATTTATATATTATATTAGTATTAGATTCTATTATTTTATTATGATATAGAGGGTGTAACAGATAAATTTGACCAAAAAAAAAAAGGTCACTACTTAGAGTTATTCCAAAAGTCAGTTCTATTTGGTACACTCTATATATTATAATACACTACAGTGACTGTGTATTCGGTACAAAAATTAATGCTAAATAGTTATCATAATTAAAATTATATATATATATGTATTAAATATATAAATATAAATATATTATACCTATCATATGAAGTATGTATTCATTTGAATAAAATGTATTAAAAAAAGATAAATTATAAGCAATTTCCCTATAACATTAAAAATTCTAAAATATTATATATATATATATATATATATATATATGATTGGTTTATCACGCGATCATAATAATATAATTATAAATTATCAACAAATTATTAGGTGTATTATATCTGCGACTATAAAGCATTTTCATATACTCGTAATTATGTTCAAATAGGAAAATATAAATATATATTCGTACGTAATAATGTTCGAACACAAGTCCATTCGAACGCATTTGTTCAAACACTCTTCATTCGAACACTTCACTACTTCCTATAATCAATGTACTTATTTATATATTTTTCACGCAACTCTCGATATAGAATTTTACATGGCTTATGACATGGGTCATCGAGCACTTAATTTTCAATTTTATACTGACTTTTTGACGATTCAAAAATATTTTGTTGTCTTTGTCGTCATCATGATTTAAAGCATTAAAAATATTACGTTATTTACAAATAAATAAATTATACAAAAAATGTCTCGAGAATAACACGTGGATGCTTGGTTAATACATCATATGAGTTGTATACTATAAGAAAAGTGTAATTGTATTTATTTCTATCAAATATTCAAATATACTAAAATATTTTACTACTTTATATTATAAATACATAACAGCTTAATCTAACAATGAATATACTTATTAATTAAATAAATAAATAAATAATTGACTAGTACCCTGATAATAAATAAAAATATTAACTTTATACCAGTTAAAATAATTAAATAATCATTAAAAACTTAGATAATAAAACAACATCTTATAAAACAGTTAATAATAAAATCATAATAAATCATAATTATAAATTTTTTTTTCACTGTAAATCATTATTATTGTTGTATTGTTCATTATCGGTATCATCTGAACTAAAATAAAAATGTATAGGTATTACTGGAGAAAAACATACATCTGGACTAGTATCTGTGTCATCCACAGCAATTTCGTCGGTATGAGTAGATTATACAACTAACATTAAATGTTCGTTTGACTATCGTACAACATAAAGGTGAATTTAATATAACAATATAATATAACAACAAGATGATTCTTTCTTGTTACCTATTAACTTGACTGTAGATTTTATTAAAATATAAAAATTATCATGGTCACCACTATCACCCTCAATATCAAAGTTCTGAACTAATGAATCTAATGAGTGAAATAAAAATTCAAAAAAGTTGAAGTGGCCTGGTTGGCTGAACTTTTAGGGTTATTATGAAAGTTGTTAAGTTGTTTTCTATACACATAAAATATTTAATTTAAAAATTTGAATGCTTAATGCTTTCTATACACACAAAAATACATATATATTTCAATATTGTCAATATATATATATATATATTTGTTACATCAAAATTCTTAGAATAAACTGGTTGTGACCCGTACACGTGAGCTTGTGGTGTACTACGCGTGTATGAATCCTGTAATCATCCAAAATTTAAGAATATGTCATCGTTTGTCGTTGTAATGTTAAAAACATTTATATTTCGATATTATAAAACAATAGGTTTTAAAAATATCCTAATGAATGTAATCGAGTACAAATGAGATATTTCTTACATTAAATTTAAAGTATTCAGTCGGTTGTTTTCTGTATAATCGAACTGTTCGGCTGTGCATCATCATCCTTTAAAGGTGTTATCTTATTTAAAATAATAAACACAAAAACATCAAACACAATTTATATTATTTATGATAACAAAATTAAAAAATACATTGATTGTTTATTATGATGAATTCAATCACAATTGAATGATGCAGATTAAGTTAAAGGTATAATTGGTTATTATAGTCACTTGGATAGAGGAAGATAACCACAAACGCTTATAATCCATCTATTTTGACGGTCATCATAGCTCATGAGCAGATAAATTATGCGATATCAGCTTTATTAATTTGTTAGTGTCTCAGTTAAAACAATTATCAATTTGTAATTCATTCACAGAGAGTAGGCTTAACAGATGTTCCTAAATAAATAGAATATGTATAATCGATATTTTAGTTTATTAGTGACCCAGCTATAACATTTGATCGTTTGTTCGCGTTTTATATATGCTTAATAATAAATAATAATAAACGTGAATCGACAAATTATATCTTGATCTTACAATGATGTAATTTTTTTTTTTTTGTTTCCTTTAACTTTAAAATATAAGAATTTTTACTACTTATTAAGTAGTAGAAATATGTTTCGATTTTCAACTTTGAAGACGGGATAGAAAATTGAATAATATTGATTTAACAAATAAATAAATATATATGTTCATAATATAAAGATATTACTATTAATATTAGTATTTGAAAATTGTATTATTATTCATATGTATAGTTTTCTAAAATGAAATATATTACGAAGTTCAAATTTGTTTTCAAAACTATATATAAAAAAAATATTATTCACTTTTTATCGTTTTCATGTACATCTATAGTTTTGGAAACACATCTAGTCTTGTAAGTGAAGTTTTGAAGTTGAAAACGTACTCTTTCACACAGATAATGCATAAAATGTATTTTTTTCAAAAAGACAGGTTTTTGAAGCCTTTAGTCATTTTTAGATAATCGTAATTATTATTGTTTTAAAAGAAAGAGCTACATTCGTATTGTCTGTATCTTTTTATAATTTATAAAATAAAAATGAACGTTCTACGTCAGCATGACAGCAGTTACTTAAAATTATCAATATTTCATTTTAATATTTCGTAAATATTCTATCAAAATATGCGCGTTTATATATTTTGTGGAGCACTATTTATTTGTAGTGTTAGGTTAGGTTAGGTTAGGTTAGTTAAAGTACATGCAAATAAATTTATGATATTATTATGTATTTGCACGTATTTTTTTTATTTTCATCTGCATTATTGGACTGACAATCCTAACCAGACTGCTGATTGAGGTGCTTTCACGTATAATATTACTAAATTTAAAGTTTGGTATGATTATTGAAAATAATGTGTTCAATACTTAATGAATGTTGTAATACCTTTTGATTTATTGGTGAGATAGATGTTTAGTTGTGCATAGTTCAGTGGCGGCTCGTGTATATAGGTGTGCAGGTGCAAGCGCACCACATGCCATTTTATCAAAATAATATATTTTTTTTTTTTCTGAATTTAATCGTTATGAATTGTTCATTAAGTATATCGGGGTGCTGAAAAAAAATTATTTAAAAATATTTTTCGGTAAAGAACTACTATGTCGTTAGTCATAGTTGATGAGTCCTTACCCGCGAAATTCAATGCAACTTGGTGAGCAGTTACTACTGCGAATCAATTTTTAATATAAACGTTATATACGTTAATTTTGATGTTTACAATTATAATTAAGTTATGATTATAATGTAATTATTAAATGTTAATATAGTAATATAATTAAATGATTTACATATTAATAAGATACATTCATTTAAAACAGTAAAAACGTGTTACATCATAGTCAATGCTTGTTAGTTATTATTTTGTGCACTTGTGCACCACCTATTTTTAACGTCACGAGCCGCCACTGGACTATATTTGATATAATGAGAGCAAGTCATCGATACATTTTTAGTGTACATAAAAATGGTTCATCAGACGTACTATCGTTATTTTGAAATAGACTATTTATTTGGATGAAATTAATTAATGTAATAGTATATAATTTCATATATTGTTCCTACCACTGTTAAAAGTTTTTTTAATGATTTAAATTTATATTTTCATATAAACAGAGATGTAAATGAACCACACTGCTATGAATTCAACTATTTTATAGAGATAACATACCGAGAACATAGGATATGTTGTACTATAATCGATAAGTTAAATACATATATTATAATTTTGAATGCTATGATCTATATTCGCAACATACTAAGACTCGTAATATATATAGAGGAGTTGGTGTGTTCTAAAAGAAAATTTAAAAACTTGTATAAATAAAAAAAAAATGGAAAAAAATATATATTTTAACTTATTACTCATAATTAAGAATTAAATATGTAATTTATTTAGAATACCGACACAATGATATAAAACATAATAGGTTAGATTATTATAATAATTAGGTAATTATTATTAGTAACAATTATATTATAATTATTTGTATCACTTTTATTTTATTGTGTAATAATTTTAGTAATATTATTATATTAACCACATATTCTATTGTATTAATGAAAAAAAAACACAATATACTTAATCATTTAACTACTAATCAATATATTAAATCAAACGAATCATATAATCACTAATTTCACCAATATGGCAATACCCATTTAATTTAAAGTAAAATTTAAATATTTTATATGAAAATGAAATGTTCAATGTAAATGTAAAAATATAAAAATAATTTGTAACATTGTAACCGTTAAGCCTCGTTTCCCATGGATGGGTTTCGTAAACATGCATTAGATTTGACATTAGTTAATTTCATGCGTACTACCGCACATACCGCTGTACCTTTAATGTATAGCGAAACGTAACCATACGTAAAATACTCATATTATGAGGCGCGTCTGTGTTAAATAAATGCCCCCAATATCTACGGGACAGCGGCATATGTTAGCGTGTAAGTGTCTGCGGCAAATATATTATGTCGATATTTCATCCTCAACTCAATAAAGTGACACGATGGCGTGAAAGACGACGGTGATACGTTATTATAATTAAAATCATACATTCATAACGATAATTATAAATTTGATTGACGTTTTGATAAACCATTTTCATTATAATTTTTGTTAATAATACTAACATGTTTCCAATGTCGGAACTATCGTGTTGCTTCTTTAATGTACAACATGCAACTGTACAATTACATGTAAAAAATAAAATTGTGTATTATTAGAAGAGCTAATTATTCGCAATAAATATTTAAATTGACCCGATCTATCATTAATATTTTACACGACAGATACAGATAATTATAGTACATTAGCTTATACAAAATAGTTTAATCATTGTTACTTATTTATCTATTTAGTTCATTGTTGTCTTTAAATAAAAATAAAAACAATAACTTGTATAGCTATGAAGTTATGAATCATAAGTTATAAATGTTATGATATTATGATACACGATATTATGTAACATTCTAACCGTGGCCAATGATCTATGCGGTCGAGGCCTTATATTTATATTAAACAATATGTGACTACTAAAAAATAAGAAATATATTTTAGTTTTATTTTTTCCATAGTGAAAACAAAGTTAAAATGTTATTTTAATATACAATTCAAATTAAATTTATCATTAAATTAATAAACAAAATATTCAAAAGTTACGGTTGTGCTACGACAACGACATAATTGGTCAAATTCAACAAATCCTTCAAGTATTCCGAATCATGCGTGATCATATTTAATTTGCAAAATTCAACCACACTTCTATTTCCTGCAAAATAAATAGGGATTATATTTGTTCATTATGCGCCATTTAATTGTTGTACTTTAAATCCGCAGACTAAAAGAGTAAAAATATTAAGTATATACTTCAAACCTAACACCTCAGAATCGCTAATTTATATACCTTCCAACAAAATGACGTGTTATTGTCACACCCATACATGAACTTTAACAGTTTTAAAGAAATTCTTACCGAAAGCATAGTATTTTTCATACTTCAGGATCAGTAAGAATAGTAAGATTGTAAACAACTAATGCACAATAACGTTTCAGCGGATCCCGACCAAGCATATTCTGGTTCAAAATTCAAAACCTCAATCAATCTCTTACTTAAGTCAGAATCAACATAACTGACCAAGATTATTTATTCTTTTTTTATTCTGTTTTATATAAACATTTAATTTTACAGTATTCAAATACTCGTACTCTGTCCAAGGTAAGAAAAATACTTAGTGGTGACCAGTTTTCTCCAGGTGCAAGCCAGTCCTCCCCAGTTTGTCCTCCCCACCGAGTGTCAACCATTTATATGTCCATCATGTAGTTTAGCATCCCCACTACGCATTAATTTAACGCCCACTATATTTGTTAGCTTAAACAGATTATTAACACCATTTAGCAACATTTGTTCTGTTTTTAGTCTATTCTAAATTCTAATACATACCAGTGCTTAAATAAAAATTTGAAAAATCCGGCACAATTCCTGAAAACATAATTGACAGTAATTTAATCGTCGTTATTTATAAGACAGTATAACTATAAATAAAAAACGCATTACGGTAAATATATAATAAATACAAAAAATTATCCATCAGATAAAACAATGTTTTTAAACGTTGACAGATATTACATAAACGTAATTAAGAACTGAAATTTTTTTGTAAGTATACTGATGTTAAAATAATGAATTTGTATACATTTCATATACAATGCGTAGTAATTAATTAATATGAAAATTACATGATCAAATTTATAAATGTATACATTTGATTTACCACACAATCGGAGAATTTCCTAAGTGAAAAAATTAAGTTTGGCGTACACCTTAATAATCCAAACATTTAACACCTCATAAGAATGCATTTAAACAATATTGTATAACGAATTAAATCTTATTTTGCCTTATACCAGTTGCACTAGTCTGTACCCAAAAAGAAATTAGAAAGTTAGAAATTCATGAATGTATTGATTTTACGATGAATTATATTTCTGTTCATATAGAACCTTTAAAAAATCACGAATCTTCAAATGTTAGAAGAGATTCTGGTAGAAAATTGTATCTATATGGTATTTCAGACAGATATTAAAGAAAATATTTCTAGAATTGTTTAAAATAATTGGAAAACCCTAAAAATAAAATACAGAAAACGGAATTATTGAAGTAACACTAGTTTTTGCCCTATGTAGCTATTTTTTCATCAAATTTTTTTACTTATATTTATAATGTACATTGTACACAATAATATTTTTAAAGTATTTTTTCATTGGGTAGGTACAATTTTACATCTACTTTTTTAGTTATTCAATTAACACCGTTTTCAGTACCCAAAATAACACCATATAATACGCAAATAAACCAAATTCATTTCTACTCTTCTATCAATTAGGGCTACATGTCTGAGTTTAATCATTAGAGAACAAAAAAAAAACCGTAAGGTACAAAAAATTTCAAATTTGTATAATTTTAAATTTATTTATTTTTGTTTATATTAGTTTTAAATTAATTTAAAATGGTTAAATGCTTCATTTTCATAATAATTTTTTAAGACACACTTTTTGAGAAATTTTAGGATAAAATATGAGTGTCAATGGTTATTAATATATTATTCACAAATTAACAAAAAGAAAATACTTACTATAAACTACTTTTACTAAAATAAAATATATAAATTGATTAGTTATTTAATGTGATATAATTTTAAAAGATCCTACTATGATGATCTTATTAGTACAGAATAAAAAAAAATAAAAATCAGCTAAATTTATAAAATTAATTTATAGACCAATTTAAAATCCACAGAAATATACAATTGATATATACGAGTAGGTACGTAATGTTGTAGATAATAAAATTTTAAGACTTTGTTTAATTTCATTAGGATAAAAAACCTAGAACCAACTTATTAAACAAAGTAAAAAACTCTACTAATGAGTTACTAGACCTAACTGAACAATATACCTATGGTTCACAGAAAATAAGTAAAAATTTCAAGATGATTATCGTTATAAATGTTATCAGACACAAATCTATCAAATAGTTATAAAATTAAATTTATTAAAAAAAAAAAATAGTAGTAATATAAAATAAACGTACACATTCTTACTAAAAAAAATATAAAACATAATAATTTATAAACTATATTGTATTTGGTTTAATTAAATTATACAACCTATGAGGTTAAAAATAAGAATAATAGTAATAAAATACAATTATTTACTTACCGTTTTCAGCTGAAATGAAAATGTTAAAGTAGTAGTTAGTATTCATAAAGTATTTATGATTGTATTATTATAATATTATAGTTTGGAATAATTATTACACATAGTATAAAAACACGTTTTTCATCATATATTATATTGTACCGTTAAGACCAATATTGAGAAAAATTATTAGAGAAAATCAACTGAAGAAAAATGTTTAAAGGAAGTAACTTGGACAGTAGCAGCGAAAAAGCGATAACAGTCTAGAATCGTTCGAAATGTAGTGTTATAGGAGATTGTCCTAAATAAAATAAGTGGACAGCATAACCAATAAAGAAATATTTGAAAGAATACAGTCATATGGAGTCATGGACATTTTTAACTAAATACATGAAATTTAAGACTCGTCAAATACATTAATGTATAAAATAAACTTATTGGTAAAATTAAAAACAACTTACTTGTGTTAACTATAAAAATAAATACCCGATAGTAATGTATAAATATTACTAAATATTCATATGTAATGATTAATTAATTATGAATTATGGGGAGATTTTTGAAAAGTTCAGTTTACAAAATATTCGATGTGAGGTTAGTTTTAGATTCTGAAGGAAGTGAGGGATATATTGATTTTACAATGATGTATTAAATTGTTTTATTTAATTTTTTTTTTTTTTTTGAGTCTGTCATCAAGTTTTGGAGTAGAAATAATGCTTTGATTTTTAACTTCAGCACCTGTTTAAAATGGAAAATTCGTCTAGTTGGTACTTAGGGGGGTCAAAAGTAAAAAATGTCCAATAGTTTGGGTAGTTAAGCGTAATGAAAAACCATAAAAAAGTAATAAAAAAACGGGAATTTTTACACATAATCAGTTTGCGACAAAATCGATTTTTTTGATTTTGCTGTAACTCAAAAACGAATCATTGTAAATAATTTAAATATTCAGCAAATGTTTATATTAGCGTTATCTATTTACTATAAATTTTTTTAAATATTTTGACCTTTTTTAAGCTATTTATAGACAATTGAAATTTTTGATTTTTCTAAGTTTTATTTTTTTGAAATGCCTATAAAAAAATTTGGCATTCCAAAAAATCTTTAAAATTAAATACAATGTTTATTATAAGTTGTTCTTATTGTAGTAAAAAAATCAAAAATCGTCAGTCACATTTTTGTTTATAAGCATTTAAAGTTCAAATGTTTACAAATGTCAAAATCGCGAAAATTTGCAAGAGAGTTTAAAGTTGAAAATTCCTAAAATTTTTGTAATTTATATCTAAGGTTAAAAAACCCAACACAAAGTTCTCCATAATTTTTTCTTCAAATAACTTAAAAAAAAATTACAGCGTCAATATAGAAAAAATTTTATGAGCATATCGAATTTATTTTTTTACGAAATCGAGTAATTAACGATTTATTATAATTTAAATATAGTTAATAATATAATATACCTCTTAATTATCCTAGACTGACAAATCATCTCCGTTCAGAATCGTTTTTCATATACAATGATACCTGTCCTTGCATTCAAATTTAACACATCCATTATAGTGACCTACTCATCTCTACTATTCAGCAGAGCGATACCCAATATAGATAGTACAATTAAGTAAAACTAAAATATTGCTAATATAAATGTGGTATGGAAACTTTCAAACAAAAGTAAATAAATATTATTAAGAATATGTATGAATGAAATAAAAAAAAAAAAACAATAATATGTACATACCAGCTGGAAAATAATAAATAAATAATAATTAATAACCATATTATAAATGTATTATAATTTAGCCAATACCACATAATACCATAACTGATTTTTTTTTAAATTTAATTTTCATTATATCATGTTATAATTAACTAAGAGAACAAAAATTATATCGTTTTACATATATTTTAAAATAATTTATAATATATGCATTTGGCCTTTATGTCATTGGAGTAAAATAGCATTTAATAAGCTTTGAACTAAAGAAAGATATTTTGGAGTATAAAATTCAATTGAAGATAAATTTTAAACTTCAAACTATAATGTCTTCTAAAACATTCCATGATTCTTTACACTTAATTATTTTAAATTTTGTCTTAGTATCAAAAAATGCTGTTAAGCCTAAAACTTTAAGCGAAAAAAAACAACTAATGAGCATTTCAAATCAACTTATAATCCACAACATAATAATCCGTAAAATATGAAGAACTTTATTAATTTTTAAGTATATAAATATAATTGTTTATATAAAAGGAAATTTTTTTAAATTCTTTACTATAGTAGTAAGAGTAGTGACTTTTTTAAACATCGAGTTTTGTTGTATACATTTCTCAATTGTTTACATAGTGTCGACTGTATTTAATTACTAATAAACTAAACTATTAAACAACAATACAAATAATTGTGGTGAATAAGTATTAATTATAGTTTTAGATAACTCTTTAATAATTTGGCGCTGATGTAAGATTGAATAAATTGGCCACATAAAGTATTTACGTATAGTAAACAAATTTACAAAAAAAGATTTCTCAGTTTGGTTTCAAGCACATTCATTTTGTTAAAACAAATTTTCATTTCAACTTACATAAAATTATAAAACTACTTATTCAGTTAAATAATAATAATATTTACGTACTGTTATATGCTAGAAAAAAGTTACTATGATTGTTAGTTATAAACTATTATAGATAATTTATAATGCATTTAAAATTACAATGATTTCAATATCTAGAAGTCCCTAGAACTATAATATTTGTGTACAATTTTATTTCATTCGTAAATCATTTGAAACAAAAAGTATTCTATGCAGTAACGATATATTATAAAGTACATTTAATAATATGTTTTTATTTTAGTATATTTGTAAAACATTGATTTGTAATGTACATTTTTATATTAAGAGTCCAATAGATTGAACACATTTTGGCCGAACTCATAGCATATATTATTACTTATTAATATTAACATGATTCAAATGTTTAGAAAGGGAAAGTACTTTATTTTCGTTTAGATTAATCTTTCAATTTGAAAAGAAATTGCGTTTATGTAGTTTCTATATTCATAAATTGCATTATAACTTATAATAAACCTTGTCAGAAATTAAAAAAAAAACAAAGATCAGTTGTTTAAAATATCTATAAATATCACGACAAGATCCAAAAATATACTGAAAAGTTTCTTATACTTGGATTAATATTCAAATTATTAATATTTTTCTTGTTTGTGATAAAGTTTAAACCATGGGTTACCAATTTCAATTTCACCCATACTCTATGATTTTTTGAATTCAATTGTATACTAAAAACTAACTTGAATGCTACGAATAGAAGTATCACAACTGTTATAAAGTGCGAAATTTAAACTAGATAATATTATATTATTTTAATACTTATATAATCAGTGTAGATTATGAAATTTTAAAAGACAATTTATACACAAATTGACAATAAAAGGTTTTTGTTGAACCAAGTAATTTATACGTACAGTTAGCAGCTGTAAATGATAAGGTTCAATTAATTTATAGCTAAAAACATATTATATTTTTTAAAACTTGATCGCAGTTATAAATATATTTACGTTTAATTTCGTATTTAAATCACAATTAAAGAAAGTATTTCAGAATTTTTAGAAAAAAGGTTTTCACATTGTTCAAACATATTTAATTTTTCATAAATAGAATAGTTAATTTATCATTATATTCAATATTCTATTGTCAAATAAAATTAAGCATTAACAATTTGTAACCACCTCTTCTGAAAATGTCACAAAGGTATGTGGACCGGTATAACAGTACTTGTAGACAAAAGATAAAATACAATATCAATTCTTGTTAAGACAAGATAGATTGACAATATTTTAATTAAATGGTCTATAGTTCTATACATACCGGTTTGGTAGAAAAGTGAAAATTTATTTTTTACAAACAAGTTTCAAATCGTTCCAGAAGTGATGAGTAATTTAAAAATATTAAATTCACTTAACATAAAACATAATTACCCATAATCTCACTGGAAAAATATATAAGTAATATAATATATAGTCATTAATAATAATTACTAATACGTATTACGTTGTATATACAGTTATAATATATAATATGTATTATTATAATTGATATAATTGTGTAAGGCCTTATTTGTTTTCCCAACCACTAAAGAAAATGATTGATTTCTAATGTGGTTTATTAGGTCAACGAACCATATTTTTTTCTTTTTCTGTCCAATCGTTAACATAGATAAAGTGTATTTATGCAAAAAAACACCATTTGAAACATAACTATATATTATATTCTAATACTTCTGAACTCCAGATTCTATTTAACTACAAACGAGGTTGAAGGTAATAAACAAAATAACTCGTCTTTTGAGGCAAATTTAAGTACCTAAATTATAGATTATAAAATTAAAAAATAAATAAATACAAATATACGTACGAAGTGAATCTATAAAAATATAATACTAATTAATGACTAGATATATAAAAACTAAAATCAATATTTTTAATAGAGGAACTTATATATAGATATTTAATACTTAATAGGTATCTTAAAAAAAAAAATTATATTGTAATACAAAAAAAAAAAGTGTATGATATAAATAATTAAACGTACATCTATAATTTGTTAGTCATTAGAATAATAATTCTTGTATTATGTTTTTTTTAAATTTAAAATTTTTTTTAGTATTTAAAATTAATACAAAATAAATGACCACAGATGTATAGTGGTAACTAGACAATTTTTTTTTTTAATTGCAAGAGTGCGATAGATATTTGATCATTTCATTTTTTTTTTCATAAATGTTTTATGATTATATTTAAAATAACACTTGATAAAAATAATTTAAGAAAAATACCACATATAGTATTATTTTATACTCAGTACGATCATAAACAAAAACACTACGTACTCCTTAATATATCTAAAAAAAAAAAAAAATAGGTATAATATTATACATATTATTATTATTATTATTCATTCTTATAGTTTAACAGTAAATTAGAATACAATTTATAAAACGTAAGAGAAACATTACTTACTCATCGAAATCTATAAAAATTAGTAATACTATTAATTCGATTACATAATAACTATTTATCATAAATTATACAACTAATATTTTATTTTATCACGATTGTATTATTGAGATTGATAAAATGATAAACGATCAAACGATCAATTCACAAATTTAATATGATAAAATATATGTATAAAAAGTATTAACGTATATCTAATCATTTCATATAAAAATACATATATGTATAATATACTTATGATCGAACATAAATTATATAAATTATTCCAACAAAATATTTTGATTTGAAACTGAAAATGTAACTATATTTTAATCTACAGCACAATAATTTTAGTACAAACATTTCTCAAGATTCTGTAATCACATTTTCTTCTTACAGCGATAAATTTGATTGTAATTTATAAGTAATATCAGAATACCTAATTTCTATATTAATTAACAGTTTCCAGAGTGGCATCGCATAAGAAGTACCCGTCCCTTATAAAACCCTTTTTTTCGTTATTATTTAATCAATAAATAAAACTCATTAATATTTACTTTCATCTAAAAAAATAAATAAATATTTTTTAATTAATGAAATAATTTCTAGTATATCTATTATTATTTATAAATTATTTTTATCATTATTATAATTAAGTTAATGTCTTAATAATCTATTTTGTAATTGAGCTTAGGTTTTAATAATTGTGGTTGTCTTGTCCATTGAGAGGTTATGAAGTAAGCAAATCATTCATTCTCAAATACCACGTATCTATTCTTGTTTTTTTTTTTTAATTTTAAAAACATGTTTACATTATAACGCATTGAACATTTGAGGCTTTGAATAAAAAGGCATATTATAATCATACAATTTACTATACAGTGAAACCTCTTAATAGCGGACACTCTATGGTCACCGAAATTTTGTCCATTATTCGGAGGTGTCAATTATTCATAGGAGGCATATTTTTGTTATTTTTGAGAAAAAATCGGCCAGCATTTATTATTTATTGCAAATTATTATATTTTTACAAATTACTTTTTAAATTCTTTCGTGATAAAATATTGGTGAGCTTTGTTTATTCATAATAATTACACAATTTCTGTGCAATTTCATCAGTAATATCATTCACTTGTAACAGTAGAACTAGTAGAAGTGAAAACAGTACTTTTCTTTATCTCTTTGGATGAAATAAAATGACTTACATTCTTAACAGCAGACAAAGGTTAAAATGCGTCGAAAACTGGTATTAACACTCATAAAGTCATAAACGTTTTACCGATAAACGAATTTGTAGTAATTTTATCGTACCTATAACGAGTTTGTTATTGTAATTACATTATTACGAGGGTACGTATACGAATGTGAATACGTTTTGCTACAGTCATTTTTTCATTGTTTTCAAATAAAGATTAAAATAATGTCCGCTATTCGGAGGTTTTTCCATTGAAAAGTAATGAAAATGTCTCCGTTTCCAAAAAAACATCCGTTATTGGGAGGTGTCAATTTACATTATAAAATATTATCAAAATCTCTGAACATGAATTACAAACATAATCAACTGTCAGTATTCTACTTTCTAATGAATTATAATATATAAATAGCCTATTTAAAATAGGTATATTTAATTCCACTCATTTGTATTCTTGTATAGTATAATGTTAGGTTTTCCATTTTTATTTCTGAGAAGAGTGCAATAAAAATACGGCCTTTATTCAGTATATTATTTTATAATCGTTCTATTTTTTGTGGTGACAAGATTTATTATTGAAATAGACCATTGCAGTCTAATAACCTCACGCGAGACGATAATTTCTCAATTATGTTTAACCTTTGCGATTCCCAAGAATTTATGTTGTTTTTAATTTATTATGTATACCTATATATGCAATATTTTTTTGCTATATTTATTTAAAAATAATAGATTTTGGATTTGAAATTTATTTGCTACTTTCAAAAGTACCGAATTACACTGGAACCGGACTATACTGTAAGCATTGTATCCAATTGTCTAGCTAGACATGAATTTTAACTACAGATGACTGATAAATTGATGTTCTACATCCTAATATACTTTTGACTATAAACGTTTTACATGTAACAATTAATTGATAAACACTGAGTAACCAACACATACCTACTGGTTAATTTTGCACCGGAAATCGTTAATAAATCTAGATGCATAAACTAAGATTTCATTCTTTAGTAAAATTACTACAATCATCGGTACAGTCTTAACACAATTACGTAACGTGTAATTTCAAAATACTTTCAAGTAGACTCTCTCAATCTTGTAACTATGTATTTTTCAGGCAATGGCTTTTTACAATGTAATAATATTATTACGCTATAATATTGATCAATGTAAATATTAGACAACTTAAAATTTAATAAAAAAAATACATAATTAAAAATATATCTATTATAAAATAACGTATATTGGAATATTAAATTACAAGCACATACCATTTATAGTAGCTATAAAATTAAATAGTCATGTATTAGTGCACTGTTACAAACCTTGTCATACATGTGTTAGAATTAGAAACATACAATATATAAGTACAACAGATTATAATCAATATTCACTCGACGAATTTGCTCAGAGGAACAGAATACGCATTCATTAATTATGAAAATTTACAATATGATTTACTTATATGGTATTCTGGTATTCAGAAATTTGGATAGTAAAGTAGTTAGGTAAAAATATCTAACTTTATATTTTTAAATATGATTTTTCCAATCAATATCTAAATTATGTAATAACAAAATAGGCAAATGTATATTCAAATCATTCTACAGTTATGTGTAAATTGGTACAAAACTATATACATTTTTATTGAAACGATAACTTAATATTACTATTGGTAATAAACACACAGAAAATACATACTCATGAAATCTAAAACATAAATATAATCAAAATTGTTTACAATTTATAAATTAAAAAAATAAAGATGTATCGAAAGTTTTAAAGTATAATTTCTTATTGTTACATTTTAAAATTATTGGTAATTTATAAATGCACTTTTTTTGAAAAGTTTATAATTTACAAAATAACACTTTTCTTTGGATGATACACATCAATAAAGAAATTTGCAACGCCACAATATTTAAATTTTTTTTTATTTATTCCCAAATAATTACTTCGACATTCAAAAATCTGATTTACAAAAGTCAAAAAATCGTGTTCGTCTGAAATTAATAAAACTTCTTTAACACACAATATTAATTAAAGTGATTTGTCAAACATATTTTTTGTATTTTGTGGGTTTTCATATACGGATCTAATAAATATATATAAATATTATAGTGATATGGCTACCTATACATAAATTACTATATACAAACTATAATTTGTAGCTTAATACAGATAAATATTGTTTGGATACATGTTCATTCATAAAATGGAGTTTTATTTGTATTCAATATTTTATAAATTAATTTTCGTTAAATTACTATTATAGATATATTATTTATTTATTTATTAAGTAAACGTCCGAATGGCTCAAGTACAGATATATCAATGTTACAAAAATTATATAAGATATTATAACTTGTTATTATACAAAATTATAGTGAATTATATATTGATGGTTTTCCATTATATTTTAATAAAATGTTTAGATAACATAATGCATAGTTCTCAACAAAGTTCTCTAAAATATCATATTAAACAAATTAAATGTAGATATGCTGAGAAGTATAAATTAATGGGCCGAAATAAATACTTTGTGTGATAGGAACAAAAATTCAAAATAACCATAAAGTAGTAAGCTCAATTATTCATGAATGACTAATGAGTTATAAGAAAATGTATAGAAAATCCATCTTGAAACCGTAAACAAGTATACGTTTTACCACCCATACATCATAATATACATTAATTTCAATTAGGTATTATATTTAAATATGCTTGTTGATATCCATTATGAGCAAATATTCTATAATGTAAAATAAAAAAACCTAAACTTAGTTTGAATATCGTAATATTCAATGTTTGTAACTATATAGTATGTACTTTGCACAGTATACACTTATTATAAAAAAAAATTCGACTACAATATAATTTCTTGTGAATTACCTTCAGCATAAAATCCACCGAAATGCCTTATTATAACTAAATATTTTTTAAACAATTCAAATTAAATGATGTAAAAGATTTTTACAATCATAAACAATTTTTTATTTAAAATAGATACTTTATATTAAAGTTATTGTACGCTACTATTAGTTAAATAATAATAATTAAATAGTAATATTACCTTCACATTGATCTACAAAAATATGTATTTTTAGTTTATTATATAGACTCTAGACACACACTACGTATTATGGCATAATGTTCTTATTGTAAGTGACAAAAAATTTAAAATCTTTCAGATTATTTTGTATACGTAATTCAATATTTTTTTTTAAAAAAATAATGATTTTATTCTAAACGAACGTAAAAAATATTATACATTAATTCATTATTGCTTAATTAAGAGCCAAATTAAATTTCAATATTTCAAACAAATCTTAAAAGTAATTAATTTTGTAATAGCTTATAAATTATTTATATACTACATATTATACTACTATGTATAAAATCATAAACTATGTACTACTTAAGCAATTTTTAAATATAACATTTCTATACCCTTTTTTTTTTTTTTTTTTCTGTTTTAACCGACGACGCCGCGGGATTTGCTTTCGCATTGCTTCCGCGGCGCCGCCATCGTTTATTGACGGTATCAAATACTATAACACATACGTGGGAGGCAGACGGGACAGCTCCCCGGCTTACCCCGTTCAAGCATTTTCAACAATTAAATTTTACACTAACAAAGTCAATCTGAATTTTATGGAATGCCCTTGAATTCGCGTGCCTGTCATTTCTCCATCAGGGCGGTCGCACGTTCCCCTGTGCCCTTCGCAAGGCCTCTTCCTCGCGTTCATCATTTTCCTTGGTCGACAGAATCGTCTCGACCCGCATGGTCATCCGCATGATGAACTCCAGGCGATTAGTTTCGAACTGCTTGATAATTCTCCTTCGGGCTTGGGCGTCTTCTGGCAAGTCATGTGACAGGGGACCACACAGGATTGTCGCCCGCGTTCGGAGGTCGCCTCATAATCTCTGTCATTCGAACGTGGTCGTCAAGCCATCTCGGGCAACATTTCTATACCCTAGGCCTATATCATATTATATCATAATATTGTCAACGTTTAAATGCAAAAAAGTTTAATTTTTCTTTAGTCTATAGTACAATACAAATTATATACAAATCATTTCTGATAAATTTCAGTTAAATTAAAATTAAAAAACAAAAAAAAGCTATTTGCAATTTGACTCATACTTTGTATTTGCGTCATGTCGAATACCGAATACACTGGTACAGCCCAAATTGCAATCAGTACAATTGTAATAGTAATGTAAATATGCTTATAAAAGAACATTTTGAATTTATATGAGAGAAGATTAAAAATTATGTGTACGTTAATATTAATAAGTTGAATCGAATCATACTTCCGAGTTACTTTGTACCTATAAGTGATCAGACCCATTCCCACCATACCGAAGACTAAAATAAACAATATTACACAATTTTGTTTATTCAGTATTAACTTATTAAAGAGTAAATGTTTTACTTTACTTATATTATATTTATTATATGTTAGATATCTTGTTTCGTACTATATATATTCGTAATATATTTACAAATAGTACATAATTCTGAATTTTACTATACGAGATGACATTTTTCGATTTAATTTAATATATTATCTGTTTAATGTACTGGTGGGAATCTATTCATACTGATTTGTAATATTTACAGATGGAAGTTGTAAAATTTTGTCATGTTGGGTTATATAAGTTAATACAATATTGTAAAAATATTTATGTATTATTATTATAATTAAATACTAAATAATAGAGTAATCAATACGGTAAAATTATACATGGAATATAATTCGGACAGACTCTTATTATAACATATGACTTGAAATTCGGTAACAGCTTACATTATAAAGTAAATCACTGTAATTTATTGATGAATAACATTTGAATACATTAATAAGACATTATTATACTTATGTATAATATATGTATCGACAATGTATCATGTACTCATACATAAAAAAAAAAAAAACATTATAAAATTAATAAAATATTCATCGCTCCGCTCAAAATATAAAATACGATCATACACATCATAGTGTAACTATTAAGTTCATCGTCCTTTTCCGTATCTAAAATTGACGTGATACGTATAATCGATATTTTTAGTTTGCTAATGATTCAATTTGAATACAATTGCTGTATATATATTTAATTAATATAATAAGCCGTTATACAATTACTATGAAAAACGATTCTGAATGGTTATTTTATACTTATGTATGATTCTTGATTTTGAAGAATTTAGTTAAAATGTATTTATATACATAATTATAAGTCTGTGTTAATTATTGTTTCATATTTTTTAGTAAAAAACAAAAATGATTTTTTTGTTCACTCAGAAGCATCGTCATATGTAAAAATACACATATGTCAATCTAGGTATATATAATCGATATTTTTAGATTGGTAATGGCCCAGTTAGAACAATTGGTCGTTTGTTCGCACGAAATAAACTTAAATAAAGTTTTCAATTACAATACAATTTAATGTTTATATACTCATTGTGATGTGAGAAATTAAAGATGTACAAACAATTAAAAAAAAATCCTCATCTTTGCTTAATAGTAGATTTTCAAACATTTTTACCCAGAAAATAATTATTTATCGACATTTATAAAAAATTGTTTTATGTCTATATAATAATAGCTAAAAAATAGCCAAAACATTTTATTGTAATTAGTAAACTATGATATAAATGTAAAATTTGGTGACAACTTTAAGTATGGTTTTTCGTATTTGAATTATATCAAAAAAACAAAATCAGTTTTTTTTGAAAATTGAAATTGCGTAATATGTCTCGTTTTTCTTAATGTTTTGTTTGTTTTTCAATTATAAAAATAAGTACTGGGAGTTTATAAGTTTGACCTCTACAAAGTACAAATTAGATCGAATTTTATGTACATATGCATCTTATATTTTGAAAATCGAAGCATTTTATCGACAATTTATCATATACTCATACATAAAATAAAATAAAACACATGAGAAAATCAATAAATTTATTACTCTGCTCAAAGTCTAAAATACGATCATACACATCATTGTGCAACTATTAAAAGAACAACCAACTCACAAAATTAATAATTATTTCATTACCATAATATTATAATAAATAGTATAGTGTCTATCTGATATGTTATAACTAAAATTCGTCTATGACTATTCGTTCGCGGCGTTACAGAATCGTTCGCCGCGATTGGGGCCATATAGAATACTCACAATATTTTTACATTTTTGTTTAACTTAAAGTAACTGCGAATAGTAGCGTATACATGATTTCTGAAAGGTGGGATCGAAAAAAAAGCTAAATGGGAGGGAAAAATTGAAAAATCCCTCGCCCTCTCAAAACTTTTTACTTTGGTAGTAAAATATAGGGACAAATGAGGAAAAATAAATTTAATTTGAATTGATTCATAATTCACATTAAAACAATATGGTAGATTATTCCCTCTAATACTCTATAAAGTCAAAACTTCTGTATTATAAAATGCTACATCATTAAATGTATAAACAAAATAAATAATAATTAAATTAACAAATCTAATTTTCTCTTTTTTTTTTGTTGCTAGTCAGTCTAAAACTTTTGCTTAAATATTTCTATTAACTGGTATAAGTGTTAGGCCATTTAGCTGTTCCTGTAACAAATGCATTTTCACACATTTTCAATCATTCCGTGAGTGTCTTTTTTTAGATTTCAGATAAATAAATAGTAGATACGTACTACGTACTACGTATACGCAGTGAACTAAACCCGTAGCGATATTCTCATTAGTCATTTCTCATAATTCAATAACAACGATAATTTCTGATAACATTTAAACATAGGCTCATAGAGGAAGCATAGCCGTTTTAATCGAACATACCTACATACATATTGTTATATATAAAGTATTGTTTCTATAAATAAAAAGATAAGCTATAATAAAGTATTAACATAGTCGTTATTGACCATTTTGACTAAATAAACATTACTTTGCTACAAATAAAATAAAATACAATTATAATGGTTAAATGGTATTTAGTATTGACAACATTTTCAGAATTATATATATTACATTATAGTGCATAGTGCATAATGGAATCAAAAACAATAAAATAATAAAAATCCAATGGGAGGGGATCTGACCCCCACGTCGCCCCTTGTATACGCCACTGACTGTGAATGAACTTATTTTTTTTCGAACGAACTAATCAAATGTGTTTAAGAGTACTTCATAATCTTTTCATTCGTATAATTATATCACATTTTGGTTTAATCTTTAAGAAAAAAATAACACTTAAATTTAGGTAAATTATATTATGAATTTACCATATATTCACTGCAGTAAACATGTGTAATATTGATTTGACGATCGTGACATCGTGTACCTATGATTTTTTACGTCTAAACTGGCTACTTTAGTTTTAACTGTTAGTTGATACTAGAAGTGGGTGAGGGCTAAAATAATATTATTATCTACCAGTACTCTTATGAATTATGACAATTGATGTATTACAATTTATAATATAATTGTTATTATTTCATTAATATTAAACCAAAATATGATATAATTATACGAATAGAAAGATTGTTAGTTACTCTTAAAGTCTTAAATACATTTGATTAGTTTGTTAAAAAAAATAAGTTTATTAGCAGCCGTCGCCGCGGTGATCTAATCCGTGACGTCACATGCAATGTCAAAATTCACCGTAATTAGCGAACGTATTGTCATAAACGAATTTTAGTGGTATCATTTTTTTCGTCATGGCATGTACTATAAATTAAGCCAAGATAATTTTTTTAGTTGGATGGTCCTTTAAATCCATCGTTCTATTCCGAATCTAAAGTTGACGTAATAAGTATAATCGATATTTTTAATTTGTTTATGACCCAATTAGAACAATTGGTCGTAGTAAAGAAGGCCTAAAATTAACACAATTGCTGTTCATTTACTCATCGCCTTTTTTAACAAACTAAATATAAAAGGTGGTATACGAGTACCTAACATATGTGTTATTTTAAACGTTATTATACCCAATGCTGTATTTATACATTTGATAACGATTTTACGTTTTTACACTAGTTTTGTGCAAAATTAAATATGCATAAAAAATAAAATAATAAAAAACCTTTTTTTTGTACAGTAGATTTTGAGTGCCTACTTTTCGCCATAGAATAAGTTGTTTTATTTAATGCATTGAATTTGAATTCAATGTTAAAGTTTTAATGATATATTCACTTATACTTCAACTTTATAATTTGTTCTAATTGGGTCATTTCAGTGACGTGTCATACATGTGTGCAGTGTGTGCTAATGCCACGGGCCCTCGACTCAAGGGGCCCATTTATTTCTTAATGTTCTACAAAAAAAAAAAAATTAAATAAATACAGTCATGTACGAAAAAGTAAAAAAAAATTGTTTTCAATTTCAATTGGTTCTCATTTACTCAATCTGATATCGCTATATCATTGTTATAAAATATACATTTATATATATATATTTTTTAGAATAAAAAGATATAGGAGAGGGGCCTTTTTTTAGTTTTGCACGCAGGCCCATATTTTGGATAAACCGCCACTGGGTCATTTGCAAACTAAAAATATAGATTATTCGTATTACGTAAATTTTAGATTCAGAATAGAACGATGAATTTAATAGTTACACAATGATGTCAATTATTAAAAATAAAAACTTCAAATTCTAATATATATATATATATATATAAATATATAATAGCTCATTTAAATATTTAAATATGGGTAGGTTTAAGCACAACTTATGAGGTAAAAATGTTGGTTTAGACTCGTTTGTGCACATATACCAGTAGATTTTATAAATTTGCGACAACTCGTTTGCGCATAAAATTGTGAACAACGAAAACCTGTTAATAGGTACAGTTTTAGGTGTACATACCAGTCTTAAAGTATAACGATTATTTTCAATCGTGGTATCTCATCAATTTCCCCCATAATGAACTTATCAATGCAGTTGATAGGAAAAAAAATAAGTATAAAAATATTTAAAAGAATACTCAAAAAATGATTCTGAAATTGGAATGTGGCTTAAATATTTTTTCGGTTTACCTTATTTAGACCCTAATGACGTTCTAGACGCATTTACTCAAATAATTTCAATATCTCTATGTAACATAAATATGGATTTACTATATACTATATATTAATAAATTATATTGACGTTGATGCTGATTTTGACCCAGAATTATGGGCTAGTGAACAAGAAAATAGCCCAAGAACTACGAACGGAGATGAAATCTTTCACATGCACTTCAATAATCAGTTGTATACACTCCACCCATATATTCACCAAGTTATTCAAGTATTAATGGAAATTCAAGTCGATACTGATTTAAAAATTAGTTCATTAAAAAAATTAAAAAGTACCTGTAGAAACGAAATACTAAAAAAACAAAATTTTATGAAAAAAATATACTCTGATTATAAATCTAAAAAAATTGACATTTTAACATATTTAATGCAAACGCGTACCAATAATATACCTATAATACGTATATACTATTTTAACTTATATAACTTAAATATTTTTAATATGTATTATTTTAAGGACTTAATTGTCAAAAAATTATTGTAATTGTAATTAAAATTATTTTTTTTTAATCAACAAAATTGTAAATAATGATGGCTTATTATCTATTAGAAAGCTGTGCTATAAATTAAATTAACTCAAACAGCATTTTTAAACCCACCAGTCTATGGTACCAGAATATGATTAGACAGAAAGTTCTAAGCCTTATAAAGGGTGAAAGAAAATGTTGAAAGAGTATAATAATGTTCCACCATCAGTGCTGTGAATTTCGTGCATTTGCATGTTTTTTTCAGTGTATATTTTGCCTGTCTTAGTGCAAAAATGCATGCATACATTTAATATATTTTTAGTGCATTAAATGCACAGCCCTTATAATGATAAATTCGAAAATTTTGGAAGTATGTACACAGGTTATGTACACCCTATACGTGAGTAAGTTTCTTTGAAAAAAAGTTCCTATTATTCGCAAATTGTGCGCAAACGAGTTGTAAAAAAAATAAAACTACAGACATTTTCAACTTCAAATTTTGATGTAACTTAAAAAGAACCAAAATGCTTTAAAAAAGTTATCCTGTGACTTGCTTATGATTGAGGGGGTCTGAGAATATTTTTTTTTTTTGTAGCGCTTCTTCCATCCTGAACATCGTGTATCCACCCCACAGGCCAAGACTACATATACCAATAAGTAAAGTTTTGGGTTTTTATAGTCTTACATGACGTCGATTTACATCTAATCAAACATTATATATTTTGAAAGGAATAAACTTTCAAAACATTTTACTTTTTATAAACTTTAAGTGGAGTACAAAGCTATTAGCGTGATTTTTTTTTTAGTATTACCCATAGTTTAATACTTTGGTCTCCGTATTAAATACTAGGAGTATTGTCATTTTTATTTTTTTTTAAAGATAAAGAGGTAGTCCCTTAAACATTCTACCATATTTGTAGAAGTCTAACACTTTTAAAAGACGTAAAATTAGTTTTTTTTTTAATAATCATTAATCAGTAAACAGGTGGCCAATATATGAAAAAAAAAATGTATATGCTTATATTGTTTCGGAAATACACCTATTCGTGTATGTGAAGTTTTGAATGTCAAAACTAATTTCTTCAATCCGATTATTTCTAAATTGAAATATTTTTTTAAAAATTTTACCAAATTACAGGAGTATATGGCACTGTGAATATTAAATAAAACGATTGTAGTTTAAGGTAATTAAGTGAATGTATTTTATATTTGTACATGGAATTTCAAATAAATAATATTATAAAATTTGGTAAACTTTTTTTGACAATGTACAATAGGAATATAGTACAAGTAATTGTCAAGTATATGTATAATAATAAAATAATATAACTTCATTGTTTAAAGGTAACCCACATTTTGAATGTCATTTTCGAATTAATCAATTTTTAACTATCAACTTGTATTCTAAACCTAAAATTAGTGAAATAAGAGCTAAAAATTAAAAAAAAAAAAATGAAGTTTTGCTCAGCATGCGTAAAATACATGAGTTAAAAGTAATTGTAAGTCATAGGAACTTATGATCTATTAGTCTTGTCCCACCAAGAGAATTAAAACATATCTATACGATAATGAGTGATTAAGTGTACCCTGTTTTCACGGACACGCGGTATATAATTATTATATTTTTGGCTATAAATTATATTTGTAACATTAGATTGGTTGATGAAAATAAACTATTATTATTACCATTAAATTGTTACCTACTGAGTAAATCAAAATAACCATAAAGCGTATTGAACATCAATACTGCTGAACGAGTAAAAAATATTTTCTTTGATCATGCAATATTAGTTTATACTAAATAAACAAACTTTTTTAAACACTATTTATTCTGTTCCTAGGAAATATGGGTTTGGGACGAACCACTTGTAAAAGAACTCGACAAACATTATTATATTCAATTTATTATTTAACGTTCACATAATTTTTAATATTTTCTTGTATTAAATCAAAATGTTCTTTTTTAAGCACAGTTTAATAACTATTACAATTGTAACTATTGCAATTTGTAGTGTTATGTCAGTTAATTTAAGTGAAGAAAAAATAGATAAACTAGAAGGTAAAGTTTAATTTATTGATATAGACTAGTTATTTATTTTTGTAATTGGTATAATGTTTAAATAATTGGTCAACTATGATTTTGTATGTGAATCGTTGTTGTATTATAGTCTAGAAACAAACTAAACTTTTTTGATTTTAAATTTTGGAAATATTTTGATATAGAGTAGAGTATAAAAATGTTTTACTTAAGATTGTCTAAAAATTGCATATTTTATGATTGTATAATAATATTTTTAATGTAACTTTTTTTTAAATTAAAAATTTTTAAAATAACTAATAAGGTATTACAAAAATAATAACTTATAACATCTGTTTGGCATGTTGAAATTTGATTTAGCTTTATTCAAACAACAATGAATTAATTTTATTTACATTAATTAAAATAATGAGAATAAAATAATCAAATAGTTGGTTACATTTTTTTAGTAAATTATAATGTGAAAATTATTATGTCGTAATTTGTATTAGTAAATACTAAACATAGTATAGACAAAATATGGACTAATTAAAATATTTTTTTTTTCAGACATTTGTATATGTAATACATATTTTTACTATATTTATTATTATTACTTAACAAATCGTTACATAGAACAGTTATAATATTAGAGTATTATTCAAAAGAATCAAAAGATTTCTAATATATTATTATATTGTGGATTCTTATAATTGATTTTAATTGAGATTAATAATTATTACTATTGTCATAGAATAATCTATTCAATAAATAATGCAATCAGTAATTGGTCAATTTCACGTAAAAAATAATCTCGTAGCTACTTATAATATTGAGTTTTATTACAATTTCCACTTCAAAATCAACTTTTCAAATTCATACATTGTTATCATTAGGTTGGTATGTACAAAAGTGTGTGTGAAATTTCAAATTTTCAAATTCGAAATCTAAGCTTTTGTATATCAATTTTTAATAACTTTCAAATAATAACAAGTAATTTTTAACGAGATAATGGAATAGCACTTATATAAAAGCACAATTAAATATTTAAATTTATTCTATTTTTATAAAATTACATATTTCTTATTCACCGTTCTTGGAAAAAAATTTTTAAGAAATTCAATACACTATCGGGAAAATAATTTAGGGAATTTTGATACTGTGAAATTTAATTTCTAAAATAACTACTGGCCTTGGTGGTCGAATAAATTCACAAAAGTGAAAACTGAATAATATTTTTGAGATTAGATTAGTTGATAATTATCTAACATAAAACACAGTAGTATATTATACATATTGTGTACAATTTTAAATCTTAAAACTTAAAAGTAATTATTAAAATATAGTAGGTACTAGGTAGGTATAAAGTTATTTTATATGTAAAAAACCACATTTGACAACGGATATAATATATAGTACTAATTTGTTAGACAAGTACCAGATTATTTAGCTAATTACTAAAAATTTAATTCATTAAGAAGAAGTTATTCTCTTTAAAACGTAATTTGCAACTTGTATATTATCCCGTTATATGGGTTATTATATTGGTTAATTAAAAATAAACGTAGAATCATTAATCAAACTGATTTTGCTTATTAAAATATTTTAATTTTATTTTAAAAATTTAATAGTTTTGATAAAGTTTGCTGGATTTAGTAAGTAATTATAATTCACAATAGAAAGTCACTTAGTTGTGATCATATATTTTTAAGTAACTAAGTATATTTTATTAAGATTTATGATATTTAAAGTAAATTTAATGAATACCAAATATATACACATACATTTATAACTAGAAATGTATTTGGTATTTTTATAAATATTATTTTCTGATAACAAAACATATAAGAATGGTAAAATGTAATACGATTCTTAGATATGATTTCTATACTATTCTTATAAATAATTCATGAAACGCATCTAATATCTTGAATTCTTTTTTCTATCATACAACATAATAATTCGTATTTCTCGGTATACAATTTATATTTTTTTAATATAATATTTTAGAAGGCTTGGTTGCTGCGATCTATTTCCACTAACTTTAATCATTTATACAATGCTTTTGAGATAATGGTTAATCATTTTTTAAAGTTATGTATATGTTTTACATATACATGTAAGTGTGTGTAATACTTATTAAGTTACGTATTTTGTGTCTATCACACCCCTTTTTAGGATCTTAACTTAAACATTTTACGTAACGAAGTATTTTAACTGGTAATTCTTTTTATAACAAAAGCATTATGTTATTTGAGTAATTATTCAAACCGTAAACATTCAATAATTAACATTAAATCACAAATTATAATAAATAATATTAAGCTACCCTATAATTAATGTATCGTAAATAATTTACCACACAACAATTAATTGCAATTACTTATATAATATAACAAAATAGAAGTTTTTCGTAAAATTAAAAGTAGGTACATGTGTTTTCTTCGTAGCATTGCATAGAATTTTTAATAGCAAGTTTATTTTTCAAGTTTTTAATAGTTACATACGTACTTGTATTAATTTATATTTTATTTTTATCAAAGTCTAAATGTAATTGTTTGATATAAATAGAAAACATTACATTTGTGATCAATTTTCGAGCGATACATTTTTTACAACCAATTGACGTATATCTGAATACTAATATGTACTATATTTATATAATTCAATTTCAGCTACTAAAAAAGTTGACGACAGAAAAAGGTTCGCACGTGTTACAGGTATAATGGTTTAAAAATAAATAAATTATTTTTTGACTTTTTAAATATTACCCTACGCCCATTGTGCCTTTGTAAAATTTCATATTTAATGTACACCACCTAAATAATTATCTTATTCTGTAATTTAAAAACTTCTCCAAATTAATTACCGAAGATTCTTAGATTTATTAATAAAACATTATTGATATGAAATTAAATCATTTTTTTTTTTACATAAGTTCAATTTATCTAAACATTATAATTGTATAATTAAATATTGCAATATTGACTAAAATTTGAATAATTTTACATATTACATTTTAAAACAAAATGTATCTTCTTATCAATAAATAGTAAATAATTGATCATATTTATTTTTTAGCGTTTTTAGGTACGTATTTGCTGTATTTTTATTACCAATAGTATTACTCAGTTGTATATTTAATATATTATAAGATTTTTATAGTTCTGATAAAGGTTGAAATGATACGTACTACCATAGGCGCAATTTGAGTTTTAATTTCGTATTTAATAATTAACTTTATCGGACTAAATTTATGCCTATGACACTCACAAAAAATGTGGCTTTCTATTGGTAAAATAATTTTCAAAATCTGTTCAGTAGATCCAGAGATCAACCCAAAAAACGACTTATCTTTATATAATAAGTTTAGATGGATATAAATTATTATACTTAATATATTAATGGAGATAGTAGGACTGTATAACGGTGTTCGCCTGTGGTCTGAATGGCGATAAGTGAACGAATATTGACGTTCCGCAGCGTTTTCTGGTTTTTTTGTTCTCAGTTGGCCCAGCGAAGGAATCGTACGGTGATCGTCAGTGCTCGACAGAAACAACAGTTGGTTCGCACTGAGGTCGCCCTGATCAGAGCGATTTTAGTGCAACGGCGGTTAGTACCATTGCCCATTGGCGGGTTAAAGCTTAGCGGGTAGCGAGTACATTGGTGTTTCGTATTTGCAGCCACACGATATAGACTGGTTTGTCCTGTAAGGAAAATTATAGTCTCACAATTGACACATGGGTTGTCGGGATGAATGCTCGGCTAAACGGACAAGTCCTAGGTTTATGGTTGCCACGCTCGTGCGGGTCGTTATGGAGAAATCACCGCGAACAGTAGCTAGCTCTGTTGCCGGTTTGTACTATTTGCGATATTCACCGTCGCCGTTGGAGCGCTCGATTGCTCGATTTGTCGCTGGACGGTGTTCGCGATTCTCAGTTTCTCCTTGGCTTCCTAGGTATCTGATATGATGTCTGGAAATCTGTGAGGTCGGAGATTGGATGATGGATTTTATACCCGTCGGCTGGCATTTCCGTGGTTCTCGTTGGTTTAGACAGACCATTATGACGCGTGATCTTCACATCGTCGGTATGGCCGCCTGATACCAATGGTGTAATTTTCTAATGACCTAATCTAACCTAACCGACAAAATGTTCGATTTTGTACAATCGTGAGAACGGCCGATTTATGTGTATGTGTGTTCTGTGCCGTATCAACTGAGTCCGTCTGACGTAGCCTAAGCAAGCTTTTTGAACAAGGGTGGTTGTTCCGAACTGTTGATAATAGTATTAAAATACAAAAATGAGATAAGTAATGACCTACACAAAATCGGCAATAACCGAGAATGGTAGCCTCGCTCGAATATAATATATGGGCGTCCACTCACTCGTGATTGCTAGGAAAGACATGGCGTAAACAAATGCATCGGAGAGACCAACACACGGTTTTCCTGAGAAGGACAGTTTTAATTGATCAACGGGTATTTTTCGATTCGACTTAGCGCGATGTTATCTGTAGGTTATTCCTGATGCTTGTGAGGTCTATAAGATTGCCAATTGGATGGGAAATTAGCAATGCGTCACCACATAACATATTTACTCCTTGGTCACGGTTGACCTGGGCGTGATTCGGAAGGTTGCCACCAGTTTTCGGGTAAGCAGTCCGCATAACACTATGGTATCCCAATTGGTTTACACACCTTACCAAACGATTATTGGAAGTCGACTAGGCCGAAACACGAAGATCTTTCTAGCCAGAACGTACCTGTATTTATACCAATCGGGTTGTTCTAGCCCGGAGTTCTGAATGAAGTACCTTTTACAGTATGAATATGCCAATATTGACTTTAAAAAAAAAATGATATTTTAAAAATTAGAGTTAGCTACTGTTAGTTAATAGTTTCAATGTCGCTATCCAAAGGTTAGTATGTAGGTACATTATGTACATTATGTAAACAACATCATTAATATTTGTAATTAACTATCGCGTGTTCTATTAATCTAAGTTAATTATTTGCCTTGTATAAAAAATTAGTAAGCTTCAAACCGTTACAAATTATTGCTGGTTTTTTGGATCAAATAATTGTAATTTCAATATATTATGTGTAACTTTTTTCATATTTACTTTACTAAAGTTATGGTTTTAGCTATAAATAACAATCAATTTTTATTTAATTTTAAATCCCAAAGCCAACAGTAAACAAACAGTTAAATATTGTTGACGATACCCAACAACAATTTTAAATTTTGAATATTAACTGAATTTTTATATTTACTTAAAAAAATTCATATTTAAAAAAATGTTCTGTAAATATTCTTCCAATTTTCAATAATTTGTAACAGTGCACTATTATATAACTATTTTATTTTATTTTTTAGAAATAAGAAAAAGTATGTATTTGTATTTTCATTAACAAGTTAATAGATCATATTATTTTTACAGTGTTCAACTGTACATCATCGGTATATAATACATGATATAAATTGATGATCTATTAATTTATTATTATATTATAGATTATAGACATTTATTGATTCTCAAAAAAAAGTTTAAAAACAATGACTGATTTACTAGAAATTATTTAATTAATTAGAAACTATTTATTTATTTTTATAGAGAACACTGGTAAATATTTATGAGTTTTATTATTTGATTAACTAATAAAAAAACATTTTAAGGGTACGACTGTACGAGTGCTGCTTATATTATCTTACGCTGGAAAAATTGAAATCATTCCAAACTTTCTAATAAATAAAAATCAAAGTTATTATGGTTAGATTAAAATATGGTTACAGAACTTTGAAATAGTTTTGTTTATAGATTTTGAAGATAAAATATAGTGTTATATTCTAATGGAATAATTCATATTTATTTTCAATAACAACATCACATTTTTTATATTGAGTGATTAGATACATGTAAATAATTTATAACAACTAACAAATTTAATAATTTATAACTTATACATCATCATCATATTAATTTGTAAATTAATCTTGTGATATTTAATTCATCTCAATCACAATAAAATCACAAACTAATATCATTTTAGTTTAATAATATTATTGTATGATAGTTATTATGTTATTAAAATAATTGTATTTTTTCATTTCGTTTAGCTGAAATGAGTAAGTTCAATGACTATCATTTTACTCATACGTTTTATACGTCGTATTCCAAATTACTGTCAAGCTATAATAATAAATTATTTATTTCACTATTTGTTTTATTTTATTTAGCTTTGTTAAAAGGTATGTAATTTTAAAGTTTAAAATTATAATGCGTCTTATCTTAAATGCTATGTTTTTCATAATATAATTTATAAATAATTATCTTCATCGTCATCATAAAACATTTGTGAAAAAAAGAGCACTATATCAATGAAAATGACCTATTAATTAAACTCAGGTTTATTATAATTTTTTATTTTTTGTATAAATGTTATGTCCGGTTATTACATTAAAATATATTATGGCAACTTATCTTATTTTTATTTAAAGTATACTTTTTTCAAACAAAATTACTTACAGTGGATATAATACTGATATACGTTTAACTTTTGGGAATGTTTTGTATTATTAGTTAATTACAATAATTGTTTGAATAAGTTATAAATTATTCAGTTTCAATGTATTATAAGTTCTCCATTTAAAGTATTTATAAAATTTTTCATATAGTTATTAATTAGTATTAATTTTTATGTAGAAGTAGTTGGTACGTACCATTTTGTTTCGTTTTTTAATTAAATTTATACTTTAACTTTATTGAGATTTCAAGTTATTTTTATAAAATGAATAATTTTATCTAATAAAAATGAAAATTTCAATGGTTGTTATCCTCAATATTTTTATCAGAATAGATAATAGTGTGTTCCGTAAACAACGATTTAAAGCCATTACATAATTTGAAACACATAAAATATTTTTATCTCATATATTTAAAGAGTACTATAAATTCTTTTATTAAGTGGATTTCATTAAATCAGCGTCATATTATTTTCTCTATCGGGCCAACGTACAAAATAGATAAAACGCATTATCATAAAATTGTTTTATTTTTATGATATTTGAGTAATCTTAAAATAAAATCACCTATTATAAACATTATATAGAGAATAATAATTTCAAAAGCATTCCATATAGATTTTATATTTATTTATTATAGTGAAACTTTATATTTGGCTTTAATGAAAGGTGGGTAAGTGGGTGTTGTTCTACGAAACAGTAGGTGTCAAATAGATCACTGTGATGGACGCGTAAATTTGAATTAAATGACATATGTTTGTTCAAGTTCTAAATTTAAACGCTTACATCAAAAAATCGTGACAATAAAATATTGTTATTTTTATATCTAGTAATTAAACAACTTACGAGGAACCTTGTATTAAATGCTTGAAATACATTCATCTTTGTAAAATCAATACATTCATCACTCTGCTCAGAATCTAAAATTATAAAATTAAATATAATATATTAAATAGTTTTTTAGAAAATATTTAGACAAAATGATATGTTATAATCTTCATAATATTATTTACAATAATTGAATATATTAATTGAATAATTATTATTGTAATGGGAATTTTACTCTAAGATAACTCAAAAACAGAAATACGTTGTTTTACGTGAATATCCACTCATAAAAATGTAATAATTTTCTTTAGCCACGGGGAAATCCAAAGATATATCACATTAAATCCATTGCAAACTACATATTATATATAATTGTATAATTAATAACATCAAAACATTATATTGTATTTTTTTTATAGGGAGAATTGGTATGTTAATTTTATATTTACTCTGATATTTTACTATTTTAATATTTTTAATTACTAACCTAACTTTTTGTTAACGAAACTTATTTGTAGAAAACAATTTTTGTTATTCTATTTAATAGATAGTATACCAACCGTTCAATAACAATATTATTATTCTATCTGGTTCTAATAAAAGTTGTTACAATAATTTATCTTGTCCATACATCGTTGTGATATTTTCAGAAGTGTAGTGTAGTGGCTAATTGTAATTGTATTATTTAATTTGACAACAGTGTGTTTAATAAATTAATCATTCAATTCTAGAATATCTGAACATTTTATAATAATCTGAAATACTATTTTCCCAATATCTATGAAATTCTTACTTTAATCATTATAATATATGTATAAACATAAGACTTTAATCTTTTTATAGATAATATAATGTACAAAGTTTTAAATATTAGTGTTATTCTTTACAGGTGAATTTAGTACGTATTAATTTTTTTTTAACTAAAACTTATAAATTTTCTTTGAAGCTTCCCCGAATGTTGAAAATCTTTTCTACTAATTTTCAATTTACATTAAAATACATAAAGTTACTATCCTTAAAAGATATTTTAATTCAAATGTAAATGATAAGTCACTTCATTCTAAAATTAGATTTTTTTTAAACATGTTGAAATTATTATAAATCATTATACACCATAAATTATTTATAACAACTTATAAATAATAATTATAATAACTTTTTTTCTAGCAAATACGGGTAAGTTATTATCGTTGTTTAACTGAATACAATAAACAATTTCATAATTCTATGTATGTAGAATTTGAAATTTGTCATAACAAAGTTCATTTGCTTGAAATCAAACTCTTGAAAAAATCATTTTTTGAAAATTCACTTTCTATACTAATATGTTTAGTGTTGTAAATCACTGTTACAGTGTTAACCAAGTTAACAAATATCCATAGAGATCAATTTATAAAAGAGCTATCAGTAAATCAAAAGTGATAACTCCACACAGTTATCATGCTTTTGTTTGATATATTATGAACTATCAAAAACAGTCAGGGCTTTATAGTACCTATATAAAAACTAATAATACAACATAAATAATAACTAACAAGGGGGAGGATCGTTAGATCGACGCATCAAGCAGAATAATTATTTTATCAACTCTTCTGTCTACTACTTAAAAACTAGTAGCTCACTACTATATACTCTTTGATATTGAAAAGAATTTATAGATTTATATTTTAATATAAGCTATTACATGCAAAATACAAAAAAAAAATGTCTTAAAAAATTCTTACCTCTGACCTCAAATATTTTTGCCGATATATAAAATACCGAAGATCAGATAATATTATACTATGTACAATAACACTTATCGATGAATTCTATACCAGAGTGCCTAATATGGTTAAATCTTTTAAACATTTTTTTTTAGATTTGAATAAATTACGAACAATTTAAATACAAACAAAAGAATCGATAATTTGGGAAATTATATTAATATTTTATAACGGCTACCCATAAAAATCCCTATGAGTGAGATCATTGAATGCCTATATAATCCTTGAACTTCAACGAGTTAAAAGCAAGTGGATATATATTATATATATATAAAAAAATAAGTTTGAAACATCAAGAGACTAGATAGTTAATCAAAGAAAACTTATAGTTAGTAGTGGTGTGTTCAATTTTTTCTTGCCAAAAACAATAATTTAAATATTTTTTAAAAACCAGAAAAGAATTTTAGGTTTAAAATATCTTGATTACAGGACAAAATTTAAAATACAAAATTATAAAAATGAATGCAATACTTAGAAAAAATTATAGTTTTGAAGATAAATCACCTAGTGAATTTGATACATTGAGATTTCTCTCTGATTCAAATCCTACAAAATTATATTTACTCCAATAAAATGCTAAATGCACCTAATATATTTTAGAATATATTATTATGTAAAACAAAATGTCTTTTATAATATAATAACTAAAATATATTACAACTATAATATAATTATTAATTATTATTTGTTTATTATTTTCCAGACGGTATGTACCAATTATCGCTTATATTTTTTATTTAATTGATTAATAAAAATTAATTCTGTTTGACGAATTTCCTAATACATTTAAATAAGGAATTTCTTTCTCTCAATTGTTTTATAATAAATTTAAAATTGTAGATTATATAACGGAATGAGACCTTTTACGAATATATAAGGTTACTTAAATTGTGTTTAAAAGCATAATATTTTCTTGAATTGGTTTTTCATTGAAATTCCGATAACGTTTTCAGTGTGATTTAATAAACAATAATAAGTGTTAAAGATTTTAGGTATCTCCATTTCTATTCAATATATTTTTTTATTCAACTGTTTGTACATTAAACCGGTTTTGATTCTTCATAACTTTTAGTGCTATTTTAAACGATGGACGACGTGGCTTCAAAATATTATAATCTTTTGAATTTATAAATTGTGGTATCGGTATGCTTGTAATTAAACAACATTTTTTTTTTATTACTATCAACGACTTATAAATTTCAAAGTTATCAAATTGAATATATTGTTAATGTACTGATATTTTTTCAAACAATTCCCTAGTTTTTACAATTAAGATAATAATAACTCATTAATATATTATAATAATATTTATTAATTAAAATTGGATATATTTTTTTAGTTTCTGCATGTAAGTTACATTTAATTTTATAACAAAGTATTTTTATAATACGAATCTTAAATGTTGTGTATTTAGTTAAAGATTTCTATGGCTGTGAATAAATAATAATTTAAATGGTTTGTTGATTTTTTTTTTTTTTTTTTTTTTTTTTTGAAGTGTCAACAATCATTTTCAGAATTCTTAATAAAAGAAAAGCTTTTATTTTACTTATCAAATTTCAATTTCTCTAAATCTCGTTCATGTATTTGTATAAATCCGTAAATTTATTTGCAGCCAGCTTCCACTCTTCTCTTTTATCAGTTGTTCTTGGTCCAGTTCGATCTTTGAAAATATTTCAATCTTGTCCTTCCATTAGGATTCTTCCCCCTACGCTCTGTTCTATTACTAGTTTTAAAAATCGTTTATGGCCAATCCGTTTTTCCATCATCTTACTTTTTATTTATATTCATAATAGTTTTCCTTCTGATATTCTTTTAAGTAATTTTTTATTGGTTATTTTTTGTAGCCATCTTATTTTCGAAATGCCCCATATATCGCCGCATTTTAAATTATTCTAGCCTTATATATGTTTTTTCACTGGTATTGTACAGGTTTCCCAATCGTACACACTCCAAACAGTTTAAACACATTTTTTTAGTTGATTTTTTTTAATATTTTCAATACCAGTTTTATATGGTATATACATGCTATTTGAAATTTTAAAACCATGTATTGATAATTATAATTCCAATCCACGATATTATAGTAGAACAATTATAAATACTTAACGAATAGTAACAACTACTTTTAAACTTTAATTCCAGTGAATAGTGGTAAGTAAAGTGTTATATATTTTAATCTTGCATTATGTTAAGTAAAGAATGGATTTATTTTCAAGCTATATTTGTCTTTAATACATAAACTCTATTATAAAATATATCGTTATAGTAAAATTAATTCAATTCTGTTGTCTGTTTCCTGTTGAATTAAACAGGACGTATAAATTATAATACATGAAAATTATAGGAGTCAATTTAAAAACAATATTTTTGTATACCTGCATATTATGTTATGTTCTAAGTAGGTATTAAAAAATTAAGACAATTTTAAACTTCAATTATTTTTTTAATAAAAACATGTATTAAATTGAATACTTATTAAACTCTCAAAGACAGATTAATACTAATGATAATAATATAGAGCGTAGATTATTTGGGCGAATCGACCCAAAATATGGTCTGTTTGGGCCAATAAATATATACTATTTTGGCGAGGGTTTATTCAACTAAAAATACCGTTAAAGCGGTATAAAAATGTTCATAATATTCAACAATTAATTAAAAATATATAAATTTTCGATAATGGTGATTAATAATGATTAGCAATAATATCATCCGTATCTGTCACCAGGGTTTTACCTCGAATTTAGGTAAAAATAATTCTACTCACCCAAACGGTACAACCTATATTTTTGGTCAAAGTTATAACCTTCTCACAAACGACCACCGCTCGAAATATTCGGGGGTTTCAAACCAATACACTATAATTATTAATATAATAGCGATTTGTTAACGACATTCAAAAAGTGTACCGAGAAAAATGATTATGATTCTCCTACTATGTATAAAATTGTAGTTATTTTCTATATTGGTATGAAAACGGTTGACGTCTGTTGGTAGATGGTTGTAATAATTATACATATAAAAATATTTTATGTATATATACAATATTTGGTCTTCCTCGTATTTAGATTGTATAATCGTATCATAAATATAATTAATATTTGATGTTTATTTTTTTTTTATAGATGATGATCTGTGTAAGTGTATTTTGTAATATTATTAATATTTTTAGTGTATTTTTTAACTCGTTTTATGGGGTTTGTATGCCATTACTTTTAAAATCATAACAATATTAAAATTTTACTTATTTACTGTGAACGACATATTTATTAAACTATTTAATAAATTGTAGTCATCCATTATTTGTATGGCTACTATTATCATTACCCTGTAGAATTATTAACTTTCTATAACAAGTGTTGACTATGAGTTCCGATAATCCCATAAATTTAACCAACATTTTAAAATTTAATATGTATTTATATTTTTGTCAATTTAAAATTATTCTATTTAATAGTCAGGGTTGAAAATAAATACAAACATGGATTTTACTTAAAAAATATTATGTATACTACATAGATCGTTTAAACGTTTTAATCATTGTTTAAAATGTTTTAATAAACGTTTAAAAATAAGATAGTAACGTAATTGTTTTTGTGAAATATACAATTTATTTGAAGATCACGGTATACACAAACATGGACTTATACATATCATATAAGAATAATGTTACTTTATAATGTATCTAATGTACCTATGTTTAATATATGTATTATACTTGAAATAAAGCATTGTTATAAATCAAATTTATACATATTAGTAGTTCAAAACATTACAAAGTAAAAGTTTGTATTTATTATTTAAAAAAACTATAACTATTTTTTTTCAACTCTGGTTATAATTAATGAACATTTGTAAGCTTATGTGAATTTTACTATTCCATATCAAAAATTTAACGATACGTAATTTTTTTCTTTTAGTATTAATAGTCCACAGTAAGTATATATTCTTAGTATTATTTCGTGTAAAATGTATTTACACATTCCGTTTCTCACAGAAAAATTGTTAAACATATGTTTTTAAAAACTATATATCAGAGTTTAATGCACATAAACATATTTTTTAGTTATCAATATTGTCTATTAAATAACTAAATTTATCATTTGGGTCTGGGTAATCAAGTTATGATAAACATAATGTTTTTTTGTTGTGTTGATGGTAAATCAAATAATGCAAATTTAAGATTTTGTCATATCAATTTCATACCAATTACGCGTTTAATATAATAGTATATACAAATTTAAAAATGCATTATTTAAACATCAGAAGTTGCAGAAATAAATTGTTCACTAATCAATTACGTCAATGAATTACCTTCATACGAGTGAAAGGCGTGTCACGTAAATGCATTGCGATAAATTGGTCTTGGTAAGTTGGGCGCTGGTGTAATATCATTGCGCGTTATTTCGGATGGTGACGATACATGCCTATATGTACAATAATATATACTTCATCAAATTTTCAATAAATATTGCAATATGTATAATACCAACAGTCAAAATAATATAATAATTAATAATACCTAGTTTAAATAAAATACGCATAACTTATTAGTAAGTATAAAATATAATAATATTATTATTATCATATTTTTCAATACATTGATAAAAATCCAAATATATGGATGAACTGAATTTAACTATAATTTACATATCCGACGATATCATTAATTTGATGCGATCTATCGTAATATATAAAACGACTATATGACGCACCACGCGAGGTGTTATTACACCGCGACCAATTCCCTGCGCCTAACTTATTGCGACCAAATTATATACCCGTATAATAAAATTCAATGTTCAACAAATATTGTTTCACCTAATGTAAAATTTGTCGAATTTATTATTTATTTTACCAAAAAAGTAACCTAATTATTAGTTATACTGTTCTGCCAATAAAAGTAATTATTGTAAATTATGTGTTTTCAGACATGGCAAACCGTTACAAGGAATATTTCAATAGTGAAGGTATATATAGGTGTATAAATACTGGAATATTGAAAAAATACTATAATATTAATTAAATAAGGTTTATATTCATGTCAAATAGAGTGCAACTAATCGTAAAATAATATTTTGGTGTTTGACATTTGAATGCTGTAACAAAATAGTGTTAATATTGAATAAACAATAATTAAATATAAATAAATAATTTGGGTCAGTTGTGTTAGCCGTGGCTTAAATAATAAATTAACAATAATTAACTGAGTGAAGGGATAACATTAACACGTCATCTCAAAGGACGAATATAAATTAGCGAGTCATGAGTAGTGGGGGTTATGCGTTGAGCATAAAGAACAAATCTAATAAATCTAATACCAATTTATTTTTCAGATAATTTTTTCGACAATTCAGGTATAGCCATGTGCATGGATAAAACTCAAAACAATGAACTCCAAATTTTTATGAAGAATCTTTTACCATTACCTAAAAAAGAAAATGAATAACAGGTGTATAAATAAACCTTTAAATATTTTGTCACAATTAAAGTAATTTGAACAGTCTAATAAAATAAAATGTTAACTTTAATAAAATCATAAATAAAACTACAGATATATTTCTTGTTTTTTATTTGTACTTACGTAATATTATTTCCTGCTGTTTGACATAGTAAATAAATTGATATTTGATGATTAGAAAATTCTTAGCTATTCTTAAATACTTCACTCGCACCTATTTACCGCAAGTTGGTCGTAGTCATACATTTAAAATTTGTAATAAAATATTATTTTATTTCAATCAAATTTTTATATTAATCAAATCCAACTTATGCAATACTGGAATATTCATCATGCATGCTAACCATCCCGGATCTCTTTTATCCTTTAACAAGGGACTTATTCAAAATCTGATTTTAAAGTATTAAATTAAATAAAGTAATTATGAATATATAGTATTATTTTTTATTTGATTTAATGACGTGGAGTTTTGGGTATAAGATAATATAAGACTTACTATTTTTTTATATTAGAACTAAGTACTAACGAGGTTTTACTGACTGGTTGCCGGTTAGCAAATGGTATCTAATATAGACCATGTAATAAATAAGTAATTTAAATATATTAAAATAACTATGTATATTACTAACTATTATATATTAAATATTAATATAAGTATTAAATAATCGCTATCATAATGGTACCTTGTGGATTTAATAATTATTCTTAATTAAAATTCTTGATCAAATGTGGACGGTTTTTCTAAACTTATCTTTAATAGATAGGTACTATCTAATTATTAGGTACTCATAAAGTAATAAATTATAACATTTTCGTAATAAAGCATCTAGGTATTTAATATAATTAGTGGTACGAATACAGAGGATAACTACAATCGAAAATTGAATCTCAACGCTCAGGCCTACGTTCGAAATATTTAGAAAAGCACGTGACATAATACGACGCGAATAACATATTTTAGGTACCTACAGCGTATTCAACGCGTTCAGACGGTTTGTTTATTTGTTACACCAGCGGCATGCAGATCTTCTCCATTAGATTCTAGTTCATGTTTAACTTTTCAAACCGTTGGAATTGGATCGGTTTTGTTACCCGTTTTATGACCGTAGTTAATATCAAAATATATTTGTTTTTATCCAAGGTGAAACTATTTTTTAATTGTATAACAACAAGAAGATGAATTAATTTAATTTCTTGTACCACTGGTTTTATTAAACACTTTTTCGTCAATCACTCAAATCACGTCCATGATGTTATTTATATCTACAGATTTTATTGTTAAAATCAAAATATATTGGTTTTGGAAATACTAAATGCTTATAAATATAGTTTGTCTAAAAGTGAAAGACAAGTAATTTTATTACCAAATTTTAAATTAATAGTTACGCCTATGTGAACCACGAAAGCCCGGTTATCGTTTGCGCATTATTTGCCTGCTCCAAATGTATTATTGTACATAATTTACGCATCAACAACCAATATGTCGAGTAATAGATAGAATGATAAATAAAAAAATAATTAAAATAATTTGAAAATTCAATATCACATGATTCATGATATTAATATATGTAACAATTAAAAATAAATTATCTTTTATTAAATTGTAATCAAGTCATATAAATTTAAAATAATATGTCATAGCACATATAGGTAATCATTATATAATATTAACATATATTATAGGTACCTAGTTGAAATAAATATAATATATAAATCAATACTTTTTGATTAATTGTAAATGTTAATAAATCCTATTGTTGTAACAACCTGGGTTTATGTCGTAGAATTAACTAGTGATGGGCAACGATATTGATAATTCGATACGATATCGATATCCTAACACATTTTCGACACCGATATCGTTCTATAATATTGTATGATATATCGTGATATCAAGTTCAATAATTGTTTTAGAAATACATTTTATTTTTAGATTATAAGCTTTAGTTGTATTGTGTGTGATGCAGTGTAATAGACTATTAAGGGGATTGGAAGCGGCGATTTTAAATATGGGAAAGTCGATCTCCTCAAGAAGACTTGACGCTAAATTCAAATCTGTTTTTAGAATTCTTATCGCTTCATTCTGTCAATCGGTAAGTTGGAAATAGAACACGTCTATAATCCTACGTTGCGTGTATGTTAGACAAAGACAGAAAATAACCGCTTCCAATCCCCTTAACTAATAACTAAAAAGTAATAATATTTGTCAGCTGATAAATTTTGTACACGTGTCCCCGGAAAATGTGAATAATTATATTATTTATTTTTAATTTTACATTTTGACATTATAGTATTACATTTGTTATAGGCTTATAGCTTATAATGTTATCTGTATCGATAAGCATTAGGTACTAGGTATAGGTAGTATCTTATTGTTTTTTTAAACACTTTCTAGGATGCAGTAATCAGGTTTGGAGATTAAGAATAAAAAGAGAGTAGTTTTGTTTAGTTATGTTTATTTTTAAATATTTATTTTAATTTTAATGGTCATAAGTTAAAATTTAACAAGATTTACTATAATATTTATTTAATTATCTGAATGTCATTTTTTATTAATTAGTAATCGATGTTTAATTAATAATATAATAAATAATAATAAAGTACGTATGACTATGTACTATTCCGGCTTTTGATGTGTTAGGATTTTTTGTATTTGTTTACACACAATATCAAATATATTATAAATCATAACTATACTCCGTTCGCAGGAAATCTGTGGTTATTTAAAATATACGAAAGGTGCTGAGGATTGGAGTTTTTAGGTGCTTGCGGTGGATTACGATACCTTTTTGATGGTGCGGAACCACATTTTTTTGGTGATCTGAGTTGCGAAGAGTTAAAATATAATCATGAATAATATTGAACACTGCAGTAACGTACCTATTTTACCTATATTATACGCCGAGAAATACTTAATGTTTGCGCGATGTATGTTAAACGATATAATATATTATAATATCATTATTGTAATTAATACTTTGTATTTTATAATAACATACACAAATTTTTTATTAAAACTCAAACCAACCTTCAACGAGGGCCTCAATTTGATGACTAGATGATAATACTGTTACTTTGTTGAAATTTATCACTATTCTACGTGGTATTGTACGTGTATAATACTGTATAGACTACACAGAAAAATTATGAAAAGACATTAATGATATTGCTGGATTAACTCCAGCACTGGGAGGAGCATTTTGAATTGAAAAAAAATCGTTGAAAATAATGGACGTCCAATTATCTGCAGAGAATCACACCGAAGTTTTAATTTCAATCATATTAAATAGTTCAGTTGTAGTGAAACTCACTGTTATAAAAAAATATCCTTTTTAGGGCATAAATTCGGTGAATATCATGAGCGACACAACACACAAGTTACATATTATACAAAATTTGAATAAAATAGTTTTAAATTTTGTGCAGCTTTCGTCATGTAAGGAGTAGCATCAGATTACATCAACAAAACTTTATATTTTTTAATTCATAAATTAAAAACTTACGAGGAGCTTTGTATTAAAATTTTCAAGCATTTCTAATTGCTACCCAGAAAATAGTTTTTAATCGAAATTTATAAGAAAAAAAAAATGTTTTCCTGAAAATAAAACTGTATTACATATCTAATGGGTTTATTACTTTTCTTATTATTTATCACTTTAATAATATGTTCAGTTAATTTGAAATGTTCCCCAAAGAAGTCATTTTTCAGAAATTGAATTAAATCTTGTACCTATAATTTTATTTCTATCATTCGTCAATATAAAATTTGTTCTCGACTCACTATAATTAATAAAATTTAAAATAGTGATACGTATATATTACGTATGTTTACCCAGACATATCATTAAACACTATTATTTTATTCTTTATTAATCTTAATAATATTTTTGTGATATCTATAGATCTTGACACTGGAATATTTATCGATTCATCTGAATAAGTATTTCAATATGTATCATGGATATATGATTATTTCGATAATTGATTTAAAAATATACTCGTATTTTCGTTGTATGCTTATTAAGTCCCAATACCTGAAGGTTAAACAAATATACAACGAAAATACATATATTATTAAATCGATTTTAGAACAAATTTTATTTTGATAAATGATGGAAATAAAATAATTCAAGTTTTAATTCCATATCTGAAAAATGACTATTTAGTGGAAAATTTCAAATTAACTTAACATATTAAAGTGGTAAATAACAAGAAAAGTAATAAATTCATTAGATATTATGTAATACAATTCTATTTTCAGGAAATCAATTCTAAAATGTCACTGAAACTCAATGCTTTCGCTATTTACAAAATGAGCAGTTTTTTTTTTTTTAAGCTTTTTGAATACTATTATGCGTGAATATATCATTAAAACTTAACCTTTGAATTCAAATTCAATACATTAAATAAAACAACTTATTCAATAGCGAAGAGTAGATACTCAAAATGTACTATACAGTAAATAGATTTTTTTATCATTTTATTTTTTATTTATCTATAATTATGTGCAAAATCAGAATATAAACTTAAAACCTTTATCAAACGTATAAATAAAGCATTGGGTGTAATATAGTATAAATAATACATGTATTATGTACTCGTATGACACCATTCATATTTACTTTGTTAAAAAATCGATGAGTACATGAACAGCAATTGTATTCAAATTGGGTCATTAGTAAACTAAAAATATCGATTTTACGTATTACGTCAATTTTAGTTTCGGAATAGAACGGTAAATTTAATAGTTATACACAATGATTTGTATGATCCTATTTAGAATTTTGAGCGAAGCGACCAATTTATTAATTTTATCATGCCATGTTTTTTTTTGTTTGTACATAAAATATGAGTACATGATGATTGTCGATAAAATGCTTCGATTTTCAAAAAATTAAATGTGTATGGATTTCAAATTAGATCTAGTTTGTACTTTGTAGAGGTCAAGCTTATAAACTCCCAGTACTTATTTTTATAATTGAAAAACAAACAAAACATTATGAATAAACGGGGAAATTTACGCAATTCCAATTTTCAAAAAAATTGGTTTTGTTTTTTTGATATAATTCAAAAACAAAAAACCATACTTAAAGTTGTCACCAAATCTTAGATTTATATTATAGTTTACTAATTACAATAAAATGTTTTGGCTATTTTTGAGCTATTATTATAGAGACATAAAACAATTTTTTATAAATGTCGATAAATAATTATTTTCTGGGTAAAAATGTTTGAAAATCTACTATTAAGCAAAGATGAGGATTTTTTTTTAATTGTTTGTACATCTTTAATTTCTCACATCACAATGAGTATATAAACGTTAAATTGTATTGTAATTGAAAACTTTATTTAAGTTTATTTCGTGCGAACAAACGACCAATTGTTCTAACTGGGCCATTAGCAATCTAAAAATATCGATTATATATACCTAGATTGACATATTTTGTAACTAGTTTCGAAATAAATTAATGAATTTAATGGTTATACAATGATTGGGCATATTTGTATTTTTATATATGACGATGCTTCTGAGTGAATAAAAAAATCGTTTTTGTTTTTTACTAATAAGTAATATAAAACAATAATTAACACAGACTTATAATTATGTATGTAAATACATTTTAACCAATTTCTTCAAAATCAAGAAATATTTTAAAATATTTAAAAATATATGATATAAAAATTTTATAAAAATTGTATAGTTTCGAATAAAACTATGATAGTTTGTTAAAATGCTAAATTCTAATTTATATGTATATAAAACTAATAGCTCATTTAAATATTTTTGTATGGATGTAAGCACAATGTATGGTAGGGAGGGTCTTATATTACATTTTCAAGTTTTTTGATCTAGTGAAAAAATTTTTATTGATATTTGTTTATTTTAAAAATTCAATAATTTAATTATTATTAAAAAGAGCCTAAATGCTTTAAAAATTTTATCTTGTGATTTGCTTATGATTTAGTGTGTTCCGATAATTTTTTTTTTTTTTTGGATCTTCCTTTTTTCGAACATCGCGTATCCTCCCATAGACCAAGGCTAGATACCAGTTAGTATAGTTTTGGGTTTATATAGTTTTACATAATGTCCTTTTGTATCTAATCATCAAATACCATATGTTTTGAAAAGAATAAATTTTCAAAACATTTAACTTTTTGTATCCTTTAAGCGGAGTACAAAGCTATTAGGGGATTTTTTTTTTTAGTATTACCCGTAGTTTAATACTTTGGTCTCCGTATTAAATACTTGGAGTATTGTCATTTTTATTTTTTTAAAGATAAAGAGGTGCTTTAAAGCTTTGTGTTTTTAAAGGAATTTTTTTAGTGATTTTAGTTAGTTTAGTAATATCATAAATACAAGTACATTAAAAATTAAGAGTTTGATGAAGACTATTAGAAATAAAAATCATGTAGTGTCATAAAAATAAAATCAATATTTATATATATTTATATCATGAAATGGTTTAAAATCATCAAAATAAAAAAATAAAAAAATATTTTAAAAACTAAATAATACAAATATTTGTTTCAAATGTATTCATTAATTTATATATTTTTTTTTAATTGTGTCCACGAAAGTAATATAAATAATAAATTATGTTAAATTTAATTGTAATTATATTTGTAACTACAGATTAGTTGACGCAAATAAATTATTATTATTATTAAATTTTTACCTACTATATAAATCGACATAACCGTAAAGCAATAAATTGAAGATCAAAACAACTAAACAAGTAAAAAGTATTTGCTTTGATCATGCAATATTAGTTTTTACTAAATAAACAAATTATTTTAAACATTATTCATTTTGTTCCTAGGAAAGGTGGGTTTGGGACGGATCGCTTATAAAAGAACTTGACATACGTTATTATATTCAATTTATTATTTAACGTTTACATAATTTTTAATATTTTCTTGTATTAAATCAAAATGTTCTTTTTTAAGCACAGTTTAATAACTATTACAATTGTAACTATTTCAATTTGTAGTGTTATGTCAGTTATACCTCTTGACGATATCGATAAATTACAAAGTAAAGTTTAATTTATTGATATAGAACAGTTATTTACTTTTGTAATTTTTTATATTGTAAATTGATCAACAATGACTTTTTTCTTGATTTTAAATTTTGGCAAAATTTTGATTTAGAGTAGAGTATAAAAATGTTTTACTTAAACATTGTTTAAAAAGTGCATAGTTTATGATTGTGTAATAATATTTTAATTTAGTATGGTATTTCAAATAACTTATAATTTATTGTTGAAATTTGATTTAGCTTTATTCAAACAACAATGAATTAATTTTATTTATATTAACTAAATGATGAGATTAAAATAATCAAATAGATGGTTCCATTTTTTTAGTAAATTATAATGTGAAAATTATTATGTTATTGTTATTGTGTTATGTTATGTTATTTAGTATTTACTAATAGTAAATACTAAATATAATAAAGACAAAATATGGACTAATTAAAATATTATTTTTTCAGACGACTGTATATGTAATACATATTTTTTACTATATTTATTATTATTACTTAACAAATCGTTACATAGAATAGTTATAATACAGATAATTATTCAAAAGAATTAAAAAGTTTATAATATATTATTATATACACTAGTACATAGTACTAATTTGTTAAACAAATACCAGATTATTTAGCTAATCACTAGGGCTCGGAAGTTGATGCACAAATGTGTTTCATTAGCATGTGAATCTAAATAACTAATTTTTATTTTCCATTTTTTTGCATTTTTTGGTGTTTATTACTTTTTAAGACATTTTCTGACATTTTTATTTTTTAAGTCATTTTTCCACATTTTTAGTCATTTTTACTGATTTCACATTTTTTCACGTCTTATTATTATGCCGATAACTTACTTAGAACTTTGAAATTACCACGGACTAAAATTAGTACCTATTCAATTTTATCTCACCGATTACATTCATCGTTGTCGCGTTGTATTGAATATTATTATACCTAAATTTTATTATTTTATTTAATTTTAAAGGACACTTTGTGTAATTTTTATGTCATATTTTAAGTAATTTATAAGCTTTGATAAATGTATATAGAACTGTTAAGTAAAATATAGTACAATTTAAAAAAATATATATTTTTTATTAATTTAAAACAAATATTTGTAATTTTTTTAAGGACATTTTTTGACATTTTTATGTCATATTTGCATATTTTTTTTGTCACTTTTTAATGTTTTAAGGTGATCAACTTCAGAGCCCTACTAATCATTAATTTAATTAATTATCAGCAAGTTGTTCTCTCTAAAACATTATTTTTAACTTGTATATTAACCCGCTATATGAGTTATTTTATTGGTTATATAAAATAAAAGTAGCATTATTAATCAAACTAATTTTTCTTATTTAATTTTTTTTTTTAAATTTAATAGATTTAATTAAGTTTGCTGGATTTGAAAGTAAGTAATTGTAATTTACAAGAAAGTCATTTAAATGTAATCACATAAAAATAATAAAAACAATTAAATAAAAAAAATAATAAAAATATATTGATATTAAACATGATACCAAGATTTGTGTAGAAGTTCAAGCTTATCAAAAAAAAAAAAAATTCTATATTAAGTTCTATAGTGACGATGTATTACTGATACGTACACGTGATAACTGTAGGATTATCGAATGATTAAAATTTAAAAAGCCGAAATCGGCCTATTAGTTTAATGAGCTGGTAACCTATATTTTAACGGCCCAATAAAACTATTGAACGTTTAAAGATTGTTTAACGGATGAATAAAATTTTAATCATTCGTTAGCGCGCTAACGGCTCGTTAAACGTTTAACGGAAGTTCATGCAACCCGGCATAAGTATATTATATAAAGATTGATAATGTTTAAGGTAAATTTAGGGAATACAAAATATATACACATACATTTATAACTACAAATTAATGTATTTAGTATTTTTATACATGTTAATTTCCGATAAAAGCATATAAGAATGGTAAAATGTATTACGATTCCATACGATTTCTATACTATACTTATAAATAATTCATAAAGCGCATTTAGTATCTTTTTTTTCTATCATACCACATAACAATTCGTATTTCTCGGTACACAATTTATATTTTTTTTAATATAATATTTTAGAAGGCTTGGTTGCTGCGGTCTATTTTCACTAACTTTAATCATTTAACTGCCCTATGTTTATAATTTTTATTATTAATTACAAAACTATGAAATGGTCTTTGGTATTCAACAATAATCACCTATCTACAATGCTTGTAAGATAATGATATATTGATATGTCATTTTTTAAAGTTATGCATATGTTTTACAATATATATGTGTGTGTGTGTGTGTGTGTATATATTTTGTGTCTATCACACCCCTTTTTAGGATCCTAACTTAACCATTTTACGTAGCGAAGTATTTCAACTAGTATTTATTTTTATTACAAGAGCATTATGTTATCTGAGTAATTATTCAAACGATAAACATTCAATAATTAAAGATTTGTAATTTTATACGATTTTACAAATTATTATAATATCTCTATAATATTTATTTGATGAGATATTGGATACAAATAAAGCACTATTTTATGAATAATATCTATAACAAATTATAATAAACATTAAGATAACCTGTAAATGTATCGTAAATAATTTACCACACAACAATTAATTGCAATTACTTATATAATATAACAAAATAGAAGTTTTTCGTAAAATTAAAATTAGGTACATGTGTTTTATTCGAAGCATTGCATATAATTTTTAATAGCAAGTTTATTTAAGTTTTATAATAGTTATTACATACGTACCTAAATTAATTTTTATTTTATTTTTATCAAAGTCTAAATTTAATTGTGTGATATAAATATAAAACATTACATTTATGATCCATTGTCAAGCGATACATTTTTTACAACCAATTGACGTACCTATATATCTGAGTACTAATATGTACTATAAAAAAATATTTATATTTATATAATTCAATTTCAGATTCAGTTAAAGACGTTAACAAGATCAATCAATATGAAGGTAGTTGTTTAAAAATAAATAAATTATTTTAGGACTTTTCAAATATTATCTTACCCATTGTGGCTTTGTAATATTTCTTATTTAATGTACACCACCTAAAGAATTATCTTGTTCTGTAAATTAAAAACTTCTACAAATTAATTACTGAAGATTCTTAAATATAATAATAAAACACTTAAATTTATCTTCTTATCAATAAATAGTAAATAATTAATCATAATTATTTTTTAGAGACTTTAAGTACGTATTTGCTGTATTTTTATTACCAATAGTATTACTTAGTTGCATATACAATAAATAATATTTTTATAGTTCTAATAATGGTTGAAACGATACGTACTACATACCATACGAGTACGCAGTCTCGTAAATTGTCGATAATATTGAAGCTTTCTCATGCTGTTTTTTTCTATATAATAATATTATACTTAATACATTACTGAGACAGACTGGGTCCGTTTGACGTGGCCTAAGCAGGCGTAACTAACAAGGGTGGTTGTTCCGAACTGTTGATAATAGTATTAAAATACAAAAATAAAGGTTATTTTTGTTACCGTATCATGATTTAGATATAAATTTAGTATAATTTGGCTATACTAAGTTATAACATCTATAGGCTATCAATGCATATTGATTAAAAAAAGAAAAATGATATTTTGAAAATTAGAGTTAGCTGCTGTTAGTTAATGGTTTCAACTTCGTTATCCAAACTATTGACTACTATTACCAACAGTAAACAAACAGTTTAATATCAATAACTATACCTAACTAAAATTTGAAATTTTGAATACTAAATAAATTTTTATACTTAAAAATTCCTATTTTCAATCATTTGTAATAATGTATTAATATATGACTATTTTATTTTATTTTATAGGGAACAAAAAGAGTATGTATTTGTATTTTCATTAACCTGTTAATAGATCATGTTAGTTTTACAGTGTTCAACTGTACATTATCGGTATATAATAAATTATATAAACTGACGATTTATTAATTTATTATATATTGATCATAGATTTATTGATTTTCGAAAAAAAATTGTTTAAAAACACTGACTAAAAATTATTCCATTAATTAGAAACTATTTATTTATTTTTATAGATAACACTGGTAAATATCTATGAGTTTTATTTTTTTTTATTATTTATTTAAATTAAGCCTCGGCGTCTAAGACAATTGGCAACAAAGAGTTTTACATATACAGTATATTAGATATTACATAGGTTATAGATTATAAAATATTAATAAGGTTGGTCTGAACTATAAAAGTGATTATGTGTCTTATATTTTCTGGGTGGAGGGTTCCTGACAGAATGTTTAATGCGCCTGCTTCACGTTTTTCTGTTTTATATATGAGGCATTCGGATACGATGTGTTTGATTAAAAGAGGTATACCGCAACTGGCACATATAGGTGGGTCTTCCTTTTTCATCAAATACTGGTGTTTTAGCGACGTGTATCCTATTCGCGTCCTGTTGATTTCAGTTTCTATTTTCCTTATGAAGTCCGATGGAGAGAGTCATGTTTGGATGGTATTTTTAATTTCATTTAATTTTGAGAGACCTTGTTTCCATGCCCGTAGCCATATGTTGTTCAAAATTATTTTTGTTATGGATTTAGCGCCCGTGTAGGATAAAACAATTAAGTCTAATAGCATCAAGTGATGTTATTGCTTGGCGTGCTTTCTCGTCAGCTCTTTCGTTTCCCGGAATTTTTTTGGAGAGGTTTTCAATACTCTTCAGAGTACTTAGTGAGTCGCTAAGGATTACTGCTTTGTGAATACGTCTTGTTTTTATGAGGTCCAAGGCAAATGAAATTACCACTGCCTCAGCTGTGTATATTGAACAAAAATTAGGTAGTCTGAGCATAGAAACGTGGTCTTGGAATACTACAGCTGCACCGACACCACTTTCCATTTTAGCATTTTAGAGCCGTCAGTGTATATCTCAGTATAACTATGAAAATCGGAGACGAATGTATGTAGACGTTCATTTTAAATTATGGGTGTGGTGTAGCTCTTCGAAAATTAACTTAGTCCTCTATTGATGGAGTTGTTTAGTAACCAAAGGGGCGTCTATATGAATTCGTTTTTGATGAAGTCCAGATGTGAGAATGGGATGTCTTTTAGGGTGTTATGAGTTTTATTATTTGATTAACTAATAAAAAAAATGTTTGAAGGGTATGTGTGTTGCTTATATTATCTTACGCTGACAAAATTAAAATTATTTCAAACTTTCTAATAAATTAAAATCAAAGTTATCATTGTTAGATTAAAATATGGTTAATATGGCGGAAATAGCGCCGTGAAAGTAATGCGCAAGCGGTTCCCTCGGCGTCGTCGATTTAACCGAAATAAAAATATATGGTTACAGAACCTTGGGATAGTTTTATTCAAAAATTGGAGAATAAAATAGTGTTATATACAATACCAAATAGACATATTATAAAATTGAATAGTTCGTATTTATTTTCAATAATAAATAATTATATTTTTTTATATCGAGTGATTAGATACGTGTAAATAATTTATAACAACTAACAAATTTAATAATTTATAATTTATACATCATTATCATATTAATTTGTAAATTAATCTTGTGATATTTAATTCATCTCAATCACAATAAAATCACAAACCAATATCATTTTAGTTTAATAATATTATTGTATGATGGTTATTATGTTATTAAAATAATTGTATTTTTTCATTTCGTATAGGTGAAATGAGTAAGTTCAATTTCTATCATTTTACTCATACGTTTTATACGTCGTATTCCAAATTATTTTTAAGCCATAATAATAAATTATTTATTTTACTTATTTGTTTTATTTTATTTAGCTATGTTAAAAGGTATGTAATTTTAAAGTTTAAAATTATAATGCGTCTTATCTTAAATGCTATGTTTTTCATAATATAATTTATAAATAATTATTTTCATCGTCATCATAAAACATTTGTGAAAAAAAAGAGCACTATATCAATGAAAATGACCTATTAATTAAACTCAGATTTATTATAATTTTTTTATTTTGTATAAATGTTATGTCCGGTTATTACATTAAAGTATATTATGGCAACTTATCTTATTTTTATTTCAAGTATCCTTTTTTCAAACAAAATTACTTACAGTGGATAATAACACTGATGTACGTTTAACTTTTGGGAATGTTTTGTATTATTAGTTGATTACAATAATTGTTTGAATAAGTTATAAATTATTCAGTTTCAATGTATTATAAGTTCTCCATTTAAAGTATTTATAAAATTTTTCATATAGTTATTAATTAGTATTAATTTTTATGTAGAAGTAATTGGTACGTACCATTTTGTTTCGTTTTTTAATTAAATTTATACTTTAACTTTATTGAGATTTCAAGTTATTTTTATAAAATGAATGATTTTATCTAATGAAAATGAAAATTTCAATCGTTGTTATCCTCAATATTTTTATTAGAATAGATAATAGTGTGTTCCGTAAAACAACGATTTAAAGCCATTACACAATATGAAACATACGAAATATATTAATCTCATATGTTTAAAGAGTAGTATAATTTATTTTATATTTTATTAAGTGGATATCACTAAATCAGCGTCATATTTTCTCTATCAGACCAACGTACAACATAGATTTTTTTCATTTATTATATTTTAAATGTGTCAACATATTACATGTTGGGTACTACAAGTTTTTTTAATACAATTAAAAATTTATTTATATATAATATATATTATTTATGGAATGGATAATCAGAAGATATGTGATTCGTGTGTTAATTTATTGGAATGAGAGTGATGGGGAGTGAGATTTTGTTTATTAGGGATGTTAGAGCAGCTAGGAGAAGGTTTAGGATTAATTTCAACTCGTTAAGGAAATTGGTGACAATTTTCAGAGGTTGATCGGATGGTGGTGTGTTCGCTGTGGCTTCGGCTTACGAGGGTTTTTCTTTTGGATTTGATCTTAGCGCGTCATGCCCACTCCTGCGAGGTGCAAATGGTACAGCGTGTGTTTGAATGTGTTTCTCTTTTTAATGTTCCAGTTTTAGATTTAATGCGGCTTAATATTTTTTTAAAGGTTTGCCATCCTTTATAATTAGCATCAGTGTGGTTTTCACCACAGTTCCTCCAGTTTTTTTGTGCAATTATCGGTGAAATGTTCAGCCCCACATTTCACGCATCGTGGATTGTGGTGGCAGTAGTTGCATGTGTGCCCATATTTTTGGCAGTGATGGCATTGGGGAGGACCAAGTTGTCTCTTTGTGTATTCGAATTTAACTATTGAGTTTAATATTTTGGTGATTTTAAATATTTCACGATTATTGATGTTACGAACTAGGCTGGTGTTAAATAGTGGAAGTGGCAATTTGTTCATACGGTGTGTTATATTTGTAATGCTGATTACTTTATGCCCAAGATCACTTAGACAGTTTACGATATCTGTGGTAAGTGTGGAGTAATAAAGATGACGTAGTACGACACAGAATGGTTGGGAGGAACAAGGAAGATAAGAGTGGTATTCGTGTTCGGCATCTATTAGATATGACTTAATAGCCATGAAGTTAGAATATATTAGATCTAATAGCTTTACATGACGTGAACCCTTCTGGGCCCACCATGCGAGTTAGATCTTTGCTTATTGAACAAAAATCGGTTACGTTTGTTAGGACACTCTTCGGAAGTTTAATATTAAGTACTTTGGGTTGGTGAGATTTCGTTAGATTGGGTGACGAGTTGATTTTCATTTGTGACGAAGACGTTTTCTTGTTCATCCGTTGCCAAGACTTGGAAACGATTTGGCGAGATGAAAAATCTACTTTTTTTTATCTCGAAACAGTAGACGAAACAGTAGACGTCAAATATATCACTGTGATGGACGCTTAAATTTGAATTCAATTACATATATTTGTTAAAGTTCTAAATTTAAACGCTTACAAAAAAATATCGTGACAATAAAATATTGTTATTTTTTTATCTGAACATCTATCTTATCTATTGAACAACTTACGAGGAACCTTGTATTAAATGCTTAAAAATATATTCATCTTTGTAAAATCAATACATTCATCTCTCTGCTCAGAATCTAAAATTGTAAAATTAAATATATTAAATAATTTTCTAGAAAATATTTAGACAAAGTGATAAGTTATAATCTTCGAAATATTATTCAAAATAATTATTATTGTAATGGGAATTTTACTCTAAGATAACTCAAAAACAGAAATACGTTGTTTTACGTGAATATCCACTCATAAAAATGTAATAATTTTCTTTAGCCACGGGGAAATCCAAAGATATTTCACATTAAATCCATTGCAAACTACATATTATAATATATAATTGTATAATTAATAACATCAAAACATTATATTGTATTTTTTTTATAGAGAGAATTGGTATGTTAATTTATATTTACTCTGATATTTTATTATTTTAATATTTTTAATTACTAACCTAACCTTTTGTTAACGAAACTTATTTGTAGAAAACAATTTTTGTTATTCTATTTAATAGATAGTATACCAACCGTTCAATAACAATATTATTATTCTATCTGGTTCTAATAAAAGTTGTTATAATAATTTATCTTGTCCATACATCGTTGTGATATTTTCAGGAGTGTAGTAGCTAAATGTTATTGATTTATTTAATTTGACAACAGCGTATTTAATAGGTATTTTAGATAATTAATCATTCAATTCTAAAATATCTGAACATTTTATAATAATCTGAAATACTTTTTTCCCAATATCTATAAAATTCTTACTTTAATCATTATATATGTATAAGCATAAGACTTTAATCTATTGATAGCAAATATAATGTACATAGTTTTAAAAATAAGCGTTATCGTTTACAGGTAAAATAAGTGCGTATTATTTTTTTTAACCAAAACTTATTAATTTTCTTCGAAGCTTCCCCGAATGTTGAAAATCTTTTCTACTAATATTTAATTTACATAAAAATACATGAAAGTTACTATTCTTAAAAAATACTTTATATAAGATAAATATAAAGATATTTTATACATACATACATATACAGTAAAACCTCGTTAAGACGCTCTCGAAGGGGAAATCGTAAAACCGCGCAATATGCGGGATAGCGTTATAGGCGATATCCCGCCTATTACGCTCTTAAAGCGTTATAGGCGATACCCGCCTATTAAAAGCGTTTTAAATGTGATAATATGTAGATAGAATAAATTAGAAAAATGTTCATAGTGTGACTTGTTATGTATTACACAGTAACATAAGTTGTATTTAAAATTAATAATAAAAAAACATCAAATATACACACAATAAAATTATTAGGAACATATTTTATAATTATGTATTATTTTCTTGGATTAAAAAAAGTGGTAATGGTTGGTTGTTTCAATACATTATTTTTATATTTATTCAATAAGAAATTTTCCACCCTACCTAGATATAGAAGCATGTTTTCGGAGCCATCAGTTGCAGCAAGTGCCTGTCTCAATGTAGATATTGATTGTACAGTACTAGCGATTGACGGAAGTGGTGGAATGTATTCTTCCTCATCATCACTTGGCTCATCTGGTTCATCGTTTACTGTAGCCTGATTGATAATTTCTTCAAGTTCTAGTGCCTCGTTCGTTATCAATTGGTCGTCAATGGATGTGTAGCCTGGATAAACCTCCTCAAAGTCCCGAAATTCGTCTGAGTCCAAAACGTGAGGGTCTTCTTGTGAGACGTTACCAAAATAGGCTTTGTTGAAACAGTTTTTAATAACTTCTGGTTTTATCTCATCCCACGCAATTGAAACATAATGAATAGCATCTAAAACATTGATTTTGGGGATTTTGGGGATTTCTTCATCGGTCACAGATTCCATTTCTAGTAAATACCGTTGAACTAATTTCTTACGGTATTTCTGTTTTAAAACTTTGATCACACCTTGATCAAGAGGCTGAAGCTTGCTCGTAGCACTTGGCGGGAAAAACACAAGTTTGATATTTGTAAGGGTTATTTCTTCGGATGAACAGGGCAATTATCGACAAATAAAAGGACGTTTCTTTTCTGTTTAACAAACTCGCAGTTGAGCTGTTGAACCCATTCAATGAATAAACTTCCAGTCATCCACGCACGGTTTTGAGCTTTATAATCACACGGTAAAGTGTGTACATTTTAAAAACATCGGGGGGATTTCGATTTACCTATTACCAAAAGTTTTAGCTTGTCAGTTCCAGACCAATTTGAGCAAGTTAAAACAGTTAACCGGTCCTTACTTAACTTACCACCATGACATGTTTCGTCTTTCATCACAAGTGACTTATCTGGCATCAATTTAAAGAACAAGCCAAACTCATCAGCATTGTATATATTCTCGGGTGAATAATCTTTCAACAAATTTGGTAGAATTGTCTCTTTCCACGATTTAATACTGTTGTCATCTACAGCATCGGCTTCCCCACAAATTTTACGATAGACAATACCGTGCCTTTTTCTAAAACGATCAAGCCAACCATTAGATCCACCAAAGTCCATTATGTTCAACCTTTTTGCGATCTCATTTGCTTTTTCTGCCAAACGGGACCATTTACAGCCAAATTTAATGTGCGAGCTTGTATATATATACTGGTATGCCGCGGTGGTCTCTATTCAGAATATTTTTACATTTTTGTTCAAACGTAAGTGATAACTGATAAGTCACTTCATTCTAAAATTAGATTTTTTTTAAACATGTTGAAATTATTATAAATCATTATACACCATAAATTATTTATAACAACTTATAAATAATAATTATAATAACTTTTTTTCTAGCAAATACGGGTAAGTTATTATCGTTGTTTAACTGAATACAATAAACAATTTCATAATTCTATGTATGTAGAATTTGAAATTTGTCATAACAAAGTTCATTTGCTTGAAATCAAACTCTTGAAAAAATCATTTTTTGAAAATTCACTTTCTATACTAATATGTTTAGTGTTGTAAATCACTGTTACAGTGTTAACCAAGTTAACAAATATCCATAGAGATCAATTTATAAAAGAGCTATCAGTAAATCAAAAGTGATAACTCCACACAGTTATCATGCTTTTGTTTGATATATTATGAATTATCAAAAACAGTCAGGGCTTTATAGTACCTATATAAAAACTAATAATACAACATAAATAATAACTAACAAGGGGGAGGATCGTTAGATCGACGCATCAAGCAGAATAATTATTTTATCAACTCTTCTGTCTACTACTTAAAAACTAGTAGCTCACTACTATATACTCTTTGATATTGAAAAGAATTTATAGATTTATATTTTTATATAAGCTATTACATGCAAAATACAAAAAAAAAATGTCTTAAAAAATTCTTACCTCTGACCTCAAATATTTTTGCCGATATATAAAATACCGAAGATCAGATAATATTATACTATGTACAATAACACTTATCGATGAATTCTATACCAGAGTGCCTAATATGGTTAAATCTTTTAAACATTTTTTTTTAGATTTGAATAAATTACGAACAATTTAAATACAAACAAAAGAATCGATAATTTGGGAAATTATATTAATATTTTATAACGGCTACCCATAAAAATCCCTATGAGTGAGATCATTGAATGCCTATATAATCCTTGAACTTCAACGAGTTAAAAGCAAGTGGATATATATTATATATATATAAAAAAATAAGTTTGAAACATCAAGAGACTAGATAGTTAATCAAAGAAAACTTATAGTTAGGAGTGATTGGTATTCCGAAATACCACTGTTAAATTTAACATTATAAATACATTTTTTAAACTGAGCTCTATTTCTCAACACAGTTACAGTATGGACATAAAATTAAATTTCTTGGAATAAAATGTATTTTGAATACAAAGGTTAAATTAACTAATAATTACACTGTAGAATATAAGTGGATTTAAAAAACGTGTGTGTTCAATTTTTTCTTGCCAAAAACAATAATTTAAATATTTTTTAAAAACCAGAAAAGAATTTTAGGTTTAAAATATCTTGATTACAGGAAAAAATTTAAAATACAAAATTATAAAAATGAATGCAATACTTACAAAAAATTATAGTTTTGAAGATAAATCACCTAGTGAATTTGATACATTGAGATTTCTCTCTGATTCAAATCCTACAAAATTATATTTATTCCAATAAAATGCTAAATGCACCTAATATATTTTAGAATACTCGTATATTATTATGTAAAACAAAATGTATTTTATAATATAATAACTAAAATATATTACAACTATAATATAATTATTAATTATTATTTGTTTATTATTTTCCAGACGGTATGTACCAATTATCGCTTATATTTTTTATTTAATTGATTAATAAAAATTAATTCTGTTTGACGAATTTCCTAATACATTTAAATAAGGAATTTCTTTCTCTCAATTGTTTTATAATAAATTTAAAATTGTAGATTATATAACGGAATGAGACCTTTTACGAATATATAAGGTTACTTAAATTGTGTTTAAAAGCATAATATTTTCTTGAATTGGTTTTTCATTGAAATTCCGATAACGTTTTCAGTGTGATTTAATAAACAATAATAAGTGTTAAAGATTTTAGGTATCTCCATTTCTATTCAATATATTTTTTTATTCAACTGTTTGTACATTAAACCGGTTTTGATTCTTCATAACTTTTAGTGCTATTTTAAACGATGGACGACGTGGCTTCAAAATATTATAATCTTTTGAATTTATAAATTGTGGTATCGGTATGCTTGTAATTAAACAACATTTTTTTTTTATTACTATCAACGACTTATAAATTTCAAAGTTATCAAATTGAATATATTGTTAATGTACTGATATTTTTTCAAACAATTCCCTAGTTTTTACAATTAAGATAATAATAACTCATTAATATATTATAATAATATTTATTAATTAAAATTGGATATATTTTTTTAGTTTCTGCATGTAAGTTACATTTAATTTTATAACAAAGTATTTTTATAATACGAATCTTAAATGTTGTGTATTTAGTTAAAGATTTCTATGGCTGTGAATAAATAATAATTTAAATGGTTTGTTGATTTTTTTTTTTTTTTTTTGTTTTGAAGTGTCAACAATCATTTTCAGAATTCTTAATAAAAAAAAAAGCTTTTATTTTACTTATCAAATTTCAATTTCTCTAAATCTCGTTCATGTATTTGTATAAATCCGTAAATTTATTTGCAGCCAATTTCCACTCTTCTCTTTTATCAGTTGTTCTTGGTCCAGTTCGATCCTTGAAAATATTTCAATCTTGTCCTTCCATTAGGATTCTTCCCCCTACGCTCTGTTCTATAACTAGTTTTAAAAATCGTTTATGGCCAATCCGTTTTTCCATCATCTTACTTTTTATTTATATTCATAATAGTTTTCCTTCTGATATTCTTTTAAGTATTTTTTTATTGGTTATTTTGTGTATCCATCTTATTTTTGAAATGCCCCATATATCGCCGCATTTTAAATTATTCTAGCCTTATATATGTTTTTTCACTGGTATTGTACAGGTCTCCCAATCGTACACACTCCAAACAGTTTAAACACATTTTTTTAATTGATTTTTTTTAATCTTTTCAATACCAGTTTTATATGGTATATACATGCTATTTGAAATTTTTAAACCATGTATTGATAATTATAATTCCAATCCACGATATTATAGTAGAACAATTATAAATACTTAACGAATAGTAACAACTACTTTTAAACTTTAATTCCAGTGAATAGTAATAGTAAGTAAAGTGTTATATTTAATCTTCATTCTGAGAAAAATGTGCATTTTTGTAAGTAAAGAATGGATTTATTTTCAAAGTATATTTCTCTTTAATATCTGTAAATTAAAAAAAAAATACTTTAAAATAGGTATAAAACTTTCATAAAATATATCGTTATATAATAAATTTAATTATATTCTGTTGCCTGTTGGATTAAAGAAGATTAATTATAATATAAACATGAAAGTTGGGGTTCAATTTAACTCACATGTTTCACGATAAGTAAATCATTAGCAAAGTTTAACGTTTGAACATCCTTAGTAGATTCCGTTAGTTAGTTCCGTATTGATTGTTTAACAAAAGTCTTTAAATTATTTTGCTTATACCAAAGACATTAAAATGTAATAGAAAGTTCTTTATATATTTTAAACATCAATTATAAACAAATTCAATCAAAAATTCAAATTAATTTTTATAAATGTTTGATGAAAATATGAAATTTTATGGTATTAAATATTCAACCATATTATAATTTATAATAACTATTTTTCCTAAAAGATTTTTGTTATTATGATTAATCAAAAACGATTTGGTATTATAAAATTATGAAAACCACAAATTACAAGTATTTTTAGTAAAAATGTATTAAAATAAATATTAATTGAAGCTTCAACGGCAGATTAATACTAAACACGGGAATACACTGGTGTTTCACATCAATACACTATAATTATTAATAAAATAGCAATTTGTTAACGAAATTCAAAAAGTGTACCGTGAACAATGATAATGATTTTCCTACTATGTATAAATATTGTAGTTATTTTCTATATTGGTGTGCAAACGGTTGACTTCTGTTGTCAGATAGTTGTAAAATTATACATATAAAAATATATTATGTATAATATATAATATATACATAATATTAATGTCTTTCTCGTTTAAGGTTTGTAAAATCTAATCCTAAATATTATTATTATATGTATGTTTATTTTTTTTTTTATAGATGCTCGTTGTAAGTATATTTTGTAATATTATTATTATTTTTCGTGTATTGCATTTTTTAACTCAATTTATGTGGTTTGTATTTAATTACTTTTATTTATATTTACCGTGAACCATAGGTATCTAAACGATATATTTACTAAGCTATTTAATAAGGCTTAATTATCCATTATTTTTATGGCTATTATTATCATTTCCCTTTAGAATTAATCACTTTTTATAACAAGTTTTCTATGAGTTCCTATAATCCCATAAAAATTAACAAACATTTTAAAATGTAATGTATATATATATATGTTTTCGCCAATTTAAAATTGGTCTAAATAAAAGTCAGGTTGAAATATAAACATGGAATTCGCTTAAACAATGTTATGTATATTACATAGATCGTTTAAACGTTTTAACCAGTGTTTAAAATGTTTTGATAAAGTTTAAACATAAAATAGTAACGTTCTAAACAAAAAAATTTTGTATATATTATTTAAAAAAACTATAACTATTATTTTTTCCAACTCTGATTATAATTAATGAACATTTATAAGCTTATGTGAATTTTAGATTCTGAATGGAGTGATAAATGTATTGATTTTACAAGGATGTATACCTACTTATTTTTTTTTTTTTTGTGTGTGTGTATCTGTTATCACGTTTTGGAGTAGTAATAGTGCTTTGATTTTTGACTTCAGCCTCTCTTTGAAAATGAAATTGAATCTAGTTAGTACTTTTGGGGATCAATTGTAAAAAATTTCCAGTAGTTTTCAAAAGCGTCAGGAAAAACCTTGAAAAAATAAAAGAAATCGGGAATTTTTACAAATAACCACTTTTCGACAAAATCGATTTTTTGATTTTGCTGTAACTCAAAAACGAATCATTGTAAATACTTGACATTTTCACAAAATGTTTATATTAGTGTTATATATTTACGATTAAATTTTAAAAATAATATGAATTTTTTTAAACTATTTATAGACTATTTAAATTTTCGATTTTTCTAAAAAATTTTTCTTGAATTGCCAAAAAAAAAATTTGACTTTCCAAAAAATCTTCAAAATTTAATAAAAAGGTTTATTATAAGTTTTTCTTATTGTGATAAAAAAAATAAAAAATCATTAGTCACAATTTTCGTTTATAAGCATTTGAAGTTCAAATGTTTACGAAATATATCAAAATCGCAAAAATTTGCAAGGAATTTTGAAGTTGAAAATTCGTAAAATTTTTGTGACTTATGCCTAAGGTTAAAAAACCCAATACAAGGTTATCCATAAGTGTTCTTACAAATGACAGTAAAAAAAAACTCTAGTGTCAATAAAGAAAAAATTTTATGAGCATATGAAATTTATTTGTTTACAAAATCGAGTAAAATAACGATATATTACAATATTATTATTAAATATAGGTATTCATATGATATATCCTACTAATTATTATAATATAATCTCTACTATACAGCAAAACGATACCCACTTGCCCACCTTTTTTTAATTTTATACCAACAATTTAACGGTAGGTAATTTTTTTTTCTTTTAGTATCTAAAGTCCGCAGTAAGTATATATTCTTAGTATTATTTCGTGTAAAATGTATTTACACATTCCGTTTCTCACAAAAAAAATTGTTAAACATATGTTTTTAAAAACTATATATTAGAGTTTAATGCATATAAACATTTTTAGTTATCAATATTGTTCATTAAATAACTGCATTTACCATTTGGGTAATCAAGAGTTGTGATAAACATAATTTGTTGTTGTTGTGTTAATGGTACATCAAATAATGCAAATTTAGGAATTGGTCATATCAGTTTCATACCAATTACGTGTTTAATATAATAGTATATTATACAAATTTAAAAATGTATTATTTGAACATCAGAAGTTGCAGAAATAAATTGTTCACTAATCAATTACGTTAATGAATTACCTATATAAGGCGTGTCACGTAAATACATTGCGATAAATTGAGCTTGGTAAGTTGGCCGCTGGTGTAATACATCGCGCGTTATTTCGGATGGTGACGATACATGCCTATATGTACAATAATATATACTTCATCAAATTTTCAATAAATATTGTAATGTGTATAATACCAACAGTCAAAATAATATAATAATTAATAATACCTAGTTTAAATAAAATACGCATAACTTATTAGTAAGTATGAAATATAATAATATTATTATTATTATCTTTTTTCAATACATTGATAAAAATCCAAATAGATAGATGAATTGAATTTAAACATAATTTACATATCCGACAATATCATTAATTTTATGCGATCTATCGTAATATAAAACGACTGGTATCCGGTGAATTGGTCGCGAACAATTGATCGCCGGTGAATTGGTCGCCGGTGAATTGATCGCGGGCGAATTGATCGCGAATACAATTGGTCGCCAAGATAATTGATCGCCAAACGAACTTTTTTAGTTTTTTAAGTATTTTATTATCCTAGGTATATTACCGAATTTTATGTTTATTATTTTAGAATATTTAAGTATTCTTATTGTTTTATTTTTAAATAACGTACAGTTAAATGCTAATTTTAATTTAAAAAAATAATAAATAGATTATGTATATAGTGGATAATAATAATAACAATTTGATCACGGCCATGTTGATATCACCTTAACACTAAAAGGGTTAATAATAATACAAGTTAATTTGACAATTATATAATAATAAAATTACGTGACTTCACGGTATTGATAATTTAACAATGAGAAGACGTTGGCTTTTGACGAACAATTTGAGATTATGCCGCCGTGATTAGAAACGACAGAAATAAACTGATAATGCCCGTGTGGGTATATAATATCAATAATAAATACTTTATAACAATATAATGATACGAACTCGATAATGAAAATTTAAAATTAAATCAAATAAAAATTATACATTATATTGTTAATAGTTAATAATTACACATAAATAAAATAAAATAATAAATAATAATGTCAATTAATTAAATTTCAAAATATATATAAAAATTACACATTATATTGTCAATAGTTAATAATTACACATGAATAAAATAAAATAATAAATAATAATGTAAATTAATTAAATTTTAAAAATACTTAAATATTCTAAAATAATAAACATAAAATTCGGTAATATACCTAGGATAATAAAATACTTAAAAACTAAAAAAGTTCGTTTGGCGATCAATTATCTTGGCGACCAATTGTATTCGCGATCAATTCGCCCGCGATCAATTCACCGGCGACCAATTCACCGGCGATCAATTGTTCGCGACCAATTCACCGCGAACCAAAACGACTATATGACGCGCCACGCGAGGTGTTATTACACCACGACCAATTCTCTCCACGCCCAACTTATTGCGACCAATTAATTATATACCCCTATACAACGTTAAAAAAATACTGTTTCGCCTGATGTAAAATTTGTTGAATTTATTATATATTTTCCAAAAAAGTTACCTAATTATAGTTATACTGTTCTACCAATAAAAGTCGTTATTGTAAATTATATATTTTCAGTAATTTTAGATCAGTACTCTGCTTTTATCCAGATTCCAGGTATGTATAGGTATATAAATACTAGAATATTGAATAAAAATACTATAATAGTAATTAATAGTGTTTATATTCAATGTCAAACAGAGTGCAACTAATCGTAAAATAATATTTTGTTGTTTGACATTTGAACGCCGTAACAAATAGACAGTGTTCATTAAATACACAATAATTAAATAAAAATAAATAATTTGGGTCAGCCGTGTTGGCCCTGGTTTAAATAATAAACTGACAATAATCAACTGAGTGAAAGGATAACATAAACACGTAATCCCAAAGGACGAGTATAAATTAGCGAGTCCTGGGTGTTATGCGTTGAGCATAGTGATGCACAACGATATCGTATTTCGATATCGATATTGATATCGTAATAATTTTACGATATCGATATGACAAAACTATCTAACATTTTATCGATATCGATATCAAAAATTGATATCGTTGCAATTTGAAATTTCTATTTTCTATTAATTATAATATAAGTTTTGACAATGAATTGACGATTCAATTGACGATTAAACACTAATGATAATCAAAACGATAAATCCCCTACAATAAACAAAATACGTATGTAGCTATGACTGTAGGATTTTTACAATTAGTGTAATAATCATATGATATAAAAACTTTTTTTAATGTAAGAAATATAAATTCCAAAACAAAATTAAAATGATATCGTTATGTCGTTTGTCGATATATTAATATCGTTATATCGCGATATGATATCACTATCAATGAACCGATATCGATGACTGAAAATATATCGTTGTGCATCACTAGTTGAGCATAAAGAACAAATCTAATAAATCTAATAATAATTTATTTTCCAGAAAATAGAACAGCTTTTGACAACCTAATTACGCACTTCTGCATGGAAAGAATAACCCAACAGGATCCAACCAGTTTTATGATAGCTATTATAACATAAACATAATACGTGCATCGAAAAAAAAATTAAAAACAGGCGTATAAAGAAACATTTGAATATTTTGTCACGATTAAAGTAATTTGAACAGTCTAATAAAATAAAATGTTAACTTTAATAAAATCATAAATACAACTAAAAATATATTTCTTGTTTTTTATTTGTACTTCCATAATATTATTTCCTACTGTTTGACACGGTAAATAAATTGATAATTGTTGATTAGAAAATTCTTAGCTATTCTTAAATACTACATTTGCACCTATTTACCGCAAGTTGGTCGTAGTCGTACTTAATTATTTTTGATGTTTTATATAATAAAACACAATTTCTCCACAATAGCACTGTCGTTAATGTAAAAATTGTGTTTATAATGATTAATGTGCACGTCATGATAAATAGGTAGTAACATTAGGGCCGTGATTTTTATGCTTTAAAAAATGCAAAAATAACTCGAAAAACTTAAAGCGATGGTTTCTTGAACATGCCAGTATATTTGTAGAATTCTAACACAAGCCTTATAGTCATAAATTTCGTAAAATTAATTTTTTTTTTAACCATTAACAGGTGTGTCCGTGGCCACAAAACAAAAAATTGAAATTTTTTACGTTTTTATGTGCCTATATAATTTTTGCGACACGTGATTTACCAGAGTTAGGGCGAGCACCTTTGCGCCAGTCCATTGACTTGAAAATATGTGTAATTGAAAAAAAAAAAACACTTAGAAGAATTTTATGACTAGTTTATTTTACCAGAAGCTACAGCACACCACCTCCACACTACACGGTTGCTTGTATACGTGGAGCACTACTGCACTTGTATAGCTGCAATGGACCGAATATTATGTAGGAATTGTTTATTGCTCGTTATCCGTAACTGCCGAGAGAAATCAAACTTTGTTAATCGTTTAAAAAAATCGTATTAATTGTTGGTTAGCGGTACCGTCTACCGACGTTATTTAAAAACTTTATACGATCTCCGTCACGTAAAATTTTTTCTCAAAATTGAAACAAATGCTTCTAAAAATAAATAGACAACTTAAGTGGCAACTAAAGACTTGTTTATTGTATAGTACTTATCTTATGACCTTATCTTTTCACTATTTTCACTAAAAATATTGTGCGATTTTAACCCACTCTAAATGTGTGGTAATTTGTTATAAAATTACCGATAAGCTATGCCAGGGACGTACACAGGGGGGTGTTTTGGATGTTCAAACAACCCCTGAAATATTTGGGTTTTCGCATGGTTATTTACTTATTCAATTTTAATATTAATTTTGTTAGATTTATGTTTGTATCTAAAAAAAGTATTTTAAGTATACCTAATAATCATAAAAATGTTTTGTATATTTATTAAAAATAAGTTCAACTTTCAATAACTAATTTTCAAAAACACCCCTCCAAAACTTTTTTCTGCGTACATCCCCGAGCTTTGCGGTTTTTGTCTATCGACCTTTTTAAGGTTAAAATCAAAATTGTGCGGTTTTTGGATGCAACCGCCTTATCGACGCTACGAGTTTTAACGGAACCGAACATTGACATGGTGAGCCGTGAGTCCGTCGAGGAGACTATTATTAGCAGTTACCAGTTAGTAAATAGTAGAGCAAATTTTATGATAAATTTAAAAAATTTATTTACGCTTTTCCCTGTATACAAAAGCAAGTTTTTAGTTTTAATTTTTATTAATCATATGGATAATTTACTGTGAATTCCATATTATATTGTAAATACATAATTAATAATAAATAATTTATTCTATTTCCCATGGGCGTTTTACTTCTATAACAAAAATCGAACAACCAAATTCGTTATTAAGTTGATCTGTAAAATGAAAACGAGTTTTGTAAGTTCCATAAAAAAATGTTTTTGGAAAATTGGAACGTAGTACAGCGTTTGTTAGGTCATAACCTTTTGACACATAAACTCCCTGAAAATAAATAAATAATTTATATTTTGTATTGAATTCTAATAAAATATAATTTATAATTTACATAAAATAGGTCAGGGTTGGGCAGTATCAAAGATACAATTGCATCTTTTTTTGTCAAAAGATACAAGATACTATTATTGTAAATGTTTGTACTGAACAGTGAATAGTACCAAGAAATTTGAATTCGATTTGCAGAACCTTTAAAACTTAGATAAATTGAACAATAATGATAATTTTTGTTATATATTAATTTTTCTTAAAGAAAATCAAGATTTTATTTATAAAAATAACATTTAAATTAAAAACTAACCATAAGACTATAACCAATTAAATTTATATATTAATTTTTAACTATAAATCCGTTACCAATTAAACACATATATAATAGTATAATTATATATAAGTAAAGTTAAAGTTAAAGTTGTAATTTTTATGTAATTTATTAATTTTGGTGTATTTATATACATAATACATATAGTGATTTATTAGTAATCATTTTATAATGTGTATTGACTGACTTATTGTATTATTTAATATGTATGACTTTATTGTTCCTATATGCTATAGCTATAGGCTATAATGCTAAACTACTATAGAGTATAAAGTATGGACAGTATAATGTATTGTGTATACACTATACTGTATAGACCTTTTACGTTTAATAGTTAATAAAATTCAATTGGAAATATAAAAGTATCATGTATCAAAGCACAATAAAGATACACGTATCTTGTATCTTGTATCTAGATACACTAAACACACGTATCTTGCCCAATACTGACATAGGTATAAATAGTAAATAGTAATAATTAATAGATGTACAGAGTATACTATATTATACAAACAAAAAATGTGTAACCCTAAACATTTTTGTGCAAAAAAAACTTAAAACTAAATTGTGGTTTTTTTTTTAAATGTTGAGAATAATTATAAGTAAGTCTCATAATACAACATTACGTTTATTTAAACAAAATATATTGACCAATAAATTGTATAATAACAAGAACTTGAATTAATTTAATTTCTTGTATACCACTAGTTTTATTAAACACTTCTTCGTCAATCACTCAAATTACGTCCATTTTTCATTTATATCTATATATTTTATTGTTAAAATCAAAATATATTAGTTTTGGAAATACTAAATGCTTATAAATATAGTTTGTCTAAAAGTGAAAGATAAGTAATTTTATTACCAAATTTAAAGCCTTGGAAAAATTTAAAATAATTACCGGCGCTATTGGACAATTAAAGTTATTAATTCCAAAAGATTTCAAGTATAATGGCCACTCTGTTCCTAAAATACTCTTTACTGTAGAGCAAGCTTTTGGAGATTTTAACAAGTGAGCATTATCTTTCCAGCCTCCGATCGAGTCTTTAATAGCCATATTCATATGCACCTAAACAAAATAATAATAATGTCTTAACACGATTAAGGTCTTGACGCATTATGTTCATAAGCTACAAGTTACAACACCACATTAGATATTAGGTAGTAGATACATATACAAATTGAATGTATGAACCATGAAAGCCCGGTGATCGCTTGCGCATGGTATGTTTACCTGCGTCAAATAATACATAATTTACGCATCAACAATCAACATATCGAGTAATATATAAAATGGTATATAAAAAAAATAATTAAGATATTTTGAAAATTCAATATCATAATTCATATCTAATTAATATATATATAAAACAATTAAAAATAAATTATCTATAATTTTATTGCAATTACACCATATAAATTTAAAATAATATGTCATAGCCCATAGTTAATTATTATAATATTAATATATTATAGGTACCTAGTGAAATAAATATTGAAAATATATCGAAATATTATAAATACACAATATAAATAAATACAATTTGATTAATTGCAACTGTAATGCATCCTATTGTAGCTAACAACTTGGGCTTATAAGTACTTCTTATCTTTTCGAGTTCAACAATTAATAATGATGAATGTATTGCTTTTTCAAATTCGGCAAATATTATTTTAAATTTTTAAAAATTTATATTATTATTTTTAGAAATTATGTAGTCATGCACCCAGGGTAAACATGGTATGTAAACGATATACGGGAAGACAATCGATGAAAAGAAAGAACATTTTAATTCGATTTAAATTAAGGGGAACAAAATACTTTTTCTATAGGTATTAGCCATTAGGTGATAGGCAAGTACCTAAAGGCTGCATCCAAATTGTATAGGTATTATCTCTTGAAGGTGTCTGTCCAAATGGTTAGGTTATCTATTGCTTTTTTAAAATTTTTTTAAATGTAAAACGATCTGCACAGTGATTTATACCGAACTCGTTATTTTAATTATAATGTATTAATAACTTACTGTTAAATTATCACTCATTGGTCTGTTTAGTGTGAGATTTCCTCTTAGTTCAGTTGTATTACTAGATATTTTACTCAGATAAAAATTATGTCCGAAATCAATATCTGTTGGTAAATTACATTTCATGATAGCTTTGAAGTTTACTCGATATTCACCCTAAAAACACAGTTAAATATTTATTAAGTTAATTTATTATTTCTAAAATTACATGATTACAATATTTGTATGTTTATATCAATATTGCAAGACATTTCTAAGGGGAGGGGAGGGAAGCTTTTAAAAAAAATATAACCTCCGGGCGTATTATAAGTTAATAATTATATGTATGTATACTAAATATAAATACAATTTGTACTTTCCTAGAAGACATAAAAAACAGAAATCGTGTCGTGTCTCGTAAACTGGCATAAATGCATTTCGTGGTCTTTCCCTGGTGAAAGTAGCACTATAACCATTGCATGTGGATGGTTTCTTCAATCAAGTCTTCTGACTACTTATTATTATTATTTATCATTTGTGCTTATTTTAAAAACTATAATACTACAATAGTAAATAATAATACTCACTTAGACCAACATATATACGTAAAAAAAAATAAAAACTTACGACGGGTAAGTTTGGAAAAAACTTAGATTTTTTCATTTCAGAACTATCAACAAATATAAACGTAATAATAATATATAAATATAAATATTTCATCGTTCTTTTGCTTCACTTAAAATTTGCTTTAAGATATGATAAATATTATTATTTATTTTTCAAAATATATAAGTATAATTTAATTTATAAATAACTTAAAAGTTAGTTTGAAGTAACTGAAACGAAAAATGTAATGATAGGTACTTAGAACATTATAACTTGGTTTTATAATTATAAATATTTGGTTATTAATTATTTAATACATAGCTTTGTATCATGTAAACTTGAACAATAGGTAGGTACTAACCTTGCACAGTTGCACTACTTAAATTTATAAAATTCCATTCATAATATTTTGTTTTATTTGAATATTAGGCATCATAGCAGTATAATATCTATAATAAACAATATAATACATAATTATAGTTGATGATCATTTTTATCGTTATATTTGTTTCTAGTTTCTACACACAATTTAATTTTCATAATATAATAGGAATTGATATAATTAGCTTTTAGTTATTTTTATATTCAAACCGTTCAAGGATAATTTTTGTATTTTTTCACTGAGGCTTTTAATAATTATTTACTGCATTGAAGTGTGATCCATAGGTACCATATTAAATCGCATAACAAAAAATAATTATTCTGTGATCTAGATATATATTTAATCATGTTAAATCCATTGTCAATTGGTAATAAATTTATGTTTGAATACATTATAATATTATATTATTATAAATTTATACCTATATACACATGTACTTACCTGTAGCTATGAGCTATGTAATATAATTACACAATACATGTAATCTCAGTAGATAATCAACTTAGCAACGTAAATTGATATCAATCAACCTTGCACACAAGTATAAATAAATAATAACAATACAAATGAAAACATGTAACTATAAAAAATATTTACTCAATGTATAAAAATTGATTATTTATAAATGCTAGCAAGTGTCAAACAACTCAAACAGTGTCGGTTTGGTACCTATACCTAATTGGTTCACCTGGCTGGCGGCTAACCGGCGTTTGATGATGAGGGCCCTTTAATATTTTCAAATTTAGGGCCAATAGCAAAATGAGAAAAAGTATATAATTTAATTAGGTGTAGGCTTATGAGTCGCGAATCGACGATTTCAAGTTACTTTTAAACCAATGACAAACTCTCATTTTAATAACAATACCTATATAATATATTTAACTAAAACGTTTTTTATGTTAAGATAGGTATTGCATTTTGTTTTACAATATGATAATATATTATTTATATACTTTACGTCAAGGTACAATCGTCAATCGTAAAAAAAGTATGTATCAAAAACATTTTTGTTTATAATGTCTTAAAGTAATAATTTATTTTTTAATTAAAAATAAAATTATTTTATTGCAATTTATTAAAAGATTAGTTAAATTATTTTTGTACCTAGTTTTTGTAGGGCTAGGGGTTCATTAAAAATATTTAAGCTAGGATCCAAATGATCCTATCATGAACTAGACCGACACTGCTATCAAGGTAAATTATGAATACATATCTATTGTATAATACCATTTTATTCTATAATAGGTAGAGGTATACTTAAAGCTATTAACCTATAAGGCTACAAAATATAAGCTAAATTTTAATAAAAAAAAAAAAGCGTAAGTGAAAGGAAGTTGTTTTTAACACCATCCATCTCGTAAAAAATTATAAAATGTTGAATAAAAATCATCAAGGATTATATCACTGCGAAATCATTACATTTATCACTTCGTTTAGAATCGAATAAACTAACTATAATTAATAATAAAATATAATATAGAAGTTAAGGTATAATATTTTATTATTTTTTTGTACTTACAACACCAGATAAGGCATTAAAGTTTGTCCTATAACTCCTTTTGAACAAAGCTCCGTCAGCTATAACTGTGATCATAGGAACTCCATTTTCATTTACATCGCCGTTATCCTTTAGCTAATTTAGCCTCTCTTTCGATGCAAAAGACATTGATTCCCAAGCAGTATTATGTGTAAATTGATCAAATTTTTTATGTACTTTTTGGTATAATTTATTGCTCACATTTGGCATACTCAATAAAATAGAGAATATTTTTAATTGTACAAAACCTTATCCTGCATTTACTGATGCCGTTACAGCTACTGTATTGATGTCCATTAATGACGTACCTACTAGGATCTTCAGATTTAATTACTTATTCTTTCCGGCATAAAGCACAATCAAATATAATATATATTTTATATATACATGAATACATATATTCACTATACAAACCATTTCTCCTCTCCTCGACAAAAACCAAATTTTTAAACGTACAGCCAAATGGTTGATGATTAATTTTTGATATTTCTTCAAAAATAATAAACAACAGGTATTTATTATACGTCAGCCATCTAAAATTGATGTAAATATAAAAATTAACTTCCAAAGTGATATAAGTATATCAAGAACTGTAATTTTCAACGAAAAATAAATATTTACCTTTCTACTTCAATGTTGGAGTTAACTTCATATAATAATTGTCCTATTACTCCATTACTCGTTGAAGGTACAACATTATCTAATATTTTATTTGATTTTGGAGTTTCTTGAACAGATGTGTCCTCCTTATTTGAGCAACACGCTTCTTCAGATGAGTTAATTGGTTATTAATTTACTATGAAATAATATATTAAATATAAATAAATAACAAAATTATAATGTTATACAATCATAAATAAAATAAATTACTTAATAGTTTATTTTAATACAAGGGGGGCAAATTTCCCGCGTTTACCTATCAAACATATTCAAACGCAGTACCACCTTCTATTGTCAACATCGGCGCCAGAGCGTCAACATCAGTCCGCGTAAGTCCACCAGCAACTCGGGCAGGCGAGTTGTGTGAGAGGCCGCCCAGGTTGTCGAACGTCTCCGCTGACCGTCACCATCATCGCTATTCACCATCGCCGAACTTCCGTAGACCGTAGTTTAAGTTAGTTAATAAGACTATTTGTCCCCCGTTGTTGTAAACTCTATGGTCATTGCACCAGACCGACTCCGACCATAGATCCCCCCCCCAATAATTAACCTGCATCATCCTCATTCCCTTGTCTAGTTTCCTTTCCAGATTCCATTATAAACCCGTCCAGTGTCGTCGTCGTGTGTTAGGTTGCCTATCGTGCACCGTCAATCCAAAGTTGCAGATGAATTGTCTACCCCGACCAGTGACAGGCGTTTAATTTATATATTATTAAATGGTCAATAATTATTATTCTCGGTGTTGACCAGCCGAGTGGTCCTTCGTTCATTTTATTACGTTTGTGCGTACATGCATAATAATATAATATTATAAATATTATGATACAATTTTTATTTTTAATAAATTACTATAAGATGTGACCGAATATTTAATCGTATAAACATTATTATTATATACATTCACTTTCACAAAACATAATATTAATATGTGACGAAAACAAGACGAACAGACGAATAACCCTATACGAACAAATGTAAACAATATTTCGATCACTCGTGGTTGCAGGTTTACTCGAACATAACAATAATATACATACATTAGACGTATAATGCGACATCCGCCCTCAGCGCTGACTCCGAGGAAAAAAAATAAAGGGACTCCGCGGTGGGTAGAAGAGTAACGATAATAAACCCAATTGCAAAAACAGTCGTGACGGCATAATAATATTATTCAACATCATAAAAATGCATCAGACATTATAAAATATATCCTTAGCAAGCGATTCACGCGGGTTGTTGTGATGCGTATTATATATTATACACGTATGTAAAATAACAACGGCACACGACTGAAAACCGTTTCTTTCGTTTGTTTTTCGTTTTCTATTTGTGGTAGGGATGCAAAGCGGTTATTATTTTGGTGAACGCATTACTGTCCTGAACGTCTTGTATAATATAGAAGGTCCGAAAAAGCCGGTATCATACTCATCAGTTTACCAGTTTACGTGCGGCACATCCCTCTTATACACAAATTTGTGATCGAATCATGAAAAATATATTTTAGTGCATACACACTAGGCTGACTATTTGTACGTTCTGATACAGTTTTTAGTTGTTAATATTTCCCATTCGGAAGTTGTCTGTTACAGACGTTACAGTGTTATTTAATTTTATTTTTTTTTTTTTTTTGGAGCTTACGCAAAAACTATTTCAAGTCATAATATGCATATACATATTTACAATAATTGACGACCGCTGCAACACCGTTTGAATATCCAATAATTGGTAGGTGAATATTATCATTGTATTATTGTATACCTTTTGTACACATTATGTGATGTACGTGCTATATTGTAATTGTATAAACATACAATTATTGTACAATAGACACGAATAAAGTCAAGAATCTATTGTCATTTTGACGTCTTTTTAGAGATCTCATTCACACTAGAATTTTTGTACATTGGATTTTGTAAATCTTAATATTACCCAACAACTTATATTAGAATTTACGTGAAACCACTTGTAATCATCATTCATCACTTTAAAAATAAATTCAAAATTATTCAAATGTACATTTTAATTTTCAAGTTTTAATTTTAATTTATATTTTATTTAAATTTCCAATAACAAAACATTTTTGTCTACACTCATAACCGTAACGTCCCCTTAACACAAAGCTAAAAAGAACTAAACTTTTTTAAAAGAGAACCAATTTTAACCAATTTTTTTTTAAATCTCACAGGCCATATATTATATGATAGATGTATGATGTATATAATCGTACACAAAAAAGACCGTTTATAAAATATTACAAGTCAATGGTTTAAAATTATTTTGGTTACAGTATGCTTCATATTTTTCTCTTAATGGATTATAAATTCACCTATCCATACAATCCATTAACGAAATTTTTGCAGACTAGTTCTATATAATAAATAGGTACAACATAATAACATAATAATGATGATTTTTTCAAAAACTGTATTACGTTCCCAATTTATTAAATTTATCAATGAATTAATGGATTACAATAAACAAAGATGAATATTAGGTATACAACATCAAAAAGGTATAAATCAAAATAAATATTTTAAAAAAATACATGTGAATTCGCAGGAAAATATTATATAGATTTATATAATAATAATAATAATAATAATAATATCAGAAACAATAATATATGTAAAGGCAAAACGTGAAAGATTCGTAGCTATATGTATTTATTCATATAATAATGTAGTGATTATATTTTTATATTTTTTTTCTGACTATACATAATATAATATAAACTGTTTGAAAAATTACGTAAACAGTAAACATTTAAAATTGAAACGTTATATCTGAACAAGTAAAATATCTGACCCTGTCATTATTTGATGACACACTGTTTACGTGTGTATATTTAATCATATTAAAGTCTTTATGTGTTTAATTTGGTTTTTGATAGAACGTATAAAATAGATGTTGATAGATTATATTTATATGTATTCAAATAGAAATAAAACGCGTGGATTATTCTAACGGTAAAAGAATAATTTTGTGCATTTCGATTTTACAAAATATGATTATGGGTAAAGATACCATAAATAATAAATTCACTTCATTACGTATTATTTAAGTATATTTATTTCAATACTGTAATAACGTTATAATATTATGCGTATTATATTATGTATTTACTATTTGTATTATAGTAATCACTAATAATTAACCACATTTATGTTCCGTCGTTAAAGTATGTTAGTTTAATTTCTCGACGTCAGATAGGCGCGATATAAGCCAACACGTGTATTATTATAATAGGCTTTAGGATTTTTCATGAAATTAAAAACAGCTAAACTTTTATGATTATTATTATTATTAAATTTATGGACATTAACAGGAACTGCACTTCCGTGTGGATTCGGCAAAAGCTTTTTCGAAAAGTGGTGAACATTTTTCCCTCGGTGTTTCGTCTCTTAGCCCGAACGCTCCCTATAAATGATATATGTGCAAATTAACAAGCGAATACAAAAATAATATGTAAATAATACATTATTTTATACGTGCATATTTAAATAGGTACGTATTTATAATGTATTCTAGTGGGAGCCATGGCCGGGTGTCATTTTTCTTTTTTTGTAATTTAAGGGAAACAACATTACTGTCTACAAACATCACTATAATAAATAATAATATTATTTTTTCGTTTTCTTATATTAAGGTATAGGATGATGTGACAAGACCTAGAACCAGATATCCGTATATAATTAATTTTATTTAGTATACTTATTATCTATAGTATGCCTATAGTTGACCGCGTCGAAGGTTTTATTTATATATAATATAGATCCAATTAAATTGATGCATACTATACTATTTTCGTTTTATAGAGCGTTTCATTAAATTATATAGTTATATAGCTGGACTTGGAGATATTCCTTTACCCCATATAAACTTCTTTTTTTAATAGATTATTCATTTATAGCAGAAATCTAAAAATCCTCCATTTTTTTTTAAATATTTTTCAATCCTAAGAAAAGGTAAAAAATTACTAAAATATGAGATAAAATCTTTTTTTTATGTATCGGAATTAATATAGCAACTTTAAAAAGAATAAGTATTTTATTTAACGATCTGCATATAAATTTTAAAAAAATGCCTAGGTATAAATATAGGTAGGTAATATAATATATGAGGTGACTTTTAAAGTTAAAAGTTAAACACTCATTTCCATGAAAAGTATTAACGTATTTTTAGAAACTGTTTTTTACAAAATTTTAAGTCCTTAAAAAAATATGTATTTACAAATATATATATATACTTTTTTATTGATACCTTTAAATGCATGAGATTTTATGTTTTTGAATTACAGCATAGGTATGTATAATTTTATTTTCTGAAATAGATTCTCTTTTTAAAAGTTTCAATAAATAGGACATAGATATAAAAATACAATTAATTATATTAATAATATTTCTTTTTTAAACTTATTTGATAGTATGATTGTGCCATATAGTAATATGATTTAATACCAAAATCACATCATTTTAATATAATATCATTTTTACATGTAATAGCTCACCGAGTATTTGGAACGTTCTTTGATCATTTTAGCCAATGCCTGAAACGCTTCTTCCACATTGACGTCCATTTTACACGAGACTTCGAAAAACGGCATATCGTAGCATTCCGCTATCTAAACATAATTGGTAAAATTAATATAATACGTAATATAAAGTATTATACAATATAATGTACTAGGTATAGTATATAATATATACTGCATACATAATATTGTTGTGCATTAGTGCTGTATCGATTAATTTATTTTATTTATTTTCAAACATGATCGTAAAATGTAAAAATTTATGTTTAATCGTCGATGCAATGGACCGCTATAGTATAACAATATTATTTCGTATTGACAAATTATCTGAATACTCACTTTTTCACCGTCTGCTTTGTCCACGGCTCTTACTGTCTCGTTGTCACATTTGTTACCTGCCAAAACTTTAATAACATCCGGCGAAGCGTTCTAAACATATGTATTATTTATTATTGTATGTAATTATTACATAATTTACATTGTAATATTCATATTATAATTAGGTATTATTAGTTGCATATATATATTGAATAATTGGACCATCATGTTCTTGTTCGCGATTATTATACAATTAAACTGTTCGTTAAAACTCACCTCTTGAATATTCTTCAACCAGTACGTCAAATGGTCGAATGAATCCAAATTCGTGACGTCATAAACAAGTAATATGCCCATTGCGCCTCGATAGTAGGCCGTAGTCAGTGTTCGGAAACGCTCTTGCCCGGCAGTGTCCCTGTGTATGTTATTATTTATTAATATATTAATACAAATATTTTAATATATTAATAGGTATAATAATTAATTACGCTGATATTTTTTATTTCGTGATAATGAATCGCAGGTCATTAAAGAACTTTAATTATAAGTTGGCTACAACAATATATTATATAAGAACAATAAAGTTCTTTTTTGAACCATTTTTACATATTAAATTGTTAACTTAAAATTATTTTTTCATATAATTTTTGTTATTTGCATCTATATATTTACTATATAAAATGTCATTTCTGCACGGTGCAATAGATTTTCAAAAAGTGAATTTGACGCAAGTATAGAAATCATGTTTAAGTGTGCTAGTAAATCTTCATAACATAATAATATAATTTAAAATTACTATCAATTTATTTTTAAGCATATAGCTTATAGAGTAATAACCAATATGGAATGTATAATACATAATATATATAAGGACCCTGTCATACAAGAAGCTTATTATTTATTGTATTTAAATATTTAAAGTTAACAACTCGTTCAAGATTCTAAAAAAAAGATGGTTTTTGGACTATAAAATTAGAAATATACATGATTTCATTAATAAAAAAAAAATAAAAACAATTAACAGAAAATCAAAAATAATAATTAAACTATTATGATTTCAAAAATATATCTATAGAAAAAAAAAATTCGCAACATTTTAAAACTTTTCGAAAAAATTAATATTTACCTACCTTAAATAAAAATAGATACCCACGATGCTTTTATTATTTAAATTCTGCTGGAATATTATTATTTCAAAATACGAGTATACATAGGATTCGATACAAAAATAACTTATTTAAACTTTTTTAGATATTGTTTTAACAACGGTAATAAATTTTATTGCACCATCTTACACAATTTTATATTATATTATACACCATAAAATCTTAGAAATAAGAATATCTTTCATTTATAACATGTTATATAATAAATGTCTACATCACATTTTGTCGAGTTTGGTAGAATTGTAGTTAAGTATACCTAATTATTGTATTAAGTACATACTACATATGTTGCATTTTATTATAGTTATATTTATAAGACTATTATCGTTTGCTAATTAATTTTGCTTTTTTTTATTGATATTTCATAAGACGGCCTTATTGTTCTATTATCGTATAATATTACTCATACATCAAATATATACACTAAAATTGTTTGTTTGCGTTTTATTGTGTAAGTTTTTTTTCATTTTTACAGAACTTAAAACAATAATAATATGTTATTAATGATTATGCTATAGCAGATTTTCCTACATAATATAAGACCTAATTGAATCATTTTGTACAAAAATACCTATCAAATGAACATAACAATAGAAAGTGGGTTAATGTCATAGAAAGATTAAAAAATTCAATTACATGGATCATTCGATCATTTAATAAGCTAGTGACGTTTATTTGTATACTTATAATAATATTATATTATTAATTGAAGTATGAAAACGTACAATGCCAAGATACCATAATTTGTCAATTAATAATTATAATTTAAATAAAATTATTTATCCTGCCAACCGCGACAAAATTGTATTGACTTTATGTCATATTTTGCACACATCATGACGTTGATTTACCTAGCTATATTATTGGTTTAATCTACTCAGTTATAATATTATTGAATATAAATTAAATATTACGTCGCGGATGTTTCGCTGTAGTAATTTACATTTTAAATTAATCGATTTATATTCAGTTTTATTTTCAGTCAAGCTGTTCTGTATAAAATATGAAGTTAAAGTATTTTTATACATATACTAAAATAAATTATATTTAATACTTGAATAATACATTTTATTAGGCGTTTTCTTATGAAATACAAGTTGGATTAATTTTAAAATAGTACTTACAATTTTTCGTTATGTGTGGTGAAATATATTTCACATAAATATGAAAAATATCAAACAGCTGTTGGCTTTTATATTTGGCATTATGATTGTTTTATTATATTACGTAACGATATGATAGGATATAGATACTTTTATTTTTTTCAAGTAGTAAGTACCTAATGCCTATAACATACAATCTATATACATTTTGAAATAAAAATACACTCGTTGAAACAGTAAACAACAACTGTAGTGGGTATAATAACTGGTCATGTAACAAGTAAGTATGGGTACATAATATACGTCATGTGCATGCAAAAACGAATTTTAATTAATTGTATCATAATAATATAATAACGATTTCGTTATTATAACACAGTGCAATTTTATTTGTTCAGTGTTAAATTGTCTATTTTTGTATATACAGTACAATGTCTCGGTATTTGACTAAAAATTTTAATTTTAGTTGAATTTGCGTATAAAATAAAAATAATTTAAAACGACACTCGCGTATTTTTTAGAAAAATAATACTATTTCACACCGCGTCATTCTGCATACATAATATAACGTTAATAATTTCACAGTTGTACAATTTATTTATTTAATTCGTTCAAAATCAAACGATTTTAACTTTAGATAGGTACTATTATTATTAAAATTGGTTTTAAATGTATTGAAATGAAATTAACTGCAATTATATTTTATTCTATATTATTCATTGGTGTTTTGATATTAGTTTTCGTCAAATAAGACGACTGCACCGATAATGCCAAAAAATAATGTTGTATCAATATTACCTATGGTTAGATTAGATTAAGGAGAGATCATTTAACTATAGATATTAATTAAATATTTTAAATAATAAATACGCTTGTCGTTATGTATAATAATATTATATTTATAATATATTATATTATATGAACTGGCTTACCATATTTGTAACTTTACCGGCTTTTCGTCCAATTGAATTATCTTCTGTTTGTAATCGACTCCTGAAATCCGAAAATATTATTATTTTTAGCATCCTATATAGAATATAGATATTATAGTAAGCAGGTATATTATTGTTTTGACATTCTACAAAATGCCTCGACATTTGCATTTTACGAGTCGTCGCGTTAGCATATATAAATAAAATATGCTCTCGTGTAACGATGTTAGCTCGTACAATTTTACCCCTTTTAACCGTTTGATTTGCATGGGTAGACATTGTAATGTAACCTAAATACCGCGCGACAACCACGCAATTTAATGATAATTGTCTAAGAAACACGTCGCAGAAAACGTTGTGACAAAAAAGAAAATAATCGTCGTGTAAAACATGTACGAGTTGTAAATTTCCGGCTGTTTTAATATTTTGTAGTCCGGAACAAGTATAAGTACCAATATTGTATATCCGATTCAATTAGAATTTGCAAAAAAAAAATATTTGTTTTTAGGTTTGCCTTTGGCTCAATTTTTCTATTCGATTGTAATATTTATTAATTTATTTATTTACTTAATAAGAGTGTAATATAACGCGTGCACGATGAATGAATTTTATTATATCATAATATTAGTTATTATAACAATAATAGTTTTAAACAAATAGCAATCATTATCTTTTATCTGTTAACCGCCATACTGTCATACTGATATACGGATTACGCATCAAGAGCTAAACAATAAAATCATAGTTTAATGTTAAATAATCCCAAGTACGAATTTATTAAGTAAATAATTAAAACAATTTGTAATCAATGCTTTTACGAAATGAAAAAAAAAGGTAAATAATAAAATATCTAATATTTTTCAGAAGGTATAATATAACTTTATGGGCGTAATATACGTAGCAACGACTATTTAATGAGATTTTAAAATTTAAACAATACCGGCATTTTTCTTCTATAATATTTATGATACAATTTGGATTAAAATGGAATAAAATAAATTAAAATCGTTAAACCTGTATATTTATTATAGTTTACTATACAGAGTTTTGCTTCGTGTTTTTCCTTGCTACCCACCTACTATTACTCGTTACTCTTACCCTCCTATTTATCTATACATAGCTATTTGAATATTTAATGGGATCTAAAGTAATAAATTCATCTTTTAAAATATTTACATAATTATCTTTTTAAAGTGGACCAATCTCAAAATTCTACAAAACACAAGAAAAACATTTTTTTTTTTTTAATTATTTTTATTTTGTATTCAGCTATAACCCAATACAAAACATCAAAAATTTTAATAATTGCGCTGTGGGACTCTAATAACCTTTTTCTTAAATCATACTTCGAAAATATTAAGTATAAAAATAAAATGTATTAACTTGGACGAATACGATCAAACACTTTGTATGTATATATATTATATAGGTATTAAAACCAAAGGTTTCGTTGACGTATGCAGCAAAAACAACCTTATAATATATTACCATAATATGGTGTATTATTATCTAATATGGGATACATGGATACATCCTTTGGTGAAATCCCCGACGGGATGTTGGTCAAATTACGTTAGGTTTCGATTTTCGGACGACGAAACCTAGTTTCAACGGTGTATAGTATCTATATCCTATATAATATTCATATTAATAAATATCCATCATTATTTATATATGGATGGTTGTTTGTCCCTTTATGCAACATTAATCATTCAGAAATATCGTATAAAATAATATATTTGCGTGCCTATATAAAAATAAACATAGCATCATTGATGATAATAATTCAATACTTTTCTATATGAGTTTGAGCTATAGAATTTATTTTTACTTATAGTCACATGCAACATAAAATGCGCATATACAACTGTAAAATGTATCTAATATAATTAATACCAGGGCTGGATTAAAGTTCTTGCCGCCCATAAGCTGAAATAAATTTACCAACTAAAAAAAAGAAGCTATTTCGTTTCGACCGTTAAAATTTGCCACCCTAGGCTTTAACCTAAACAGCCTAAGTGGTAATACGGCCCTGATTTATACGTAGGCATATTAGTACATTGCCCGTTCATTGATACTCATCATGAAACCGCGCAGACATTACCCATACACCTTCCAAGGTAGTATATGTACACAATATAAATACTACATGTATATTAAAAAATTATCGTAAATTTAAAACTAATAATAATAAATGATAAATTCAAAAAGGATTCCGTTAAAACAATCGATTTCATTTCTCTGAGCCATACGGTGGTGCATAATATTCTAATCATGTATTTATTTGGTGATCGACGGTCGTGGTCAAATCGGATTTAAACACTTACAAAATATTTAACGTTATACACATATACAAGGCGTATTACCTATTGGCTATTACGTATGATATATAATATAATTACTAGTATTTATTGTTGCTGCACGCTAAAAATATTCATTATGTAATTATACGCCCGCTAATTATATTCACCCATAGTTGAATATATCATTGTTTAATATGTTACCCGGTTACCGCATGCACGCCTTATAATATATAATACGTATTTCTGCATTTCATATATTGGGTTTTGGGTATAATGTAGGTTAGCGCAAGGACATTTGATACTTACGCATAAAGGTCACCATTGATGAATTTAACGACGTGCTTAGTATAAAGAACATGAAGTTTGCACACCTGGTAACATTATATTTTAAGGATGCGCAAATTTGTCTGCGAATGAAGTATATTATTATTATTATTATTATTATTGAGACTTTTGTGTGGGTTATTAGCAGTGTGTGAAGTTATGAATATGAGTTCACATTTGTACATTAAACGTAAAATAGGAATGGTTGGCTAAGAGAGACTTAATTTATGATTTATTCTTGTAATTTTTCCCTAAAAAAACTAGATACCTAGGTTGTGAAGGGTAAAATTTCTTCACTACTATTGTAATTTTTATGAATTTTGGACTTGATCAAAATACATCTAGGATTATACGCATACACGCGCGACACATACGACACATGCATCACTGCATCGATTGAAACATCTGAGAATTTGAGAAATCAGATTTCTAGTTTGCAGTATTACAAATAAATATAAATATACATATTATATCCACGTTGCAATGATTCCGTTCCGTCATCAACGATTATCGTAATGGATAATTAAGAATTTTAGTACCCATATAATATATAAATATAATACACAGTCGCTATACAATTAATAAATTGTGATCGGTAGGCAATTTACTAGTCTAACTGTGGAAAGGATATTTCATGCAATATATAATTTTTAAACATTTAAATACACATATATTATTACACATATACAAACTATGACGTACAGCGAGCGTTATAATATATTGTCCGAAAGAAAATTCGAGAAAATTCTCGCAACAAGTCCGTCAAGTCTTGGACACTAGTTCATAAATATAACTTACCTATGGTCGATATGTACGTGTCGTAATACGTCTCGTCGCAGAACCTGTGCATCAGACATGTTTTGCCGACGTTCGAGTCGCCCAGCACGAGCACCTTGTACGATTCGCCGGTGTTCATGTCACGGCATAGCCCTCGAGACACACACTGATCGGCGGCGACGGCGTTATAGTGGCGTGTGTGTACACGTCGTCGTCCCTTATTTGCGCTGTCGGAAGTCGCAATCGTTCGATTATCGTATCGGGAAATACTAGACATCGATGTCTTGGAGTAGTGTATAATATGATGGCGTACTATATAGTATATTATCGCGTCGCACTTGCCAAAAAAGCTCGATTATCGTGCGCGAGAGTCCGCCCACACCACTCTTTGCCCCGAAACGGACCATATTATACACCGACGACTACAACCCCTCTCGCCACCGCAGACGATGACTCACCCAATGAATATCGATTCGGAGTCGGCAACCCAGTCGGGGCCAAAAGTGGTACACACACTATTATATACATGACACAAAATAAATATACCCCTTTATTTTCTTTTTTTCTTTCAAACGATCATACAACCAGGGTCCGATCCACCGGATCTTCACCGCCACCGCTGCCACATTGTATTAAAATAATATTATTTGAGATTTGCCGTTTTTCCTAGATATTATTATTACAATAACCGCCAAATTATCGTTTTAATAGGTATATTACGAGGTATTTTTTTTATTGATTATAGCGAACCTGTCTAAAGATATTATTAACTTTGTTCACTCTACACCGTTTAACATTCCAATAGCATAGTTAAATCGATTTGGTCGATTAGAATAATTTTTTTTTTTGTTAAAATATTGACAATGATGAGCTACTCGTACAAGCTATTACAATGTAATTGTAAATATAGAAACCAATATTGTAGAACATATTTTTAAAATATTGGAAAAAAATCGGATGTGTGACCTGCTTACGAATTATGTGAAAAATGCTTTTTGAACTTACATTAATCTTGGAAAATCGGTTATGATGTCGTTTAATATAATTATAAATTATACATCTATATACATCGTACTTATAACAATATCGCAATATTATTATTTATTATCATACAAAAATCATAATAAATTACGTAACAGTTAGAGAAGCCAGCGATGTATTTATTTAAATATCTCAATGATACATAAAAATGAAGATATCGAAGAAAATTGGGAAAATGACCTCTCTAAAGCACAATCTGTATTAAATTATATATTTTCAATCCAAAAAAAGTGCTGAGTGAAACTTTTATATAGCTTTTCTTTTGCCTTAAAAAGCGTTGACCGAAAAAAAGCGTATATAAAACATGCATTATCCCCTCTCGGAATCTGGACAAAGTTTGATAAATAATCAATAACAACATGCCCTCAAATCCACTTTTAGTATAAGCTTAAGAAATTTAGCTAGCCTTAGCATTTTACAAACCGTCCTATATTTTTATATTTAGCTAAATACTATATGCAGAAATTTATTATCCATAAGTATAAGCTCTAACGTAAAGTACCTACTCTACAAAACTTTCCATCAAAATTATTCCTATATACCTATATATAATAATAAATGTCACAGCTAAATGTACTACGATACAGCTTGTATAGTGCATAATACTTAAATCCTATGTGAGGACTTAGGGTGTAGGAGCATTTAATATAACATACTTTTTTCCAACTCAATAGCACTGATTCGCATAAAATATGAATTTAAACAGGTGTAAACCTACTAAAACATAACAACCAATTGATTTTGCCAAATTACTGAGTCTTGTGAGTATAACGTGTAATACGGTTATATACTTTAGAATAAAATATATAGAAACTATTTCGTAGTCAAGAACCGCATTGTGGTCTCAACTTTAGGGTTATGCCAATTTATAAAATTCAAACTTTCCAGAAAACACCATTGTGCAGAATTTCTAATGTACAACCTTACGTGTCTTAGAAGTTGTTACTATTCTCCATTCTGATCTTAAACTTAAATATGTAGGCGAAAAATCAAAAAAGATTTTAAAACAGTCTAATTTTTCACTCTAATCCCGTAAACTGTAAAAATCCCGACGAGGTTTTAATCTCTACGCAAAAAATGTTAGGAAACACTTTGAAGACAATTGATTTAATGTATGTATTCAATTTAAATTCAATGATAATCATTGGATACGCGAAAAACGATTCTGAGCGAAGATGAGCGAAGCCTATATTACTAACTATTTTTTATTGTATATTTATATCGTATTTAAAATATAATTTATTTTACTATTGGTAATATGGTATGGTGGATTAATTATCCCGAAAACATTATATTTATTATATTATTGTTGTTAATTTTTGGGAGGTCAAAATTAATAAATTCTTGTATTTTTCTGATAATAATAATAATAATGAAAAATAAAAATAAAATAAGGAAAAAACACAATTTTTACGCAAAATCATTTTTTTTTGTTATGATGTATAATTTGCTTATATTGCGCCTCTTGGCTTGTAAATTTTCTAAATAAAAATGTTAAAAAAAAAATCGCGTCGTAAATTCGTTTCGTGCGATTTCCGCACCAGCCATATACGTAAAATATGCTATTTTGCGGTGTTAATTATGTCACGCTATTTGATTATTATTATTTATTTCTATGTTAGTTCCTAGCTGTCGCGCTTTATTGTTTCATATTTGTTTTCTTATACCTCCCTAAACGTGACCGCAATACGTAATTATTGTATATAAGTTTATACATTATCGCATACAACACTATCATAATAATGAATAATCATTAATAGTATACCTACACCAAGCACAGACACACATAATATAATATACATAATAAAAATATATTGTAAAATATGATTGGATTGTACTCCAATCAATCCAATAATACGTTGGTAACGGTCCAATATGTGACCTACAAATATTACTCGACCTACCGATAAGATTGTGTTGATCTACATGTTTCTTTATCGCGGTTATTTTCGTTATGGTCATTTTATTCTATTTTATTCTTGTTCCCCAATACTTGCAATCATTAATACTTGTATTTACCGTCCTTAGTCAGTACAGTTCCGATTTCATTCGTGTGTGCTCATTTTGTGAATTTTGTGAATTTTATTTTGTACTTTGTTTAACATGACATCTACTATTGGCAACCTATATAGGCACATTATTAGAGATGAAGTGACATGTGTTCAATATTTAAAAGACCTAAGGTTATTACTGGCCAATAATCCGATGACATGTATAAAGGTGAAAGATGGTGTTATATGTAATGGCCAACTTGTGGAATATTAAAGAAATAGTAAAAAACGAAATTCTGACGGTACCATGAAAAAAGTTGTAACATTACGATGTACTAAACGAGATTTCCAGACTTATCAATCGATTCGTAAAGATAATGAGTTTTTTACCTACACGGGTCTTAACGGCCATTGTAATAGTCAGCTATCACTATGTGAAATAATTGAAATAGTTTGGTTTTGGGTTAATTTAGTTCCAGTAAATCAAGCTGTAAATTGGACTAGCAGAAGCAAAAACACCATCATTGATTGGTATAATCTTTGCAGAGATATACCAGTAAATTATTTTTTTTAAAGAGAGAAAATGGGTGGTCATGGTTGTACTGTCCAAATTGAAGAATCCCTTTTTCAAGATAAAAGAAAGTATAACCGTGGTCGATTACAATGTGGGGACCATCAGCCATTAAGGCAAATAAATAATTCCAACAGCGAAGATTCTGACGAAAATGAAATAGTATACACAAATAAAAATTACGGGAATCGTATAGTAGGCCCATGGGTATTTGGTATTTGTTGGAAACGGCCAGACTTATTATTAGAACGGCGATTTTTTATCGTAGAAAAACGGGACCGAGAAACTCTTTTACAAATTATTAAAAATGAAATAAAAACGGGAACGACAATTTATAGTGACCAACGGAGAGTGTACTCAACATTAAATCAACATGGATATATTCATCAAACAGTTAACCATTCAGAATTTTTTATTGACCCGGAAACAAGAGCACACACTCAACAAATTGAAGGCTTATGGAGAATTATAAAATCCAAATATAATATTAAAAAGAACGGGGCGTCTCCTTTACTAGATAGACAACTCCAAGAAGAGTGGTAGAGATCGTGTCAAAATCCAAAAACCATTTTTGATAACTTTTTGACCAATATGAAAAATACGTTTTATAACAATATGAACTGAACTAATACAGTTATAGACGACACTGAGAAGTGGAAAAAAAAAGGTTATTTAAAATTATTTGTATTTTACATTTATGACGTAGGTCGCATATTGGACCGTTACCACTAAGTCTATATGTGCGTGATCGTCTCTACAAGATTTTTATTTAGTTTTGTAGATCGTTATTAGCGACATAATTATATTTTTTACATTATTATTCTATACCAGTGGTTCTCAACCTTTTTGGATTCATGTAATACTTATTAGCAAGAAGTCAATACTGCGTCGCCCTAAAGTCAAAATATTAAACAACCTAAACTTTACTGTACATTTTAGAAGAAAAATATGAGTGCTTTAAAAAATACAGTATGTAAAAAAATAATAATTATACATTTTATTCTAGCTGTAGTGTTGAATGAATATCGACATTTCGGTCTAAAAAATAAATAGAATTAATATAAAGATATAAACTTTGTGATATGCCATTTAGTGTAAACAGTTATTTTTATTATTATGTTGTTTCGGCGTTGGTGGTGATTAACGTTAGCGTTGGGAATAATACGATTTTATTCGACAAAATTAATAATTCTCTTATTTATTTTATTTTTTGTCGCCAATATGCTTGGGACCCTGTCACTTCCGTTGAGAACCACTGTTCTATACCAACTCTATGCGTTGGGCTATATTCTTAAACATATAGACTTAGTATAATATAGACGTCTATATTCGTTTTGAAAAATTCCTATGCAAATTAATATAACTGTATCTGTGTGTAGCAATTTACTTTGACGACTCTTATATATTTGGTTTTTATTCGAAAAATGAAAATAGCTGTAAAGAAATGTCGCTAATTTTATCGTATATATATATATATATATAACTATATATCAAGAACTATATAATTTAGCTTATGGCTTATCGTATAAAGTATGAAAGAGTAAAATAATAATGATAATAATGAGATAGATGTTACCAAAGGCATGTGAAGGCCATTTGAATCTTAGGGGATAACCTTACAAATGTAGCTTATATACTAACCAAACAGTAATATAAGAAGTTTTATACGTTTACAACATTACCATTGGATTACTACAAAATTGTAATTTGTTTTCTCATTTATTTAAGAGTAATAAAACTGTATAATATTATACAAGTAGCATTGTACTTATATATGCTACATAAATGTCATAATTTAACGTTTGCAGTTGGTTTGGAGACGTTAGTCTTATGAAATGCATGTACAAGCGGTTAATCAATATATATTTTATAAATATAAATTAAAGCGTTGGTTTAAACATTTGAATGCACTACAAAACAAATAGGAACTTAATGGATTTCATTATTTTATGAGATAATATAGTAATGACTATTTTTAATGACATAACTAAATTTTGTTTGACTAAAAATATCTTGCTTTTACTTTCATACCTGCGACTATATAGGTACTTGATTTGCAACTCTAAATCCTGAGAATTCAATGTTATTTAAAATTATTTTTGTATAGGTACGCAATTTAACAGCTATTATTTTAAACCAAACAAAAAAATAAACAATTTAAGTCTCGAGATGAGTCATCTTTGACGATGGATATTTGGTGGTTTTCGAAACAATGAATATTATAGAGTAGAAAAAGTAAAAATAAAACTGATAATAGAATAGGAATTAAGTGAAATATGAATTATGAATTACTAAGTGTAACTTACACTACATTGCTCATAAAATTTACATTGACAAGACTGTTAATAAAATTATTCAAAAAATGAATCATCTGTGATTATTAATGCTATTGAATTTTACACGAAGAAAAGAAAACATGCAAAACTTAGAAATTAAAACTTTAAAGACAATATAGGTACCTAGTATATAGGATATTATATATTAGGTTGATACTTAAATACATAGTGTATGTTAATAAATTAGGAACAACTAAGTATAATAATAAAAAAAATGTAAAGCTATTTGAAGAGAAAAAGTAAAATAATGATTTGTTACTCAAATAAGTATAGAATAATACGATATGAATAACTATAAGAAACTAATCGATTGTGCCGGCTATCGACTCCATCTAACTTTTTTTTATGCTGATTCTGTTAGTATATATTATTATATGTTTTTTACTAAAAATTGATAACAAGGGGCTTAACAAAAATTATGTGATAATCACATTAATGGTAATTCGAAAATATGGGCAATGCTTTTAGCTTTCATTACCATTGATACGAAAAATTAACCTTTGTGAATCGTTTCATCAAAACTTACCTCACAAATCACTAAAATACTATTTTTGTTTTTGCGTGTATTAAATTAAAAAGTACAAATTAATACATTTATAATAATAAGAGAACTGAAAATAAATTAAATCAGCAAAAACAAAATCTATGAAATAAAAACAATATATGTATATTGTATATCAAACATATTTCACGGTTATAAAAAATCGATAGATACAATGGCATCAAATCAATAATCACTATTTTGAAAAATAACAATTTAATTTGAATTTGTTTAAAAATAATAGCCTCCATCAATATTTGAGTCATTATATTTATTATTTAATAAATTATTGTTTTTATCTGACGTACTATATGTCTATATGCAATATGCATATGGAATCAACATTCGTTTACGAATTTCCGGCGAAATCGATAAAACTACCCTCTCAAGTATAAAACTAACTCCTTTAGTCCTTTAGTTAGTTCAAATGTTTTTTTTTAATATTAGGTTTATTTTACTCGTGTATATAGTAAAACTTATAAAATAATACCTTTCAACTCCTCTAAATAAGCTAATCAAATTTCGCTTATGCTCAATGTTTACAAAACTTTAAAGTACATCCACTTATTTTTCTTTTTTTTAAATCCCATTTTCCTACTTTCTCTATGTCCAATACTAAATTACTTAGAAACCTCCCTATAGGTCTATATCACTACCTAAAATTTCTTTAATAGTCATCATCCCAAACTGTCCATATGAAATTATTATAAAATTTGTTATTTATGAATTTAGGTAATAATTTATTGGGATATTATAAGAATATGTATTATATTATGTTTACATAGTATATTTTATTTAGTCACTAGAGATTAGATATAATACACGCTGACAACACAACCTAACTTTAACGTATTAACGTTAAATATCATTATTATAATTGAATGAACATAGCATATTAATGTTATTCCATTTATTTTATATACGATCGTTGGTCACTCTACCTCATAATTTCAATATATTAACATTTAAAAATTGTATTGACATATTAATTATTATAATACATATTACAATCAATAATTTAATTATCATTAAAATTAATTAATTCACGCATATATTTATATTTATAAATGTATAATACGTTCGTAGTAATTATTTTATACCACACGATATGATTAAGATAACATTTATTTATTCAAATTATCAATGATGGCAATATCGCGACCGTTCCAAAGAACGAATCTGAGCGTAGACGAGTAGTATACTAATATACTATACTTAATGTAATTACTCCGTTTTTCTTAGACTAACCCCGGTGTGACCTGTTGTATTCAACTATAACGAGTCCAGCACAATAATCGTTCATTTTTTTTCTAAATACTTTTATAAGACTAATAGCCTGGTCTTTCTACACATTAAGTTTTTATTATTCGGATCGTACGTAAATTCAATAAATCCTTAAAATTTGTTAGTGAAAAATTATACAAGAATAATCAGATCTATTTCCACAATTTCACCGTTACAGATTTAAATTTATAAAAGAGGTGAGCAATATTCATAAACTTATAGTAAATTGACGAATATTTTCATTTCTATCCTAAATATTATAACGCTACCGATCTCTTATCAAGCTCTGAACTAATATATCGAGGTAAATATAATGAATTAATGATACTATAGCTTATAGGCCAATACTAATAATCTTATTTTAGATCTTATCATTTTTCAGTCGATCTTTACACTATGCTATTACTTTTTGTCATTATGATTATACGATGGTATTGAACAAAACAAATTAAAAAAATCATATAATTCGTGTGGTGGAAAAAATTTATAATTATTTTTGAAAATAGTAGTTTTTTGTAGGATCATAAACTATAATTTTTTTTCATTATTTGCAAAAGAAAAAAATGATCATCAATATAATATCAATATACTAATTATTTATTATTCTTATTTATAATTATTAATATATTATAGCCTGCAATGTCAATAAATTTAGAAATAAAAAAAAAGTGATATACCAACTTCATTTACCACAGATGTCATTGTATATATGGATATAAGTACATTTGCTGATAGTGGCAGAGTTGTATTGAAAAAAATATACGATACGTATCACATATAGCACATATACTATTATATCAATGTTGATCCAAAAAATAAATTGTACATCTTACCTACCTATTCGGCTGTGGACTAAGTATAATTATATGCTTGTACTGAATGTACTGTGATAGTTGGGGTGTATATAAACAAATCACTAAACTTTTAATGAATCATTATTAAGTTTACAATTCTTTAAACGTGATTTTATGGTCCATAATTGGTTTAATTTCAATTTTATAATTGTTTATACAATTATTCTGCATTACTTAATGAAGAAATATACTTATATACATGTATATATAATTATATACAGAGAGATTCTCACAGAGATACATAAATATCGAATACCTAATGATTAATGAATCGTTTAAAAAAAGTATATTCTCCTCCCATTCGTGGAGTTTAAAAAAATATATCGGTGTTCCTTATAAAATAGTTGGCCACGTCAATGTTAATTAAGAGAATATATTATAAATTACACAAGTACCTATTATTATAAATTAATTAGCTTAGTTTAATTTTAAATTTATATTTAAAAAAAAATAATACATTTATTGGTGCAGAAATAGGAGTGACCATTTCAACCAAATATAAAAACAATCTATCGACTGCTGGAAACCGATTCAACAAAATTGGCGAAGAAAGATATAAGTGGACATCAAAATGAAGAAGTATTCATTATTAATAGGTATTATGTTATATTTTTTACAAAATATTTATTAGATTTAATTTATTTAAAAATTAAACAAAAGTATTGCAAATGTTTTGGGCGTGAAGTTGATGTGTATGTTATTGGTTCGGGGAAAATGAAATTAATTTAAGAATGTACTGCAGCCTACTATAGTCCCAAACTCCCAACGAGTACTATTCTTCACAAGTCCCGGGTCACAACGCAATAAACTTTTTCTCAGCACAATTAGACAACAAATACAACGACGAAAATGTTGCTTCCTGAAATGTACTTGTACATAACATACTCCGAAATGGTAAAGGTTTATTAAACAATTTATTTAATTATATATTAGGTAATAATACACTAAATATTTAATCACATTTTCTCAAAAAAAATAATGTGTGTTTAAATCACAATCTATGTTCACATTCGTCAATTTTTACTTTATCCAATATCATATACTTTTAAAGTATGTATTATAAATTATAATTAACCGATTATATGCTGACAACACCCGAATGTACATCTATAATGATTAAACTGTTATAGTTTTATTATTATTATAATTATCGGTGTTGTAATATTATATTTGATTTGTACTTTTTGTGCCAAGCCTACACCGACACTATCTAAGTGTTATTATGACGGTGTTCTGGGATAAGAGTGTGAGTGACGTAGATTGGACGCAGATTTTTAAGAATGGGTTGAAATGCGTACCTTTGCATAGTCAGAGATGAGAGTGTAACCATTATTACTCTACGCACGTGGGGACATATAATAATTAGTAATACGTTATACTTATAAGTCTTTCAGTTCCGTTTATTTATTTAGAAGGATAAATATAATATTTTAATCTCGCGCAAAAACTAAAGTCTACAATATCGTCGTGGTGGCTTAATATAATAGTCTCGGTGTTGTTTTTTTTTTTAATTATATGACGCGGGAAGAACTTAGGTTAGTACCTATTATTTTTTTTTATCGAATAAGTAAATATTAATTCGTTTACAGTCTCGAAGAGGATTTTGAGCATTATAATTTCAAGCACGTATAATATGTGTAAAAGATTAAAACAAAACATTAATCACATACACATCACACATTCTACGTATGTGATTTGTAGTATGTTTATTAAATTTTGTATTAAATATTATATGATAAATTGGTAATCAATAATCGTAATTCAAAAACACTGATACAGGATGTACGTCTCTATATAACTATTGAGATTTGAAAACCGTAAATAGTAAAGTATCTACGTATACTCTATCCAGTATCTTCTATTCACTAGCAGTATTAATATTAAGTTTATTTCTTAATACTAATACTGATACAATTACATTTTTATAAATAATTTATACTTACAATCTACGAGGTTATAATCATTTAACAGTCATAATACAAATTATATGTACTAAATCACTTATTTTATTTGTCCGCTTGATTTCTTGAATAATATAGTATAAATACTTCTTTGTTCTAAAACGTTAAAATTAAACTGTTAAACATTTTAAATATTTTTTTCTTAGGTATTTATTAATTTCAATTAATTAATCATGTTGTCTTAAAGCGTATTGGTAAATGTGCATATACTCTTTATTTCGTTGATTGTTTACTACAAATTATCATGTATTTAATATATTATTAAAACATAATTTTAATTTTACCATATATTTAAATACTTTGTATTGACAAAATATTTTCAAGAATAAAATAATATTAAGACATTTAAGAGGTCTATAAAATCACCATTACTTCAACAGAAACGTATTTAAACACGAGACTATATATTATAATAAATACATATGTACTTAATTAATGTATTAATTTAATATGTATTTATTTCTTTATCATAATATACAGGCATAAAGCATTTTTATACTAACGTTTTTCGTTCAACCTGCACAATCGTACACACCACATGAAATGTAAAAGACGTGAAAATTAACATTCACGATATGTCGTATATTAGTTAGATACGATTGGCATATACAATACATTTAAATTGAATCGCATTGCTCTATAGTAGACAAAAAAGATTGATTAAATAATAGATAACAATACCTACCTACTACCTATAGTGCCTATAAAATATTATATTCTATACTAGAATCGTCACCGACCGCGCGGTTAGTGAGTTGCGATTACAAAAACACTCAACTGGAATGGTAGTCGTCGAATTATATTGTATTGGCGTCATCGTATCTCCGATATTTATTTTATTTCTTTATTTTTGTTTGATTTTGCGTCGAGTGTTTATTGTTTGCACAAAGTTTTATAATCCTGTAGCATACATAGAATATAGATAGATGAGCTATATAATTATTCTGTGCAATTTTATTTACATATAAACACATTATATATAGATACTATCTCTACCTGTACGCGTGACATACAGTGGCAGTATAATAATAAAAAAATTATAATAAGTATCAACGTGGTGAACAGAGGCCTGCAGCAGAGACAATAATAAGTCGAAACATCAAAACGTATATGAAAACAAATAGCCTGAATTATTAGAGTGGGGCCATAAAATTAAATACGAAAAATAATAATACATTTTGCCCAAATCACCAAATTACTTCTATAGTGATTATGGTCGCAATATACATTATACCAATTTTATTATAACAGCACAAACGGTATAATGTATTTACATAAACTCGACAAATTGATTTATGATATCGGCATCCTTGCACAAAATGACCCACCGTGATTTGCTGCTGGAAAGCAGCGATTGTTATTTATCTAGGAAATATAAAACACAAATAAATATTGAATTCTTTTTATACATTGGTAGATCTAGGGTTGATTTCTGGGAGCTTCTAAAAAAATTCTACTATATTAAAGATAATTTTTGTAAATATCAAAGGAAGGTTAATGGACTAAGTGAACTAAGACCCTTGGGTCCCTTAGATCCACCTTAGTCCATCCATGTATAATGTACGAGAATTCATAATATTGGAATAAAAACAATACAAATAACCTATTTGCGGTTATACGCGAATATTTGTATATTAAGATGATGACATAATATTATTATTGTTATTATTAAAATATAAAAACAATAAATTATGTTGACCTTGGCGATAACCGATGATATGGTGACGAATTTTAAACAATAAATTATATATACTTTATATTAATAATAATATATTCTAGGCATTCCGGCAAGAGGTGAGCGGTATAATTTTGGCGTTGTCGGTTGCACAAAAACCACCGGAAATTCGTACGAGAGTTGAGGTGCTGGTTATAAATCTATAGTTGTTTCTCCTCACACGCCGGCTCAAGTGAACAGAAACAATCCTAACTCAGTTCCTTCATAATATATAAATATATATTATATTAAAGTGGTCGGCGAGTGTGTACGTGTGTGCGTGCGCGATTTGTCGTTTTAAAAGCTATAATAAAAACAGTCGTCAGATATTATATTATTATTGTTTTCTGATTCTATATTATAATATGATACTCCTACCACGATCGACGCAGACCACCGACTCGATAAACGCAGTAAACCACCGCCACCACTGATGTATCTCTCTATTACTCGTGTTTTTATCTGAACTTATTATTTTCGGGCCGTCGTTTTTACATATATGTTGTACGCGCACCGCGGCAGTCTACCACAACAATTATAGGTACGCGGTACCCGATCGCGATAATACCACCGAAAAACCACCCAAATCTACCACGACGATATAATATTATTATATACACGACATTTAGTTAGAGCTTGCACGTGAATGTGTGCGCCCGCAAAAGTTGAAAAACCGACCAGATCCGAATAATTATCATACAGATAAATATTATATAATATTACATTGTAATTATTATCCTCGTGTCGTCTTCGTATTCGTTCGCGTATACACATGTGTCCGTGTAATAGATAAACGTTATTTTTTTCCTAAGACACATAATATTGTATTATAATATTATTATTACATATACGTCATATTTTTGTACGCTGTTATTGATTGAAATTTTTTGATTTGGTTTTGTTTTTATTTTCAACTATACTTTTCGGTTTTGGTTCATCTATGCAGAAACTCATACTACAGACTTACGAAGCACCAGGGACGTGATGGGTAATATACTTATTAGTTATTATAACATTATACTATTAACATACACTATTTCAAATATTATAATATCGTGGTACACGTTACAACTTATAAGTTATAATACGTTATATATAAAGGACAGACTATCATATTTTTCCGTGTTAGATGAAAAATAATTTGTTATTAGTTAATACTGAATAAATAATCATATTTTAGTAGTTATCATAATGCCTGTTACAATATTATACAAATAATACAGCATATACATACCTAATAATTATGAGCACAATTTTAAAATATATTTTTTTATTATATTTAAACATTATTTTAACTTGCCAATATTACCACAATATAAAAAATCATTATTAGTCATATCTACCGTTATTGATACATTTATAGGAGAAGACATCAATATTTTCTCTAATAATCTGATAAGTTGCATTTTGTTTAATGTTACTTTAAATATTAAATGCTCGTGAGTATTAGGTTAAGTTATATCTAACTAACATAGACACAATTTCAATAAAAAAAAAACTGAATGTGATGTTATAAAAAAATATTTAAGGGTACTTTATACACCCTAAGAACCCCCTAGCTAATTGCATCTATACTAACTAATTTTTCTAACAATGAGTTTAAATAAAAATTAAACTATATGAAAATAATTTAAAAATCAACGTATACAATAAAGGTAACTAGAGTAAATTTAACAAAATTGAAAGTTGATGTATAACCATATAAATAATTGTAAAAACTATAATTTTTCTCGAAATAAATCATTTAAAATATTATAAATATTAACAAATGATTGTTAAAAATATTTTTCATGAATATTGGAAGAATTATTATTACAGTGATTCAACAAATATAAAAATAATTTAATGAGAAGTACAAAATGTTTAATATTTGTTGTTCTTATATAACATTTTTTCAGACCTAAAAATTTGAGTAAAAAAATGTTTTACTTTCTTGATTTTTAATCAAGTAAGTATGGAAATTGAAATAAAAAAGTCTGAATTTTTAAAACTTCAAGAATTTTTTTTCAATAGGAAAATGATAAAAATGTAACTCAGTAATGAGTAGGTGGATAATTAAACTAGCTTTAACATAAAATATTAATGAGAGAGACCCGAAATCACACCCAAGTGTATAACGATTTGAATCCACAAAAACGTCGGCGTAAACAGTCCCAAATTTCTATTTTTTAACTTTTCTCCAAAACCATTATAGCTAAAAAGTTGGTTGATAGCTCATTAAAAAGGAATTATCAAGTAGATACAAAATGTAAAATTAAAAATTTTCAAAAAAAAATTATTTAATTTTTCAGTTAAAAAAATAGTTATTTTTTGCTAGATTTTCATTTACCGTGGTAGATTACCGAAACTGGAGAACAGATTTTGTTATTTGGGGTCTTGTTTGATTCACATTGTCTAGGAGAAGTGCTGTGAAGATTTTTAGAACGTTATCTTTAATCGTTAACTCCCTACAGAGCTATAAAGCTGAAAAACATAAAAAAAAAAAAACGCCCAATAAAATTTTTAAAATTTTTTTTTTTTTTGAAGCTCTGTAGTGAATTAACTATAAAAGATAAAGTTCTGAAAATCTTCACTGCACTTCTCCTATAGCCAATGTGAATCTACCAAGACCCCAAACAATAAAATCTGCTCTCCGGTTTCAAAGATCTATCTCACTAAATGAAAATGAAAATAAAATACATTATACGAGTACATACATATTGCATACAAATAATAAATTTCTAAAAATCGAAAATTAAGAATGTTTACTTGCCGACCCCTGACTTGACAAGCGTTTTTTTTTTCATTAAATTTTTAAGTTTTAATATAATACCATCACTTCAAAAAATTAATACAGACAATTAAAGCGAGGTCTAAACATTGTAAATATACGGTATACCTATATAACCTTATTTTCTTAGTAGCTCCCTGAATTACGAAAAAAAGTTAACGGGTGATTTCGGCAGCGGTGCTTATCGTCGATCGGTAAGCCAGTTATCAGTGAAACAGACCTGTACAGTCGACGTTTATCCAAACCGTGACCAATAAGTCGAACAAACATAGTAGGATATTGTAAAAGAACATTATGGGGCGGAAAGGAGCTGGGTTACATGCAAGAATCTATGGTTAAATCACTATACAGTATGAGCGAATAATACAGAACGAAATCGAGTTAGCTGCAACACTCACACGTTATAATATTTTATAATATTATAATATTTTATGAGTTTCAACGTTTTTGCATTCTTCAAAGGATTACTAATAATATAAATTATATTTAAGTATTTAACAGATTTCGATACTTGACTTTTACTTACAATTTAAAATGCATTAAAATTTTAAATATTAAATTTCAATTGAAAAAAATAATTATTAATCATATAAGAATTAATGCCCAGAAGCACTTTACATTATCATAAGGAAAATAAATGTACCTATTATTGATATCGTATTGGGTGTGATACATGGCCGTTAAAAAATGTCTATATCTCTTATACCGTTTTTAGTCTTCACATTAGATTAAAAAGTATAGGTACACATTTTTTTTTTTTTACAAAATATTTAAAATTTCAATATTTAAAAAAAATATATTAAATATATAATATTAACTATAGAAAATAAAAGTATAAATTTAAAATAATAAATTTTTTTATTTTTGTCAATTTTTCCGGGATTCTATTTATATAGATCATTTTTTTTTACATTTAGATTTGTTCCATGCAAGTTTATCATTTGAACAACATACCATTAATAATAAACTAATTACATAAATTTTTACTTACTTTTATAAAAGTAGATATTTTTGTGAATTAGCATAATGTGTTGACTAACATACGCGTTAGTCAATATTACAAACATGTAAATGAACTACTAAAATATAATTGTATGAACAAATAATATCATCACATTATAATAATAATTACACAAACAATTTTAATACCCCAAATTTCGGTATATAATAATATATAGTAGTAAAATATTATTAAATGTACTAATAGACTAGTTAATACAAGAGAAATTATTACACATAGGAGAAACAATTATGGTTTTTTTTTTTTATCTTCCATGATTTTTTTATAAACCAATAGTTGAAATAATATTTTACATGGTACATATACCTATAATAAATATAACATTAAGATATGATTTGGTCCAAGGGGATGTCATGTTTTCATAAAGATCGAATATAATGACTTTAACGTTCCTTGAATCATTGATGGCTGACATCTACATTCTACTGCGGTATTTAGACTTATAATATGTTATTGATAATAAATTAATAAATAAACTAAATACCTATTTAAGCTGACTGCATCATTATATGTATATAATCCATGTACGATTTTTATGAATTGTTATGTAAAGGTAAATAAATAGAGAAAACGATATGTAGGCAGCGATAGATTTAAGAGTTAAAGACGCCAGAGCCAAAATCAATTTTTCAAATAATAGGTTAGTGGCACTAAAAATAGTTGACGCCGTTTTTAAAATATGAAAATTATGACGCCAGGGGCAATGTAATGCGTAATGGCTATATTCAAGTATTTAAATTACTCTAGATGAGTATATATAATAATATATATTATAATTGTATAAATAATATAAATATTATAAACTTAAACGCCGAATTCGTCATCAATTGTTAAACTGTTTCAACATGACATTTTTCTATCACTGCTGAAGAAGTAATAACAAAATTATTCAATCAAAATATTATTGCGATTTTGAGAGTCGTTTAAGATTGTTCATTTAATAATCAATATTTAGATGGCCAGGTAATACATTTTTTATAAAATAACAATCTCTATTTCATTTGAATATCGTATAATAATCTTTGTGACCTTGCCCTGCAAAATAAATTCTTTCAAATCTATTTATTCTCCGTCTGATATTGAATTTTGAGGTAACCTGTAGTGCTCAATATTTTTGTTATTGCTGTTTTTGTAATTCAATATTGAACGAAATTTTCCAAAAAGTAATTTCATCGGTACACAATGTTTAATATCTGAAGAACCTTTCAAATAGTATATTTCAATATAAGAATCTATTTTATTTTGCACGCAGTATTTATATGTTTCGGTTACAATAGAAACATTGTATGTAGAGTAAAAATATACCTATCAAAAATATTTTTAAAATTTTAAAAACTTACATGGCTACGTTTATATATTTTTGATAAAAGAGCAAATATTGGTGACATCAACTTAATTTTTTTTTAAATATAGGTTCATAAAAATAGATTTACAGTAGATGGAAACAAGAAAATTCCATTTTTACATTAAAATCGTATATAATAAAACGCAAGTAACTAAGTATATCAATATGTATATATGCATTTAGTTTTTTCTACAATATAATTAGGTTCTCTGATAAATATTGAAAAAAAGAATAATAAAGTTATTGTACACTAATCTGCAAATAATATAGCAAACATAATATCATGGCTATAATACATTTTTGTTTATTAAATACACGTTAAGAACCCAACGATGATATTATAAATACTGAACAATTTAATTATACTCGTAATAACGGATAATTATAAAAAAAACTCTGTTACACAATCAATTTAAAAAAGTTATCTTGTAATATTATTGTAATCATACTCATATAGTATGTAATAATTCTAAACCCTTTATATATTGGTACCCACCTAACTTTTTTCAATGTTTTTTTTTAAATATGTATACTTGAAAACCGTTCATGAAGTGTGTAGATTAAAACATTTTGTTTAAATATGATTAATATTATTTAATTAGTATTGCGGTAAAGCAATTGGTAAGGTTAGGTTTAATATAATATTGTGTAAATACATCAATAAAAAAAAATTAATCAATTAATGTTTGCGATGAAGTTAAAAAGTATTCGCAGAAGTGGCTATACATACTGAGTGATTCTTTTAACAAAAAACACTACCTGTTCTGCTATTCACTAATTATTTTGAAAATTTTAAACAATTTAAAAAAAAAAGTTTAAAAGTTATTTAAAAATATCTTTTTTAACAATTTGAAATCAAAATAATTTTCCTAGAATTTTGATGGTCAAAAATCGTGTTTTTAACGAAAATTTAATTGGTTGTAAATAATTAGTTTAGATGGGTGAAGTGATGCATCAAAATTGTACAGGGGTGCAACACTCCACTTTTTTAATACTTATAAAAACTTTAAGTTTTGAAATTATTTAATTACTCGATCAAAATTCGGTTTTTTTATATTATCAAAATATTCTGCTTCGAAATTTAAAACGTATTATAATCATTCAAATAGCTAAAAAACTGATAAAATATAACAGCAATAATTATACAACTGTTATTTTAAAATGTTGATTCTATACAAGATAAATGATTAATATTGTAAGAAACTAAGAATTTCCCAGTACAATTATGTATTTATGTATAACATGTTTATGAAAAAATTCATTATATAAAATTATAATTATTGTAATTATACATACATACTTGTTTATTTGATAAGTAAAGTCATACAAATGTATAAATATATATATTCAATACTGTGCATTTGTGCACTTCACTCTTCTGTATGATAGTGCATGTCCTTCACACAAAACAACAAATATATACATTAAACAAAATTGTAAAAATAAGTTAACAGCATATATATTTTTATCATAGAATTATGTACATTCATAGTAAAAATTTATAACAATCAAATGTTCATTTCGTGATAAAAGATTTCACAAATTTTAACTATTTTTGTATTTTTAACAGAAAATAATGAGTTGGTAATTTATATTTATAAACACATCAAAAATATTTGGGCTAGTTTTCAATCGGATATAATAATAAAAAACTTCAGAGATTTTTTCTAAAAATTGTTCAATTCACTTAGAAATAGAAGAAATTAATGACGAAAAATAAAAATAATACATAAACCTATACTTCAGTGCACGACATTTCTATAGCTGATAGACAAAAAATTGATACCATTTATTCATAATATACTTATGTTGGTAATTAATGTATAATACATATGTATTGAAAATAAAAAATAAATAAATTGTCATTAATGCTGCATAAGTACTTCCAGTCGTCTTTAATAAATAACAAAATTATCGTTTACTCCTTGGTTTTCAATTGAAAATTGTTGAAAAAAAAAGTGTAAAATCTTAGTCAATGTTGTCGCTACATGTTTAAGCCTTTTTTAATTAACGCACAAGCTATAATTGACGGAATTTATCTAACGAGAATTTATTGAGTATATTGACAGTATTTTGTCATTAATACGAAACTAATTGTGTTCAATTGCTTCGATAGCCTATGAATACGTATTAAATTATCATCATTCATAAATATATTATGTTACACCATTTATAACTCGTACAATTTATGATTTGTTCTCTGTTATACGTTTAGGTTTGGATTTCTTGGATAATGGCTCAATTTTTGAGCACGCCATAACGTGTGCAGGTAATAAATTATTTTTTCCAACACTTATATTATACCTTAAGCTACTTTATATTAATACTTTAAATTATAAACAAAGATTTTTTTTGATTTTTCTTATCATCGATAATTTATTTATATTATCACCCAACAGAATTCGGCCGATTCCACTATTTCTTATTGGCACTATGTGGTCTCATCTACATGAACTGCGCTATATCCGTAAGTGTTGTATCTTTCGTCCTGCCTTCGGCGCAATGCGACTTCAATCTCAGCTCATCAGACAAGGGCTTATTGAACGCCGTGCCTCTTTTAGGTAATTATACAATATAATAATTAGATTAAGCATTATCATAATTAATTAATTTTTTTTTTTTAATTAGTTAAGTTAATGTGTTTCTCAATATTATTATATTTAAATGTTTTGGTATAATTTATGGTCAATCAATTAACTATTATTTAAATTTATAATTTAACATTCGTAACATTGTTTTAACTATAAACGAACTCAAGTTAATTTTTTTCAGTTACTTGTACACCTTTGATAATAATATTACTTATATAATAATATTTCATAAAAAAAAACGTAACTACAACATTTGTACTTTATCGGTTATTCGCTATTATGTATCTAAGTCTAATTTTGTTACAAGTTTATTATGTAATTACCTATATTGCTTACTTTTAAAGTTATAAAACTTTCGCTTAGCGTTAGTAAATAAAACTAAATTAAACTCATTGAATTTCGACATTTCTGTATATAATATATATACCTAATTTATAGGCATGCTCCTGGGAGCGTACTTTTGGGGCTGTCTAGCCGACATGCACGGTAGAAAGAAGGCTTTGATCGCAGCGCTGCTCGTGGATGGCCTATTCAGCCTGCTTTCGAGCTTCCTCACTTTCTTTTGGCCATTTTTGTTCTGTCGTTTCTTCAGTGGTTTCGGGTGAGTACAATACACTATTATAATAATAGTATACCTACTATTTAATATTTAAATACTACTAATATTTAACAATATCACTTTTATGTGTAATTTATACGAGGATTTATCTTTTAAGTTTTTGACTTTATCTTAACTCAATTAAAAATATATTTAATAATCGTAAAAACTGTATATATGTTGTAATATATTATATTATGATTAATGGTAATATTGTAATGTGTATTTTATTATTGCATCCAGCAGATCCAAATAAATTGTAGTAAATTACTTTATTTTATAAGTACGCACGTATAATAAAAGTATAAAATATCTACAGACGTTTCTTTTTTTATAAAAATATTATATTCATTAAATAAGCATTGAATAGTACTTATATTATTCAAATCGTACATCATCATGACATTTGTTTATAGTCTGTCCGGATACTTGGGAATTTGTTTCTCGTATTTGGGTGAATTTCAGCCGAAAATCTATAGAGAAAAAGTGCTGTCATGGTTGGAAATGTTTTGGACAGTTGGCATTATACTGCTACCACGTATGTATAATAGTATGATAATCATAATATAGAACATTTAGACGATATCCTAATAATAGGATTTACTAACCTGAAGGGTCCTACAATTATTTACTGGTACTTTATAGCATACGTTATATAACATAATAGATACTAAGTATAAGTAACTAACAATAATTATAATATAATATAATAATAATAATAATAAAATATTTAACCATCATTTATCGTGTTCATCAACAGTGGTTGCTTGGGGTATCATCCCGTTGCCGTCCAACTACACTATCGGGATACTCAGGTATTCGTCATGGAATCTGTTCCTAACGTTGTGCTCATTGCCCAGTATCCTTTTGGCCTTGTGGCTGACCCGATTCCCGGAAAGCCCAAAGTTTCTGTTGGAGTGCGGTGAATTTGATGAGGCACTCGAATGTCTAAAGCGGATTTACACGGAGAATACCGGCGAACCAGGAGACGCATATCCTGTACGTTACAATGCCTAATTATTATTATTATTATATATAATGTCCAAGAACGGATAGGTCATATACTCATATCACTGACGAATGTGAGCATGGCTTACACTTCGTCTACCAAACAATAGAAACTTTTGTAATTCGTTTGTGCATGGTGGATTTAACCTTATATTGGCTAGATAGCTGTACCTATAATGGTAATTATGGCTACATTGCTGCACTTGCGAATACACTGTATACAAATCCAAATGGCCGTAAAGGAGATTTTTTACAACTAGCTCAAACTTATATAGTTTAAGCCAATAAAATCCTTATTCTAACTAGGGATGCTGATCATATCTTCGTGAGTTTTTAAGAACAATATTTTTTCTTGTTATAAGTAAATGCTGCTAAGTAAATAATACAAAACCTCCCCGCCCGATGCATGTATGTAGTTACTGCATTTTACTTCATTTATTCCACCTCAATACCTCATACATCGCGCTTTGTTAAAATAGCATGAATTGATTTATATACTTATGTTTAAGGTACGGAGTCTCATAGAGAACGAAGTCCGATGCAGCGTTATCAGCATACAGTCAAAGCGTTCGTTACGCAGCATGAAGACGGTCAAAACGCCAAAGGACCTCAAGAACCTGCTTAACGAGGTGTGGTACCAGACTAAAGAAATGTTTAAACCACCACACCTAAAGAACACGTTGCTCACGTGCCTCATACAGTTTGGACTGACTTCCAGGTAAGCTAATCTGCTGCTAAATACAAGCTGGAATAGAAATTAAATAATTACTATACATAATATCTTATCGTTACAGTTACTACACGCTGATGATGTGGTTCCCGGAGCTGTTCAATAGGTTCGAGACATTCGAACGCCAAAAACCCGGAGTAGAAGTGTCAGTGTGTCAAGTGTCATCCGTGTACATAGAACATGATGGCGCTTTGAACACGGCTGACTTGTGCGGATCAGCAGTTGGCGAGTCCGTGTACACGCACACTCTGTGGATCGGCATAGCATGCATACCCACATCACTGTGGATGCCCCTATGCGTGCACCGACTTGGCGCTAAATTCTTCTTGGGTAATATTACAAGACTACTTAACTTACTATACATAAAAAGCGGGGTCAATTTTTGGTCATTTTGGAATTACAAACTTTTGGAACAGTATACCTTAATTTATAAAAAAAAAGATAATAAACTTATTCGCCATTTTTATTTTAAACAATTTTACAAATATTGTAGTTTGTTTTAAAATATAATGTAACACATTAGTCATTATTCACTTTAATACACGTACAAGTTTCATAATTTCGTAATACACTTCAACCAGTTCGACACATAATAAATTTAGTATTACAAACAAAAAATAAGTCCTGATATAATGATACTATTACGACCTATCCAGTATACTGCAGTTAATGGTTTCTATTATAGGTAGATTCATGCAAGTTTATTTTATGGTTAACAGTTATATTCATAATTGAAAAGTTTGATGATCTTTGGAAACAGTATAAATTTAGTGTAAGGAAGAGCGGAACTCAAATACCTGAGACTGATATATAAATGAAAATAATTGGAAAAAAATGCATAGGAAAATTAGTTACGCATGCTGATATGCTGTAACTGTAATGTATTTAAATGTCTTAAAACCTAAATTACTACGATATGTTAAAAGTATATTATGTATAAACACTTCAACAAATTTTTGTGAAATATCGTGAAGAAATCACCCAACAAATATAATAATCTATAAGCGTATAAGCTATAAAATAATCGTTAAATCACATTTTAATATGATATATGATAAATCAGTGCTTAGAATAATGCAATTAAGACATTATTAGTTATTTGAAAAATAATACAACAATATTCTATGCCCTAGTCGTCAGGTTTACGATAAAATTGTCATATCGACACATATTTTTTTTTTGCAATATTTTTAGCCGTATATATTTCCACACAAAAATATTATTTTAAAATATAAATTTCATCCAGAGTTTTATTACCTGCAAATAACTGTATGAGTAATATAGGCGAATTTTTCGATTAATATAAATATACACGAACACAAAATTCAATCAGATTACCAATAGAACATTTTCGAGAATGTTTTCCGGCGTTTTTAAATTTCCTGTCTACTATCGAATCGAAACCTGAATTAACATATTATGTGATATAACTCCAGTACTAAACTAAACGAATACCAGACGATGAAATAATCAAATATCATCGTGGGAAATGTATTGATCTCATCATATGGGAAATCACTTTAGTATTAATTTTGAAAATCGGTTACCGAGTCATCTGATAAACTGGAATAAACATTAATTTGCGAGAGTAAAATATGTTAACTGCTTATCGAGACCAGCTGTATGCTGCCCTATCAGCAATCCTAATATTAGATTGTATATTTGTATAGGAAGGGGAATTCAATTAGCTTAGGAAATTTTTATCAATTGAAACACAAGTTCAAATATAAGAAGGGTCGAAACAACCATTTGGTTAAAATGGTTAAATATTAAATCTGTAACATAAATTATCCCTGTAATCATAATCCTTATACCGTATTAGCGTTTACTTTTCTGAAACACGGTAATGAGTAATGACTAATGGTTGGCCTAGTTTAAGAATATTTTGCATTACTGCCGACATCACATTAATACTCATACTTTATTCGATAGAGAGTTTACCGCAACTTTACACTATAATAAACAGTCATGTGGATTTACCACTGACCAAAAAACATAGGCAAAGGGAAAAATTAATCACATTGCAAACAATTAGTAGTAAATTTTATAAAACAAAAAGTGAAAATGACGCATTGAAAATATTTGAAATGTGTCTAGTTTTGATTAGATCAAAAGTGAAATAACAATACACAAAAGTCAATAATAATAATATTTAAACTATTTAACTACCTACAGTGATGTGCCTATTTGTATCTGGAATTGTGGCCGCCGCTCTGTACTTCGTGAAAAACGCTTTGCAAAACCTCATACTGTCGTGCCTGTTCGAAGCATTCAGCGGACTGGGAATCAGTGTGTTGCTATGCATCATGGTCGATCTGTTCCCCACCAATATGAGGTAAGACCCATCGCCAGCCATATAAATTATAAATTAGGGCATATACACAAAGTCATTAGAAAATGCTAAATCTAGTAAATCTCTCCATAAAATGTATCAACATTCCTCTTTTTTATTTGTGCATACCTATTTATCCAATAGACTATTTGGCATATAATTAATAAAAAAAATAAAAATAAAAAAATTATATTGAATAAAATACGTTTTGGTGTGCGTGTAGAGTAATGGCAGCCGCGGCTTCAGCGACGTTCGGCCGCCTTGGATCATTGATGGCCAACATCACATTCGGACTGCTCATCGACTCTCACTGCATTCTGCTAATCATCATATTCAGCTCGTTGTTGATAAGTACGTATTAATATTAAATTCGAAAAGTTTTCATAACTCGAACATATAATATATTATTAAATAGGTACCTAACCTATAATGACGGTGGGCTAAAAATATTTTCAATTTATTTATGTAACCATTTATAGTTTTGTGTAAAATGCAGCTCTGAAAGTTTGAAATATAAATTAATTATTAAAAATCTTTTGAAGTGAACTTCTATAAATATACAATCCCACATAAATATTATTGTTATAAGCAACATGTAGGTAAACTTTTTACAATAGTCATCGTATATATAAAACTCAAAAGCCGCTCAGAATAGTTTTTCAAATACGATGATCATTATTGTTTTCGAATTTTTAATTACACGGAAAGTTTTCTGTATTTCCTGTTGGATATAAATAAAAAATGCACTATTAATAGATACTCGCAAATTATTATTGTACTCAGTGTATTTATATACTTATACATATCGATATCGATTAAAATTGGTATTTCTTATGGAACAGTAAGTTAATATATACAATCCGACTTCCTGTTAGATTAGGTAATTCATTATTTCCCCTCTCCGGAAAATTAAGCAATGCAATATGAATTCACCTGTGATATCATCCTGTATGGTAATAAAAACAACCATTTCAGGGTTATATAATATTATAAAGATAAATTTAGAAAAAACAATTTAATTACTTCGCAAAATGAAAAAATTTAAATCAAAATGTTTTTGAAAAAAACACTGGTATATCAACTGATAATTTATAAAATTAAAGTATATGACAATGACATGAACAACGCATCGCCTGTATTATATACTCTTATGTATGTCACAAGACTTTTTAAAACCAGAAGTTTACATTAGGTACGGTTGTTGAGTTAAAAGTTACTTGTCCAATATTTATATAAAAAAATAGTCTCTTGTTGAGGAAAAAAGTTACACGAAAAACAAATAAGTTCAAACTCGTTATTTTTCTTTCAAACTTGTCTGATATTTATCTCAAAACCCACAGGAATTTAGCATTCTATCGTCTAAAATAAAATAGAAACCATTTATGCCAGTCGTATTCTTATTTATTTATTTATATATATAATTGTATTTGCACTTTGCAGTAAGCGGACTGCTCTCTTTGGCTCTTCCAAACGGAAACAACAAAGACTTAGACTAGCGGTCGGTAACCGCAGACCACTCCATCGGATATATACATTCGGTAATATGCATAGATAAAGTAAGTACGGCTGATATAATGTATAACTATATAACATTTTTATTTTAGTGCACTAAGCATTTAGGGAGTAGGGCTGTATCTAATCCCCTACTATCATTTATGCAGTTTTTTTGATGATTTATGGTTTTAGCCTTTTAGAATAAAACTGTAGAGTGTACATTTAACATTGTACCTATATTTATCTATTTATTTACAGATATTGCTTTAACTGCTGTTGAATTCACGGAGAATGTCAGCGTGAGTGTGCTGAATTACTGTTCTTCTGGATACCTACAAAATATTTATTTTTGGAAAAAAAATTATTTGTAAGTTTATAACTTAATTATAATGTGACAACTATTTTTTTTTTTGTAAATAAATAAGTGTATCCGATAAATATTTAATTTTTAAGTACCTATCATGTGTGAATTTTTCATTCTTTTTTTTTCATATTATATTGTTATAAGATAATAAATAAAATAATATTTTAAGCATAAGTTATAATACGCCCTACGATTTTGTAACTTTTATTAAAATATTATGTTTTATTTATGAAGTTACGAAATGTTACCTTATTTTTATTCCGTTTTACCTATATAATATAACATATTTTGTTCGATTGTTATTATTATTATGATAACGATTTTTATTAAAACTTATTATAATATTATACACTATATATATTATATTATATATAACTAATTATAAAATGAAGTAAAAATGTGTTTTTATATTTTATTATTCTTTTATTAACACTACTTGATGATTAGTCGGTTTCTTTGAATAAAAATGGAAGTTCTCTAGTCCACAAAAATAGTTCCCCGGTTATTCATCAAAGTAATTTTTTCTAACCAACCTGTATGATATATATTTTTCAACTCTACTATTTTAAATCTGGATCCATAAGTACATATATGATTTTTAGAAGAATTATTTATTACGTAAAAATTGTATTAAAAATTATAATATATTTTAGACTTTTTAGAGTCAATATATTTTATTCATTTCGTCATGTCTTAGTGATATCACTATAGATTTAGTAGGACGGCACATTAGATAGGCAATATAGGTTCATTCTATTTTGTGATATTAATAAATAATATTTATATTTATATATATATATATATATATATATTTGATTACTCATATCATCATTAGAGTAGTTTGTATATTATGTATATGTAATAATAATATTAAATGTGTAATATTACTTAATTTAAAATTCTATTTATATGTATTCATAGTTATATTTTATGATTGTTATTTTAATCTAATTGTTGAAAAATTTTAACTCTCTACCACCAACACAATCTTGCTTTAAGGAGGTATAAATATTATTATAAGTCATATCATTTAATTCATCTGCTTTAATACATAATAAAATTTAAAAAAAAAAAAATTGTAGATACAGGAATCTTAACATATAAAACAATAAATGTCTATAATCAATAATCAGTCATAATCTATTATTATTTATTATGCACATTATAATTTTATTATTTTATGACAGTGTCATTCATAAGGATCATGCTGTAATATTGCATATTAATCCTATACTTGTAACTCGTTTACAGCCCGAAAGCTATTATTAAATTTAATTATTTAATATATTAGAGGGATATTGAATTGTGATAATTTTCCATTTTTATAGGGCACATATTATATAATAGGTATTAATCATATATTTAAAAATATGACAAAATATAATGAAATATTATTAAAAACTTATAACCAAAACCAGTTGAGTAAGTATGGTATTGATGTTTATTTCTCTTTTACAATCACAATAAACATATTTTTCATATAATATAATATGTAGAGTATTTTAAACCTTGGCATGATGGCTTATTGAGAAAAGAAACTGCCCGCACTGATGATACTCCTGGAGTTTGGTCAGATATTCTTCTGGAAGAACTTCCAGGGATCATAAATTCAGTGGTGTAGGGAGGGTCGTAGCCTTTTGGATGATAACCATATAATCATAATTTATTAATAATATACATATAATTTGAACATTTCTGATTTTTTTCAAAATCATAGACTATAAACATTGAATACTATGTAAACATAATAAATTAGGCAGCTAGTAGATACTAGGTAATAGATACTGATAAGTGATAGTACATGCTTGTCATTTATTACATTTAATATAATAAAACAAATATTTAAAATTAAATTAATATTATGAGTTATGACGACGGCAATATGATATATAATATAAGACATGGGGAAAATGAAATATAACAATTGGGCCGTAGATTTGTATTGAATACATCTGTACTAGTACAAGGAATGAGAAACTTTATTCATAATAATACAATGAATGAAGAAATACAGGAATTAAATATACTAATACTAATGTGAACGGGGATTAATGTTCAGATCTAAGATCTAAATTGACAATTAAAATATATAACAAATCTTATGTTTATCAATATAAATGGGCCACCTCTTAGTATAGAGAACCCAACCAAATATGTTGGAAGCTGGCTGTTGCAGCACAGATCGGCCGATGATAACCTTAAAAAAAAATGGAGCCATTAGAAAAATAAAGTGGAAAAATTTATAAATTATAAATAATAAATAAGTACATTTGCTATAATAGAATTATATATTATTATGTATTTAAATATATTTATAATAATAGATAAATTGAAGTTAATTAGTAAACGAGTGGTGTGGGGGGCAGAGCCTTACGTATTACATATTTCTCAATTTAGGTGTATACCCAAAAAAATATTTACGACTACACCACTGATCATAATATATAATTAAGTTTTCAATTGACTCTAGGTACCTACCTAATGAAATTTAAGTATGATATTTTGTACGATAAAAACAGAGAAGTATAACAGGCATGGCAGAGATCATTAGGATTACTCTTTATGAAATAAAGTGCACAGTGATTAATTATATTTGTTTTATACAATACAATTTGTTAACAATTACATTTTAAAAACACTGTACGTACAAATTAAGAGAATACTGACCTTAAGTCTTGATAAGTATTTAGTCATCTCAATTCATGGTCATACATAATAATATTTATTAATTATATCAGTACTGCAGTTAATATCCTATGCATTAAGTAACAAGTATTATTATTTTTAAAAAGTATACAATAATTTTGATTTAAATTTCTATAATATAATTGACTATTATTTGTCTTTCGACAAAAAAATAAGGTGCAATTATATTTCACCAAAAGAACTTATACATTTTTCTTAATATTATTAAATTCTTAAGCATTATTTATACAAAATTGTTGAAATTACAAACATGTTTTATTTGTTGATTAGTAGAATTCCTTGACTGAGGTAAAAGAAAAAAGATAATTTAAAGCCCGCTATGCTTGCTTTTATTAAAACATTTTTTTATACATATCATGATTGGAAAATAAAATGTATATTAGCCAAACCATTTAAAGTATTATATTTAATTATATTTGGCATTTACTAGATATATAAAACAAAAATATACAATTCTTTTAAAAATATGGTTTAATTAAATGATGATGTACAATGAAAAACTTATGCTAAAAAACCATTGAATTGTATTATTTCTAGACTTCTAGTTGGAAAATCAATTATAATGTAATATAATTATAATAAATCAACAGTTATTTGTATTCAATAAATAATCATACTGTATTATTATTAAAATATTTTAAGTTAATTTTGTATTAAACTTATTCAACATCTTTTTTCTCATCAGAGTAAAACTTAGCAATAAAATATTTTGTCACTATCATTTGTACTCTATTTTGTTTAAACACTAATTATATAAAAAATTAATAAAAAAAAAAACACTGTAGTCAAATGGCATGAAACCAAGAAGTAACACAAATTTAACAAAATAAATTACATAATAAACTTAACTTAACATAAAAATAAAAATATTTGTTTCATGATTATGGTTCCTAATAATCCAAAAATATCTTAATGATACAAATATTTAATTTACACATAAAAAATGTATTATTCAACAATTTTCAAATTCAAACAGAGATTCTTCCATATTGGTAAATTCTACCATGTTTGAATTTAGTTTCATAATCTGGTAATCGCGACCAATTTCAACAAATTTGTATTGAAACAAACACTCAAGAAACCAATCCAAGAATAATGTAACAGCTTTATAATCACATATCCAACCTAAAAAAAATTGTATTAACTATAAAATATACACAATTCTACAAATATATTATACATTTTATCAATTTATTAAATAAAAAATTATTTTACTTGTAATTTCTGTTTTGTTGGGTAATTTAGCTCGAACATCATTAGTTGTACTATTTTTATCAGCCAATATAATTCGCAATTTGTAGTCATCATTGAACTCTCCCAAATCATTAGTCAACACAAAACCAGCTCTTTGAGCCCATAACTGACAAAATATAATAATAGCATCATATTTTTTTATTACAATTTAAGGTGGAATATTTGAGATGATAATTTTTTCAACATGATTGAACTTTATTGGGTAATTAATTTAATTTCAATAAGATTTTTTAAAAAAAAAACATTTTATAACATAATAATATTTATTATATTAAAAAACAACTAAAATAATTGAAAACCTTACTTTTATGTCCGTATATGACTCATTGAATTCAATAGAACTATGAAGATATAAAATGCATTTTCTAGTCCATTCCATTGGTGAATCAATTATTCCCCGTCCCACACGCCAAGACACTAATGGGGATGGTTCGCCAGAATAATCGGGTGGTATATAATCTACCTTGAATGAAATAAAATATATTTTTAAAAAAAATTGTTAAAAATACTAAAATTGTATAAAAATTATATACCTCTGGCAGTAATGTCTTAGAAGTTATACAGTCTTTAGCCCATTCAAAACTAACAATAAAGCAGTTTAATAATAGCGCATTCATAATTTTTCTAGTTCGAACACATTTACCATTTGGAAGAATTTTCACAATTAAATGTGTAACACTATCATTCCAACGTACGTGTGCATTTAGTTTAAACGTATCCACCAACTCTTGTATCACTTCAAGATCTTCGTTTTCAATATTGGTATATGTTACAACTATATGTTTATTTTTTACAGAATGATTCCAAGGGTTACTAAAAACAGCATTAAATTTATATGAATAATAATTTTATATATCACTAGTTCATAAAATTATGTTGGTGGTTGGGAAAGTAAATACTATAACATCTTTTAAATAAATATTTATGACTTACGAGACACTGCATCTGTCTATTGTTCCCTGGACAACATCATCCTCAGATTCACTGTCACTGTTACTAGTATCTGTAGCGCTTTGATCATAATTATCATCACCGTTCATATTTAGATCTTGGTGTTGAAAGTCTAAGTCGGAACTGATAAAAGTAGAACTTTCAATCTGCAAATCGCTTAATATAATAGTTTCAGAGTCCGAGTCGGTGTCCCATTCAGCAATAATGTCAGGAACGTTCGCAGTCTGTATAAAATATAGATAACTCAACGATCAGTAAAATGGAAATGTACAAGCATGGTTATCATTATCATGTTATATTACACTACACAAATACGGTATTAATATGCGAGTTAAAATGTTGAAATAACCTAATAAAACAGAGCAGTAAAGTCATGGTCCGCATTCTGCAGCCATGTCCAGGTTTTCATAGAGCTAAAACAACATCAAACTCCACAACATTAATATTGTTCCGTATACCAAAACAAAACTATAAACGTAACGGTAAATAAAATAGATCGTACCGAGTGATTCATTGGTTTAACGATTCATTTAATTGAAAACTATAGAATAATTGTATGAAAAATGTTTGTAAAATTACATAAAAACAATATGTAGATATAATAAATAAGATAAAATAATAATAATATGAGCGGTAAAATCTAAACAAGTGGTTATTTATCTCATCTCTCGAGTGCAGGTTCCAAGATACATATAATTGAATAAGTAAATAACACGGTTAGAATCTACAGACTAATACCACAACCTACCACATTTTTAACGGTATATACCATAAATGGTCGAGCGGCAGGACCTCCGCGTGTGGACGTTACACATTTCAAATTTTTTCCAGTAAAATGCATACACTGCAAGTTTATTAATCGTAGTAATATTGTACATTTTTGTATTTTGTACTTACTAATTTAGTACATATTTACTATATTTAGTTAAATTTTAATCAAGTCAATATTCAAGTTACAACTTACAATTTTACAAGATTTGTCAAAGGTACAATCAAGGAGGTTATATCCATATAATATATCCACCTTGGGCACGATATAAGTAAATAATATCATGGTCCAAGGAACATGATGTAATAGTATTTTGTATATATATATCTTAAATATCAGGTGCATGACACTAGAATTTTAAGATGCAAATATTTGCATTTAATAAATTATTAAATGTTAACATTTAGCAGTACCTATAGTTAATTTAGGTATGTAATTCCGTAATTTCATTCAGTTTAGTATTTATTTAATATAATATGGAATATAATGTATGGCAATATAATAAAATAATAGCTTATGAAAAATTATTTTTCTTTTTGAAATCCTCTTTAACTAACAATAATTTAATTAAAATAATATGTTAAGGTAAATGTTTATCAAATTTAGTATTTCCTCATTGTGCAAAAAAATATGATTGTAAACATTTTTTTATTTTTATTAATAAAAAACAAATTTTCTTCAACTAAGAATTATTACAAAATTACTTCACAAAACACAAACAACCACATTTGGTTAATAATTATTTATCTTACATTGGTAGTTACTTTATTTAAAACAATTTAAAATATAAATATAATATATAAGTTAATAGTAATGATCAATTCACAGTTGTATACAAAATAAATTAATATGATGAATATATATTTAATACATTATATTATATAATATAAGTTACTAACAAGCTAGTTTTAACTACAAATATTTTATAAACATTATTGTTTTAAAAGAATATATACATTTAACTATGATTATACACTACAGTGTTTTCAATACTGAGGGAGTAGAAGTTTAACTTTATTACCTACCTATTGAATTATTAAACATTTTAAATAAGTATAATTGATGCCTAATTATTAGTTAAATTTATTTAAAAAATAATCAATGGTGATTCATTTGTACAAAGCAAACATCATATATTATACACCTAACACTAGTAAACTTAATGTAGATAAATAGATATTTCCAAAAAATGGGGATGTACAAATAACAATTTTTTCAACATTTATTGGAGTAAATAATGTCAAGCTATTAGTAATGGCAGGTAACCTATTATATACTATCTTCATATTAATAAAGGATAAACTAAAAACAAAAATGATCAATTAGATACTATTTTACAAATCTGTTAAGAACATATTATTATCAAATAAAAAACAAAAATGTTAAAACTGTATCATATGATAATTTATCACCTATAGGTTTAATAGAAAATTCTATTTTACCAGTTCATCGTTTTTATCAGAATTAACACCAATAGAAACAGATCCATTAGACTGATGATTATCTTTTTCTTGTTCTGGAACTTCAATGTCCTCGGTTTCTTCAAATAGATCTACTGATGATTGAGATAAACTTAAATTAGAATCTCTGTTAGATTCATTATTTTGGCTATACAAATGGTTTTGCATTGAAGATTTAATTGAGTTTATATGAATCATATCTGGTTTGTTTTTGCTGTAATAATCAATAAATTAAACTAATTAGTCAAATTAAATCTTTAAAAAATAATAAAAATTAGAATTATTATTAAATTATTACATTTTATTTTTATGTTTCAAATAACAATATATATACCGTAGAAACTATTTAACCGTCACTGTCGGGGCCGGGACAATGACAGTCAATCGATTAGACTGTTAACAGAAATACAATAATACAAAACAAGGTTTTTCAATAAACGCAAATATTTTACAACACCATTTGCAGACAAAAATAATAACGTACTAAAATATACTCAACATAATAATCCGTCATCAACTTGTTTTTTGATATTGACCGAAGACAGATAATAGAGAGTGACAGTTAAACGAGTTTCTACTGTATATATAAATAGATATGGGTTCAAGATTTTAAATTAATTTTTTTTGCACAATATTATCAATATGATAATAAATTATTTTTCATTAACTATAACTAAAAAATTAGATATTTTACTTTATATCACTACAGATAAATCTATGTATAAAAACAAATGTACCAAAAAAATATAGATATATTTATAATTTAAAATGTTAAAAAAATAATGCATGTAAAATAATTCAAAGCAATAATAGGCACTTTTAAAATTTAGTTTGGCGGTAATTAAAATTCATAATTATGTTATTTGTAAAAAAAAATTAGTAACGTAATATAATATGATCCAGAACTTTTTTAGGGGGAGACACACACACTGTCTAAAATTTTTTAAGACATATTGTAGTATGTATTCACGTATACAAATAAATATAAATCTTTAAAACAAAAAATAGTAAATACAGCCAACGAGGGAGGGCCATGGCCCCTGTGCATCCCAACCTGGATACGCCACTGTGTACAATATAGTATTATGGTATAAGTATGACAATTCATTATACCTTAATCTACATAGGTAATACATTTGTCATACAGTTATTTTACAATTAAATAAACGTTATCAGTATTAAAAATATAATAACAGCGAAAATGTTTACAAGTTAATAAATATAATATGCCGACAATAAAAAACCTGAATCAAATACACAATAATAATAAGATCATTAATTCAGTCTTTTTTTATACAAAATTACAAATTATCAAAATCCAAAAAGTACATGAAAATGTGAGAAATGGTATGATACATTATTAAATGAGATTAAATAATTGAAAAAAATTTTAAGCTACTCTAGCCTAAGTTAATGACAGTAAAACTGATGCTCGTGTAACCTTTAGTCACATAATACTTGCTGTTGAGCTAAAAGTAAAGGATGAAGATTTCTATTGTCTAAGTTAGAAGAATGTAAACTTTTTGATCCCATAGCTTCTTTGTCTAGACTTCTAGAGGCACTCAAATCATTAATGACAGAATATTTAATGTGTATATGAATGCAAGTATAATAACATTTATATTTATATTTATATATTATTCATAAATAATAAGAAAAGAAAATTGGTTAAGTAAGATAAACCAAAATGAAATATTATATATTTATATAAATTTGATTCTCCTTTTTTTAATATAGTTGATAAACACTCATAAAATTATAAGTTACAACACATCTTTAATAATATATTTTGAATATCTTTAGTCTAGATTAAATGCAGGGGCACTTAACTTTTCACTTAGAATTAACTAACTTAACAAGAAGAATTTTTATTTTAAATAGATAATAATTCTTGTTGTGTAGTAGCCAAGCAAGCATTATATACTAATAAGCATATAAAAGCATCTTAAGCGTATAAGTTTTAGCACACCTACATATAATAAGTCTTTTAAATATTATTAATTTTTAAATACATATCAATAATTACTTATTAAATTCTTCATCGGGATATAATTCGTCCAATGTTCCATTCCTATGAAATGAAATTATATTCATTTAAAATCATCAAGTAAACAAATTACTAACACAACTTACTCTAATGCAATTACTTTCCACACTAGATCTTCAACTTGAGAAAACGCTATTTTCATTTCAGTAACTGTACTGACTTGTGTATTTGGATCGAATGTGATATTGCATATTTGACAACAGTTTGTACCGTCCTGAATGTTTGCACAATTTATACAGAGTAAATGATGACAGACGTTAATAATCAACCAATCTTTAGTATATTGTTCACTAAAACAAAATAAACAACTGATTAATGAATAAAATTTCAAAAATACAAAATTACATACCATTTTTCACATTCTTTTTCTGGGATCAATAACTTGTGCTTTAATGACAACATATTAAACATGACGTCTTTTTGCTTGGATGCCATGTCAACAAGGTGCTTAGACATGGTTCCAGAAATTAAATAAAAAACGAAAACAATTGGTTTTAAACTATGATTCTGTCATCAAAACAAAGTAAGTACGATTAGTCAAAGATCTAATGAGTTGGTACGAATCAAGCTATATATATTAATATATCTTATATAGTATTCGTAACTTAGTAAGTGTACGACCATGTAATATTATCATTAATTAATATTGGGAAATTCGTAAGAAAAAATAATTACTGGTTATATAAAACAAGCAGAAAAAACGCAATGCAGATGACAGACCACGAATCACAAATTCACAACTCTTTCAGAATCTAGTATTCTAATATTCCGATTTCGTCGTCGTATCTCGAACGAGCTAAAAAGCGCGGGTAAAAAATGATGGAGTCCGTGATGATCGTGTTGAATGGTTCAGTGATAACTGATAACACAATATTATGATTACCGGGAAATGAAACGATTGTACAATTTTTAATCGTGATCTTGAATTCTTGACATGCAGTACGAACATGAACATTAGAGAATTCTCTAATATTCATGAGCACGAATAAAGATATACTTTATATATATTCTGTAATCTGTATTCTGTATATCCAGGGCCGGATTTGACGGGGGGCTTTAGGGGGCACTTGCCACGGGCAACAGATGTTTGGGGGCATCCGAATATTGAAATACTAAAAAATTAAATATTGATTTATTAATAATGTAACAGTGTGAAGGTTAAATTTCAAAATTTTAATAAATAAAATATAATGAGATTAATATACTTATTTTAACTCTTCAAATTATGAAGGCTTAATAAAATTATTATAATATTGAGATCTTTAAATGAATTTTTAAATTTGTGATACTTGAACAGTGGTATATCAAACTAGAAATAAATACATTTTAGGTGAATAGACATAATGTGTAAGTTTGCACATTTGTAATTTTTTTCCTTAACTACTTAGATATTGGGTATTTTTAATTTTTTTTCTGTCAGGGAAATCAAAAAAAGATTTGCCCAGGGCATCCGGGAGTCTAAATCCGGCCCTGTGTATATCTTTAATCGTGACCTACACTAATAACACTGTATGATCTGAGACCTTAGAGACAGTGATATCCATAATCCACAACCACAGATTTCTAATTTCAATGAAGTGTGTGTGTGTCCGCAACATCTATTTTATTCTTAGATTATGTTAAATAGTAAATACTGATATACTGTAGTGACGTAGTGTATTCCTACATATTTGAACATTTTGAACTATCAAAAAATGATTGGTAGCCGGTGGGTTAGTGGGTAAAAATGACTCATCTAAAATAATTAATAGGTATTAAAATTAGCTAACATTAGCTCTTTAGTCTCTGGTAACTACTGTATTTATTATATATATACTCTTATTTGTTTTTGATTCCCAAACCAACCTTCTAGACTCTAGCTATTCGCTATCCACCTCCAGCAGTAACGGCAATCGCGATTCCAATTTTTTGAATGCATTACGTGCTTTTTTAACTTATTTTTGTCTAATAAATAGTTTCATCCCGATTCCACAATACCTATTGGTGATACTCTGTATATTTAAGCATTAAGCAAGAATATAGGCTATAAGCTTGAATATGTCTGCCATTATTATTTTTTTTCAAGTTAATTTTATTATGATATATAAAAAATGTGAACACACTAAACAAGCTGCGGCAACAAACCTAAGTGCAAAACAGATACTAGAATATCTAGAATTAAGAATGTTAATTTCACATTATTAATTATACTTAAGAGTACGTCACACCCACATGAGTTGTCTCCGCCTTACAAATGTATAACATAGTAAGTCGTTTCATACGGGCAAGAAATAGGTACTAGGGCTGTAATCCAAGCTATAAACTCAATTTTACTATATAATAACGAAAATATTGTCTATGTTGCATCGTTTCTAACTTTTTGACATGACTAATATGAAAAAAGTTCTTATTGTTTCCAAATCCATAATTTTTGTGTTTTTAAAAGTTGAATAACTTTTTTTATAATTCTGATATTGGAAATATAAAAACGATGTTACACAGTTCAAAATCTTTTCTTTTTAGTGTGAAAATTTGGTTGCTTTACTTGTACTACAGCCTAAGTGGTTCTTACTCGTATGAAACAGTTTTACTATGTTGTACGGTCAAGGCGGAGACAATGCATTTGGATGAAGCATTCTCCAAAGTGTACCAATTCTTTTTTTTATTTTAATAATTTATATAATAATATATACATTAATACATTATACAGTACAAAGCCATTATTAAAAATTTAATAGACGAATAGCAGTGGTGTGGAGATGACAACTTTGTTCATTGTGTAATCCATAATTACAAGTCTACCTAACTAAAAATAATAGGATTCATTTTTTACCCAGTTTTTATTTTTATTATAATTGCATCCCTGCTTATACATTATTGAAAACTTACATCTGAATGGACCATTACTGATTTTGTATATTATGGTAAAAAATACTAGTACTAAATTGGAATAAACATTACATAAAAATATTATTTATACAATAGGTACAATAGGTAAACTATTGTAAGCTGTTAGACCACAATTAAAATTCTAAACAACTATAATTCAGTATATAATATACCGTGGTTTATAGATTTATAATACAGGTAATATTTTGAGATAAATATTTATTTAGTTAAGATGTGGTATTAAATTTATAATACTCTAATTAAAAAAAAAATAGTATGGTTTCCTATATTTCTCTTTGGGATAATCTATTTTAAATACAAGTAGTTAAGTAGGTTACCAGACTAGATAAAAATCATACTGGATAATTAAGATATTTTTTTCTCACATTAAAATTTAAAGAATTATAAATATTCGAGTGATACTAATTTTTAGTCGTGCAATAGATAATTAAATTATTTGGGATTAATATTATAGAGGATTTGTGTACAAGTTTGTAATTTAACATTAAAATTTTATCAAAAGCACTCATTAGTGTTCAAATTAAATTACTGAATTATTAAAAATAAAAAATTCATTTTTAAAATTATTAGTAGTTAAGCAAAATAAATTGGATACAAGTAAAATGTGCTCAACATTTGAATATAAGATATGATTTGTATTTATAAAAACTATTATTACTGACAAAAATGAGTGAATTATGGTAATATTTAAGTTACTTAAACTACAAAAGTATATTTTAGGTATTTAACAAACTAAAGTAAAAATGATTACATTTTTAAAATTAATTAGAGGGGTAATTTAGTAACAATTAACTTCAAAGATGACTATGTTGTGTCACTAACAATGCAATCAATAATAAGATGTTGTTTTTCAGGTTTTTGATTATTCTTTTGTTTTCTTATATGTGAACCAATATTATATCATAAGCTAACAATTTACATGTTTATGTGTTTAAACTTTAAATGTTTAATCAAAACTGTATTTATACCAGAAAAAATAACACAGCATTTTATTTAACATGGAACAATAGTAATATGATTACATTTTTTTTAGACATCCGAAAACAAAACAAAATATGTTCTTAACACTTTAATATTGAAATCCTAAACAAATAAATAATCATGATAATAATACACTATAAAATTGAACAACATATGGAATGTTTCAGTGAAACGAAAACTAAAACCAAAATTAAATTTGTACACCTTTATATTTCTTATATGGAATTGAAAAAAAAAAGAAAAATACTATGACACACACATATCATTCTTTGTTAGCTGTAGCTTTAAAATTTTTGTGCAACTCTGGTTTGATGTCATAAACCAGTTCAAGAATTTGATCAATGACTGCCTGTTTATTAACAATTACAGCCTTATTCATTTCTTCAATCTTTATTTTAGTGTCAGCATCTATTCTAGCAGCAACATCCTCCCGGGAACCCATGTGCTAAAATTGTAAATAAAAAAAACATTGTTAAAACCATATAATATAATATTATACACAATTAAATTTTTACTTTAATTTCAAATTCCTTGAATTGTTTTTCCCTTTCTTGTCTGTATTTTTCAATTTCATCTTGAGCTTCTTCTTTAGCTTGTTTTAAACGTCTTGCTTTGCCTATAAATAAGTATAAAATAAAATGTCAACATCAAAGTTGGGTGACATACTGCTTCATTTTAAAGCAATCACAAATCATTGAATTAAAAAAGTTTCTGAACAAAGCTTTCTTTATCAGTTATCCAACAAAAATAAATAACAACTGAAACATTTTTATAAATGCATCAGTGTTAGAATATCAAATCTAGTGGTGCTACATAAAACTTTTACTACCCAAGAAAAAAAAAACATGTTCCCAATCTAATGATTTTACTGTTATGCACATGCTGTTGCATAAAAAATTTATTGATTTAATGACTTACTAAAATTAGAAGGACTATTAATAGGTCACTAAATTGAGTTTATAGGACTATTAGCTAATAGTTTTTTCATTAGATTTATAGTGATTGTTTATCATGGCATCAGAATCTTTGTTTAATATTGATTAAATACACAAAAACAATAAAAACTGATTAATCGTCATCATTAATTAACCAATAATGAGATCCTTGGTAAAAACCACGCCTACTAAATCTATTGTAATAACATGGGTTTTTAACAAAATTTTTATTTCATAAAATAACTAGGTATTTTATTTTAAAACTTAGAATGATATAGACCAAAATATTGTATATATTGAAGATAATTGTACCTATACAAATCACAAACAATTTTTAAATGAATAAGGTGTGGCTTTCGGTGAGCCCACCGAAGAGGTCATACAAATATGTATTTACCTACCTATTGAAAAGCTTTTTGTAAAATCAATAAAAAAAAACGTTAAGCCGTATTAAAATTTTCCATGTATAAGATAGTTAATGGTTTTTGGATTTTTTTCAACTAATTGGAAACATATCTTATATCAGATGATATCAGCCACACCTTAAATTTGTCGACTTGGTACTTACGTTTCTTAGCTTCGGCAACTTTTTCCGCGGCCCTCTTTTCAGCAGCCAACAATTGTTGGATTCCTTGAGTTTGGCTGGCCATCACGATGAATAATTAAAATGTTTTTGTTTTCGAAAACAATTTTTTAATATTACGAATGACGGGAACGATCAGCAATCAGCACCCAGCAGAGATGAGCTGATGATACGGGAACAAGAGCGCCTGCCGCCTTGTACTTATCTGTAAATAAATGGGAATTGGGAAAATAAATGGGTGTCGCCAACGGGCCAAGGTTTTACAAAACAAACAGCTGATTGTCAGGCTGACTTGTTATTTTACTTTTGGATTCTCCATGATTGACTATTATCACTTATCGATGAACGATATTACGATAACAATTACTAAAAACTAACTTTAAACTTAACTGCGAAACATCAATCGTTTGAAATTCAAATTTCAAATCCCACCAGGAATCGAAGTATTCGGCGACTCGCCGCAAAATTCATTTATAAACAATAATTATTAATTATTTCTTTTTACACTTTTCAGCAATTAATAATTATTGAAATATTGAATCATACATTATGTCATTTGAAAATCTGGCCAAAGATCAATCGTAAGTGTTCACTGTCTAGCTTATATTTATTTATTTATCGTTCGAAATGTTGCAAATGATAGAAAATTAATTATTTTAATTTTAGTTTTGTTTCGGGATTAGAGTTATTGAACAATATCGATGACAAGAAGTTTGTTCGTTTGATTGATAGGATGATACGAGATTTTGAACCCAATCGATTATCTTCATTTTCTGAACACGAACTAGCATCTATGGAAAAATCATTAAAGTTGAATAGTAGTCAGTGTCAGTGTTTACTGAATTGCTTAAGTCAATTACTGAAAGAAGTTAATATTATGTTAATATATTGTTTGAAAATCAAATTTTTCTTATCTTGTTTTATTTTAACATTTTCAATTTATTTATTTAGGTTATAAGTGATGTGACAAAACCTTTGGTACTAAGAAATGTGATGTCTAAATTATTTTTGTTGAATGAGAAAAAAGTTGAATTATTTTGTGAATGTTGGTCTACAAATGCTGAACAAGTTGTGTCTAGGCTTCAACAAAACTTAACTCATTCATACAGGGTAATTATAATTTTACTATATTAAACAATACACAAAATACTCAATGCGAATAGTTTTTTTTTTTTATTTAGTTAAAGGATGTAAATTGGGCTTTGAATATTTCATCAAATGTTGGAATTGAATTATCTGATCCGGAACCTAGATGTTTAATAGAATTAAAAGTTGAAGACAGCCAATATCACAATGAACCCAAAATCAAAGAAATTAATTTGGATTTAGATGAAAAAGAGTTGAAGAATCTCTACGATACATTAGAAGCAATTCAAGTAAAACTAGATTCACTTTCACAATAATAAGTGTGATTAATTAAGATATATTATAAAATATTTTTATTTATTCACTATAATATGAACAATAGTGATATTTAACGCTTTATGTAAGTATAAATCTTTTATACAAATTTGGCCATAGTTTATGTAATTTGTTGATTATTATTTTTATTAATTCTATTTTTATAATTATATAATTGTTATTTTATACCATTAAAATCTTATGTATACAAAAATAAAAATAAAATTGAGTGTACAAATATTACAAACCATAGCCTAATGCCCTTATGATGAACAAATATTGAAAATATTGTATGTAATATAAAACATTGAAATATTTTGGTTGCAATGAATCATTGCAGTTTCTGGTAGGCAAGAGTGCAAGACTACACCACACATTAGCATTCAATATTATATATATTTTTTTTTAAATTATAGGTATAATTTATATTATATTTGTCCCAATTAGCATCTTAACAAAATTACAGAACATCACATTTGTAAATTAAAAAAAAATTTAGATTTTATTAATTTATTTGGTCTGTATACATATATATATATATAAAAAAAAACAATTGTAAATTATAATTTATAAGTACCTAAATAGTATTATTAAATATTTATTTATAAGAACTTCAGGTCTTTATCTTTTGATAATGGTTCAAAATATTTGTCAATAATTTCATCTTTCACATCTTCCAACGAAGCTGGACACCATTTTGGACTCTTGTCTTTATCAATCAACAGTGCTCGGACTCCTGCACAGGAAAAAAAAAATGAAAATAACAGTAATAATAGCAGTTAATAAATAAAAATATAACCTTCGAAAAAGTCTTCAGAATATTTGGCTTCGGTGCACCTGTACGCCAATCGGTGTTCCATTATCAGGCATTCGTCCAGACTGAGGTTTTTTCCTTTCGAAATCTCCTTTCGCGTGATTTTCAGTCCCGTGGGACTGACCTCGTTGAGCGATTTGAGCACCCCTTGCGCCCACTCCGAACCATCCGCTTTTAGCGCGTCGACAATCGCTTCGACTCTCTCGTGGGAAAATATCGAATCGATTTTCTCCACAAACGGCGCCATGGTGAACTCCACGGCGCTCAGGTCTTCCGTGTTCTCCGCGAGCACGGTGCCCGGGTCCCGGACGTCCTCGATGAGCTTGGTCCGGAGATCGTCCATCTTCGAACTGTGCACGAAATGCGTGGCTATGCCGGCCTTGACGACGTCGGCGCCCTTCAGCCTGCACCCGGTCAAGCCCAACATTACGCCCAGGTGCCTGTCCAGCCTGGACAGAACGTGACTGCCGCCCACGTCGCAGAACAGCCCGATGGCGGTCTCCGGCATGGCGAACAGCGTCCGCTCGGTGGCCACCCTGTACTTGCCGTGCACGGATATGCCGACGCCGCCGCCCATCGTGATGCCGTCGATCAGCGACACGTACGGGATTTTGTACTTGCCGATCGTGCTGTTCATCGAGTATTCGGTCCGGAAGAAGTTTGCGCCCAACTCGAGCGACGTGGCGCCCACCCCGCTCAGGACGATGGACTTCACGTCGCCGCCCGCGCAAAACGCCTTGCCGCCGGCACCCTGGACGATCACCATTCGCACCTGCGATTCGTACTCCTTCAGTTTTGGCAAGATCTTGGTGACCATCGACATGTTGAGGGCGTTCAGCGCTTTCGGTCTGTTCAGCGTGACGATGCCCACGTCGTTTTTGACTTCGAATAGCACGTCGTCCATGCCGGCGGTTGAAAGATTCCGTCTAAACGCCAACAAACGTCTCGAAAACCCTAGGCGAGTCCAATAAATCATCTGCGACAAGAACGACGACAATATAATATTAAAGTCGAGACGACGTATTATTCGTGTTTCGCGTACACCGTGTATGATGTTCGGTGTACGAGAATAATATTTTTTAACTAATTAAATTACTTTTAGGTAAAACCGTGCATTTCAATTATTGTACGAATATGTAGGTTTTGAAATTTAAATACCTACGTTATTTATTGGAAAGATACCTGTAGGCTGTCGAGTCAACAGGATTATAGTATAGTATACCCATACGTATTTAAAATAATTTCTAAAAAAATAGTTATACATACATGTCATAAGGATAAGGGACAAACGAATTGGTACAAATCTAGGACGTTTCTCTCAGTGTCTTTTGACCCCCGATTCATTGAATGACACACCTCCTCCCACCCCTCAAACGGAACCGATTATTATATTAAGAATAAAAAAATATATTTTGATTCAAAGAGGAAATGTCCAGTACAAGTGAAATCAACTGATGGGGAAATACACGGAGGGAACGTCCAAATACCATATTTAAGAAGACGCCTATCCACATGTGTTGTCTCTTCATAATTACGCACTAACTAACTACAACCTACAAATATGTATTCAGTAGAAGTAGAAAATTCTTTTTTGTAATATTAGATTTAATATATAATAGTGAATTGACACAATTTTATCGAGTCTCGTATGTTTTCTATTAATATTTCAATTTTTAATCGAGTAATAAGCAATTTATTTGAATTGGTATAACAAATTAACAACACCTGTGGCAGCGGCGTCCTCAAAGATTATATTATAGGTAAGGTTAGGTTCATAAGAAGTGGGTTATATAAGTAGGTACTATAAATAGATAATTATCATTACTACAATTATCAGTCAAATGGCAGTCCTTAATATTCTACATACCTACCTATTATTATTGATTATAATATATATTATATTGTAATTTCTATTTGTCTATAATAATCAATCTTTTTATTGCTTGTTCACCTGCTATTTTCAAGGTGTCAGGATGAGCGAAATACTTTTCATTAAAATTTGAATATGAAACAATGTAGTTCTTACCGAAAAAAATTACCATTTAAAAATATTAATAATAAAAATAAATATTAATTTTGTTAATGTATTAACTATATAGGTGTTTGATTAGTTATTTAAATTTATTTTTTATATAAATATTAACCATACTATTGATTTTTGTGCCAAATATTGCAAATTGCCATTATATTAATCATATAGTTGTTTATAGTCTGTGTATCAAATTATTACAAGTTAATAATTTATTCCATACTACTAGGCATACTACTTCCTAGCCACTAGGTATACTCTAGATTAAATAAATAAACTTGATTGATACATTATTTCATATGGCATAACGGCTCAGAATGCTCAGATGTAGGGGTCCTAAATCAGAACTCCTTCCCGTCGATTTCGTTTACGAGCCAATGTCAAATATAGGTAGGTACTATTTTTGGTAATACATAACATAAAAACAATTTTTATTTTTAACATTTTGAAGTAAGCTTACCTAGGGGTGCTGAGTTTAATTTTAACTCCCTGAAACTTTATCCTTATGACATAGTGACTATGTCTCAACTCTCAAATACTAACAAACTACTTATTATTGGTACCAAACACCGATTATATACTGAATTTATTTATTTTCAAATTGTTAATTTTATTTGTAAACAAGTTCGGTATTTATAATTTTGTACGGACAATTGTATATATTTATTAATTATAAAGACCTTATGGCTTATAAGTTATAACCAATGCGGATTCAAGAAGGGAGGTGAGGGGTATTTTAAATATAATTTTAATGTACCCTTTATTTACAATACTAATCATTAAGTAATTATAAAAAAGACATAAGTAGATACAATAATAACAATAATAATATACATTTTGCTAAATTAATTTTTATATTTCAATATTCAAGTCTTAAAGAATTAAGGTTAAGGAACCTAATAAATTTAAAATGTTAGAGACTATAGTATGTGTTAATTTAACTATAGTAAAGGTACTTACCTTTTTATTCGAATAAATATATACAATGAGTAATGGAGTCGTGTAAAATTTGAATAAAATTAAATGTTATCTAACATAATAATAAAGCTAGGTTAATTTTTTTGGTTATGGAAATGTAAAAGTACACTATTATAATTATTAATATAGTGATTGATGGATACTCAATAGATGTTACCAATATTATCATATGCTTATTGACTAATGTTTGATTAATATATTACGTAGATAAGTATGGCCCATAGAAAGAATCAGCGCAGAAGCATGTACCTATATAATAAATACTAAATTATATAATTTAAAAATATTTTAACTTTAACTAGATTAAGTTAAAATTTCCTAAAAAAAAAAAAAATAACTGGTAAATGTTTTCATTCATATTATCACTTATCAGATACCTATTATCTAATTGAAAGAGTTTAAAAAATAAATATGCCGTGATAAGGAAAAGACCACGTTGTAATACAGATAACATATTATCTAATATCTATAAATGTGATAAGCACACGGTTATCTGTAAATAAGCAAGAAGGATTGCACTACTGCAGCCTGAAGTTCATACTACAACTACATAAGTCTTAGAATATAATAGTATAATACCTTTAGAGTAATTAAACTATAATACTTATATTAATATTCTCTATAATGTTCCATCAACATCAGTTATGTTTTTTTGTAAATTTGTGATTGAGTTCTTTAGCAGTTTGCCATATTTTTATAGTTGTATGATGCTTTAGTATTTGTATTTGTGTCTGTGATTAAATTTGGGTCAACAATATATATTTATAACTTATACACAATATTTATTATCTGTGCCCTGTAGTGTTTAATACAATTATCTTCAATCATTACAAATTTTGTCATGACGTCTTTGAAGATATTACAATCAATAGTCTCAAAAAATGAATTTTTTACCAAAATATTACTTAAACCCAAATGGGAGTATTGTTGTTTTATTATTAATCGATTACAGTTTAAAAATTACTCGCTTCTACATCAAATAAAATGCAACCCATATGACAGCCTCAGCATTCAAAAGTTTTCTATGTCCAAACAATTTTCTACTTCTAATAATCAGTACTTAACTACTATTATATACAATAATAATTTTGATAAATTGAAAATAAATCTATTTGTTTTTGCTTTAGGACTGAAATAGATTTTGAACAGACGTGCAATGAAACGTTAGAATCATTATGTGAATATTTTGAACAAATCGTGGAAGATAATCCACATCTTGAAAACCCTGACATTTTATTCAGTGTATGTATAATATAAATAACATACGTATTTATAATTATTTATTCAATGAAATATATTATGTTTAACTTTTCTTATGAAATGTTATAGGATGGTGTATTAACAGTTCAATTAGGTGAACCTTATGGCACATATGTTATTAATCGACAGACACCAAATAAACAAATTTGGTTGAGTTCACCAATAAGTGGTCCAAAACGATATGATTTTAATGGTATAAAATGGGTTTACAAACATGATGGTGTCAGCTTACATGAATTATTGACTTGTGAATTATCTAAAGAATATTCATTTAATGTAAACTTTTCTAAATGCATATTTAGTGGTACTTTAAGTAAATAGTTATATTTTGTTCAATTATTTATAATATTAGGAATCTTAGATTATGTTGTTAAAAATTAAAAAATATAAATTATGTTTATACAGTTTCTAATCAAGGGTTTTAAGTATTAAGTACTTGATTAGACGTGATTTTGAGGAATAAAGATATTGAATATCCATATTATTATTATTATTTTATTACTGTATATAGAGTTTAGAATTGGCATTTTGCTGAGTTTAAGTACTTTGTATTTGTACCCATGGGTGTTTTCACGTAGAGAAAGAGGACATATTGTCCCTTCCCAATCCGATGGCTTTTTTTATATAATCCAAAATAACTGGTGCTGTTGAAATTTCAATATTTTGCTTTCAGTTCTGCAAGTGGCTAATTAACAATTAATTTGTATTTTAACATAATTGATAAATAATTTTTGATTAATCTTTTCCCAAATTTTTTTTGAATTGATTATTAATCATTAAAAATATGTACTATATTTTACCTTAACTGTCGATTGTTACTTTTAAATTATAAACATAGTTTAAAAAACTGAAAAAATAATAAATTTCCTAAAACTGCCATTTATGCTTTATATTTAGTTATGCTTACTAATACCTATATTAATTTCTGAAAGAACATTTTTGTATTAAATAGTAAAGAGTAAATTTACTAATATGACATATTATTTTTTTAAATTAAACATCTTTTTTTAGAATTATCTTGATAGGTTAATATTGCAAGCCATTTATGAAAAAGTGGTCATTGAACCTAAAGTTATTAACATTATGTCTCAATAATCAAGTAAAATGTATACATTTTTATATATGACAAATAAAATTGTTTTAAATTTTTGAAAAAAAATAATTATTATTGTGATTTAACATAGGATAGTTATATTATATAATATAATAATTAAATTAGCTCTAAGCTAAAATGATATAAATTTAAAAAAAAAATGTTTAAATAAAGTAGAACCAAAATAAAATGTCTTAAAATTTAGCTAGTTTCAAGTATCAGTTTTGTTCAACAAGAATACAGTTATTGTATTTCCATTAAGATCATAAATAAATCCAAAAATTCACTGCTACAAAGAAAGAAATATCATAAATGTTATGGAAGATTTTAGTTTGGTCCTTAATAATAGTTAACTACTTCTTCTTTTACCAATCAATATTAATTTTAAATCATAAAAAATAATTTAAATGCTATGATTATATTATGCCAAATATAATTAAGTACAATTCTGCTTAAACCAAGTTTCTATAACTTTTTCTAATATTAAAATATAAATATAAAAAGCAATATACCTATTTTACCTATTAAAAAATTAATTTTACTAGTTTAATTTTTATTTTATTAAATCTCACAGGTAAATAAATGTACAAAAACAATTATAAGATCATAATATTTTAATATCATACTATAAAAAGTATGATTTACAAAGTGAAGGTATAATAATTTAAAGAAAAATAAAAATATCTTATTTTATTTTAGTCATTATGTTACTAGATAGCGCTGCAATATTCGATATTTGATTAAAAATAGTGTAATAATATTGCCTATGTTTTTAGTTTAAAATCTAACAAAGATGTGTAGAAATACCTACTTTAGATAATTTATTCTGTTGTTTATATTATATCGTATATTATGATTTTATTTTCTAAAGAATTGTGACATTAAACATTTCAACATACTTATGTATCTTTAAATGAAGCATTTTTTTCGAACACTATAGTAGTGATTTCGAAGAGCTATATAAGAGGAGATTCAAGCTCTTTAGTCCGCCTTCCCTCTATTCATAAACCGTGTTAAGAATAAAAGAAAAATAGAAATTATTCAACATTGAAAAATTAAAACGTAAAAATCATAGTACGTTGTACTATAATATATATATAAATATATAATAGACTTCGAGACTCGAATAGATAGCCATAGCCGATAGGTAAGTGATAAACTGATAACTTATACCTATTGGTTGTTTATCTGCAATCATTGGTAGACACTAAACAAGTATGTAAAGATATCTAACTAACAATTACTAATAATACTAACACATATCATTTTATGAAAAAAAAAATAAATGAATTTATACATATTTTTCGTATGTACAAGTACAATGATGCTTTATCAAAGAACATCACTCATAATTTCAAAAATTTGCCTACCTATTTATTATAACATTGTTCAAAATTCATATTATTTGATAATTTTACAAAACAATATTTTAACAATTTTTTACCGTAATAATTTAGAAATTTTTATTTTTTTAACTATAACATACATTTTTAATTTCATATTTAAAGAAGAATATTCATAGAAATATTTCGAAAGTGTCAATGTACAAAAGTAGAATTTTGGTTGATAAATTATAATATTTATAACATAAAAATATAAAATAATATTTAAAATTTTTAAGTTAGATAATGTATAGGTAGTAAGGTATCTAGATTCTAGGTACTCTTGGTAGTTGGTATTCGTATTCCACCAAATGTTGGTCCATAACTCATCGCTCATCTAATCTATAAACATTTGTAAGTTGTAACTAATTAACTATTAGCTCGAAATTTAATTTGAATACCTTGAAATTCTTTGAAAAAAATTCTGCTAGGAATATGAAATTATAGGTTACTTATTGGTAATCAAAAAAATAAGTAATTCAAAAAAATATATTATAAAAACACTAAAAACTATAAAAAAGATAAAACTTAAATGTAATATATTTTTTAAAAATTTTAATTTTTTTGAAATCATGTGTCCTGCGTCAAAAAAATCATCCTTTACATACATTTATATTATAATAAAACAATATCCCAAAAAGTTACAGAGAATAATTTAATTAGATAATTGAACCAAAATACTAAATAATAAAATTATACTTATTTATTGTAGTATTTAAAAAATATATATTAATATATTTTAACTTATAGATAATAGATACCTTACATACCTATCACAATATGTAACTATGTACCTAAGTAACATAATACTGTACAGTGTATACGTAACCAAATACTATTTGTATATAAATATATATAAGGGGTCTAGTTTCAAAGTGTACAATCTTCGTGTTCATTAAATTTTTAGAAAACCAACAAAAAGAATAACTTATTAATAAAAAAATGTTTTTTCTTTACTAATTTTTTAAACTTTTATATATAGTTATGAAAGATAATTTATTAGTTTTTTGCTTAAAAGGATAAGATTTTATCTTGGTTATGTCAACATATTTTTAGTTAGAGATTGTGTAGCATGAAGCAAATAATAGGAGATTGCTTGCTTTAAAATTAATTTCAAGACTATTACAGTATTAGATTTCATTATTCATTTTTTATTTAAAAAACTAAAAATAATAATTATTAAATAATTATTGATTATGAATATAAGCACACCATCATTATATACCGCTGATGAACAATATATGAGTAAACATGAAAAACCCTGCCAATGGTGTAGAATGTAATATTATATTTTTTGTAGTAATCGATGATATCAAAGAATACCACAATAATTATAATATTAATAAATATATAATTAATGTAACACCATTACGATAGTACGTAAGTACAGGCCCGGGGGCGGCAAAATATTTTAGCGAAATTAATTTTAAAAATGTAATGGAAAAAAAAATAATCTCATTTTATTGAATATTGGAAAAATGTATGTTAAAAAAAAGAAATTTGTATGTTTTATTATGTTATAATTTGTTAATAAAAAAAATTTTTAAACTATTAAACGATTTTCATTTAGTAATTGATAAGTTAGATTTTAATATTAAAGAATCCTGATCATGGATGGAATAATTAGTAAAAAATTAATACTATACTAATTAAATATTGTTAGTTGGTGAGACCGGTGGGGGACATAAATTATATGCCCGGGGGCGTCAAATTTTTAAACACGGCCTTGCGTAAGTAATAAGTACTTACTAATTATTATAAACAGAATCATATTGGTCAAAAGAGATGTTTTAAACATACTTATCATTGGATATTATACGTTTTGATACTAAATGTAATGTTCAAGCTTTTTAATCTACTGGAATTTAACCATTTTGCTCGACAATAGTAAGTTATTCGAATTCAGTGCTAAAAATTACATATTATGAAACGACATCTATTTCATTCTTCATGAAAATTAGAAACTGTACACTTTGAAACTAGACCCTTCATAGCTCATACATGCATGTTGTACAGTATACTCTTATTTTGCATAATATTATAATCGTTTTATTTTCTAATTTATTAAACTTTTAACATTTTAATTTTATAACTGTTTCAGGATAATAATATGTTGTTTTTGTTCACTCCGACATTCTTTAATCTTTATTATAAAAGGCTATACCTATTAATTTTAATTTACGTCTTTTGTAGTAATTGACTATTATTATTATTTTTTTTTCACTGAAAAAACTTAATTTAAGTTAGTTTTAAATATTGAGTAAATGATATGAAAGTATAATTATGTAGTTTAACTTAAGAGAGGGAACCGTTCAGTAATAGTATCTACTATGGGTATTGGGTATTATATTAATATTATGAAAAAAAATACTTAGTTTTTTTTTTAATTTAAAATTATGAATTCACAGTAGGTACTTATATATATTTTTAAGTATTTGAGATTTTGATTTAATTTATTGCGACATTATTTATTTGTAAAAGCCATACAATTTATTTGTTATGTTACTCGGTGACTTGAAATTATTAGGTTGACTAGACCTAGCTAATACTACTTATTAATTAACTTCAATTGTATGGAAATCAATAGGTACGCTGTACCACTCCTATAGCTGTATAAAATATTTTAATGTTATATTAATTAATACATTTATAGTAATTTTTATTTTACATAGCATAATATTTACTTATACCGTATAAGTTATACGTAATATTAAATAATTGATAGGTATATAAGTACAATTATATAGCTCAGGGGCTTGCTCAGTGGGGGGGGGTCACGGGGTTCAAATCCCCCATTGACTGTATTATTTTTATTTTTAATTATAAAAGAAATAATGCATCTTTATAATGTACTGGCCGAATTATTTTATCCAAAAATTTTCCAATTCGTATTTTATCGTTATCAAGTATGTTACAAACTTATCCTTTACTCATCTGGCAGTTAAACCAGACGTATAGACCGTATACTGTATATTTTAGTAGGGGAGTTCTGATGTTTATGACCTTAAAAACATTAAAAAATGACCTAAAAAAATAACAAATATTTGTTTTAAATTAATAAAAATATATTTTTTTTTGAAATTGCATTCTATTTCACTATAAAATTCTATAAATATTTATCAAAGCTTAAAAATTACTCAAAATATAACATATTATAGCTAGTTGCTAGATCCATAGGCCATAACTCATAACTAATTTTCAACATACATAAGTAAATTTCCATTATAAGCCAATTGCAAATACATATAACATATTATTACATACAATTAGTTAAAAAATATACTAAGACCCAATATAGAGAAACACTAGACTGCTATATTACTTGTATAATTGAATGAAATAATTTTTAGTCCATATAGTTAGGAAAATATGCATTTGTATAATATTCTATTGTAGGGATTACGATATAGATCTTTTTAAAAAAAAGTAGGTATAACTGTATAACTGTATAAGTGGGTACCTCTCTAATTTACATTAGGTGTCGAGTGCGTCACTATATTATAGGTCTGTTAAATTTGCATTCAATGATATATGAGTATTCGAAAAACGATTCAGAGCGAAAAGCCTACATCACCAAGTGATGGGTTTATTAATATAGCTATTGAAGTCATTCATTTTACTTTTGGTATAATAGTAGGTTGATACAATTTTTTAGAAAAAAATTGTATTTATATTGTATTATTATATATAAATTATCATTGTATTTATAGGTAAAAAAAAAAAAATTTACGAATTTCTAACTGCAAAATAATTAATTAATATTCTGGATTCTTATGAATTTTATCAAAGTTCTAACTTTAAACACTTATAATAAAGTATTGTGACTATAGGCTTTCGATATTTTGTAATTGAGAAATTAATAATTTACTTATGAGGAGCTTTGGATTAAATTTTCAAGAGTTTCTGCTCAGCAAATAATTTTTAATTATTATAATAACTCTTATGCCAATAAATAGCTCAAAAATATTTTTAAAATTGTATTATTAATAGAAAAACAATAATATGAACATTTTGTGGAAATATTAAGTACCTACAGTTATTTGTTTTCGAATTATTTAACTGAAAAAATAAACAAAATCGATTTTGTCAAAAAATGGATTAACATAAAAATTCTCGCGTTTTATTATTTTTTTGTTCATTTTTCCTAATTATAAAAATAAGTACTAAGCATTTTTAAGTTTGACTTCTCAAAAATATATCCATTTTTAAAATCCGAGCATTTTATTAATAATTTATCATGTACCAATACACAAAAAAAAAATTCATCAAGATAAAATTATTAAATTCATCGAAGCGATTAAGCTAAAATTTGTTTAAATTTTAGTATAAAACTATTAAACTAAAACGAATGTTAATATAAGAAGGTCGATTATAGAATTGTTCATTTGTTTTAAATTATCTAGGGAAATTAACTATTAAATGCACTTATTACGGAATCCTAACAAATTCTGATATTTTTTCATACATTATATTATATGACTGGTGCTACAATAAAGTTAATTAAATATTGGGCAATTTAATTTTATAGTTCTAGAGTACCTACTGCAGAGTAGGGGTTACTGATTAGTATTTTTGAAAGGCCACATAAGAAATTTGGAAATTTTTTGCCGGCCAGAAAAATTCAAAGTATATATTTTTAACATTTTTTTTTATTATAATAGAATTTTAAGTAATACTTTTTTCCTTGTCTGTGGGCCTGATAAAATTTGCCCGTGGGTTGTATGCGGCCCGCGGGGTACCATAATTTGGTGCCCCCTAATATAGAGTCCAGAATGACGCACAACATAAAATATGTAAAATAACATTTTTCTAAAATATGTTAAATACAGTATTTATGATAAATGTGTAGGTATATTATTAGATTCTGGGCGAACTCATTATGTAAATACCTTGCTATATTGATTTTATAATAGTGATTTTTTTTTATTTGTCAGTTTTTTGAGTAAAAATAATGCTTCAATCTATAATACTGTGGGCGATCTTTGGTAGCAAATTGAGTTTACTATATAGTTACTTTATGATCAAAAGTAGGAAATATTTCTTGAATAATTTGGTAAAAAATAACAAAAACGGTGAAACAGGAATATTTACGGATCGCTAGATTTTGTTTTTTATTGTAATTTAGAAAGGATTAAATGTAGACTTAATATTTTGAAAAAAATATTTATATAATAATATATTATAATAGTATGTTCTTGGTGAAAGTTTGAAAATATAATACAATATAATAGAATCCTTATATAAGTTTAAATCACAGATATTTAAAAAATTTCAAATTATTTTTTTATAATCCTTATCTATACTTAACCTATTTTTTGATGAAACTGAATACTACAATTTCAAATGTAACGATTTTAGTTGTAATTTAGAAGATATTAACGTACAGTTAATAATTTTATAATCACTATATAAACTTGAAACATTTTACTCACTATTAGTTATTATACTTATATATATTATATTATAATTTTCTATATAGGTACATATTTATAGTTACACAATAACATTTAAAAAATATTTAGAATAATTTTAAGCTATTTATCATTATTAATAATTATTTAATACATTTGAAAAGACTGGTTGTTTATAGTTCTTTTTTAATATATGCATTGATTAAATGTATTTTTTGGTATAAAAGTTTCAAAAATGAGCGCTGTTCGGATATAAATTATCGTTGATGGTTTATAAACGTGTTTTGGCTTTGAAATGATGTGATCTACAGTTTACACTAATAAATTGGTTGATGCGCTGATGTCATATAATTATTACCTATTATTAAATATAACTATTTAATATTTTCTTTTATTATTGAACATAATAAAATAAAAAAATTATAATTTTAAAATAAATATTATAAAAACGTACACGAAGACTTATTATAAAAATATTATACAATTATTAATATTATACTTTAAATGATAAACTTTTCGGATGCCATTTAAAAATGCAACAAATATAAGTCAAACTATATTCTATTTTTGGGATCTTCCAACAATATTGATCTAAGAGGAATTGGAGGATTTAGGCATTAGTGCGTACACTGCGAAGTGCGAAGTGCCTCTCAATATTTTCAAAATGTTGGGTTACATATCCATGTCATGATCTTTCTATGCTTTAAATGTAAGCATCAGTCAATGAATCAACCTAACTTTGCTGATGATTATACTCGATACTATTTAAACATCTACCAATATATACCTATAATTCGTCTGCAGAATGTATAACAGTTGAATTCGGTATGGAACACTTCAAATCCCTCTTACTGAATTATCGGAAGTAACGACGTAACGCGTTTCGATCCCATCTATAAAACTTCTATAAATATCGGCAATCAAAAACTTTTTTGAGCCAGAAAATAAAGGGTCCATCTATTCTTCTCTATACTTCAGCCTTATTTCTCCCGAGTAAAAGTGGCTGATCTCCATTAATTAATCTTCACCGATTAACTTTCCGCTTGCTAGTATAAATCTGACTTCACCAATCTGTATTCTATATTGCCATATATTGGATCAATCGAAGTTTCTACAATAATTGTTGATCGTTATCGTACAATATTTGAACACATTATGTTCACAGCATATGTTGTACTAACTGTTTCTATAAAGGCGTCTTTCTGCATGCAGTTAAGAAGACTATTATTTTCAAAGGGATATTATTATCTCAACTACACCTATGAAAAAACAACACAAAATTTAAAATTCCAGGCAGTTTTAAATTTTCATTAGCTCTGTCATTCGAATTCACAAAACGATATAAACTATTATAAAAAAAAATGTTTAAAATTGTATGAAAACTACAAAATAATTTGAATAACTTAGGTATAATAAATAATTATTATGGGTTTTTAGATATAATACGTTTTACTTTTTTATTTCAGTAATAACAACTTACGAGAAATATTGTATTACATTTTAAGCTTTTAATCGAGTAAACAATTTTTAAAGACATTTATAGAAAATAATAGCAAATTTCAAATGTCTTATAAAAAGCTCAAAATAAATTATTTTTTATTTATAAAAAATAATTTACGTCTGCGATGGGACAAGAAAACAAATGTACAATATAGATAGTTATAAAAATGAAGCACGAAGGTAACGTACATATAATGATATAAATAATAAATATAATATTTGATGTAGGTACTACTGGTACTAGTACCATGTACAAGAATATAATATAAGTCAATCAATTAAATAGTAAGCTTAGTACTACCCTAATGTCCCTAGTACATTATTTTAATTTAGATACTATCGGTAAAAACATCAAAATAACTAAAATTTTCTAAGTACTATTAGTAAGAATATTCCAAGTTGCACATTCCATTTGAATAATTACAAAATAACAAAATCAGTTTTGTCAAAAATTGGATTTGCGTAAAAATTTCCGTTGTTCTCTATTTTTTTCTCAATTATCAATAATTAAATTGCTTAGATCTTAATTTCTGACCCTGAAATACCAATAAGAATTACTTTTCTATCAGAAAAATTTAAGTTGAAGTTCAAATACATTTTTACTGCTTCAAATGGTGATGACAGATAGAAAAATAAAAAATAACATACATCATTGTTAAACTCATTTATTATAAAATAGTCTTAGAAATAGAGCAAGTAACAAGTTTTTAAAAAAAAACTTAAATTGTATTATTTCTATATTATTTTATTTCCGCAACTAGATTATTATATTTTATGTCATGAACTCTGTAGTTGGCAATTTCATTTTTTTGTTTTTAAACATAAACAATAGACGATATTTCGATAACAATAAACAGCTATTAATGAATAACGGTGTTATTATAAATAGTAGGTAGATGTAACATTTAATAGTGTATTAATAATAATTATGTATTATCGATTAAAATCAATTGCTAAATTTGATTTCCAAATTGCAATTGTACACTTGAATCTACGTACGTGCTTATAATTTATTGGTTACTGCCTAGTGCCTAGATGGTAGATGTCTATTGACTATTACCTAATACACTCTATTACCACGGGCAGCATTAACTTTTAAACGACTGTCTCCTGACTCGGTTGACTCCTACTGCCTTATCACCGTGCGCGACACATTTTTATCGAATCGATAAACATGCGGCGGGCAACCACGCTGAGACTACGACGACGACCCTACGGTAATTTCGTTATGGTCGTGGAGTACGCACTGCAGCTCCCGGTTCGTTCGTCGAGGGACGTTGACTGACCGGCTGGCGGGCGGGGGCCGCGAGCAGTGTACCGCCGATCATAGCGTTCTACCGCGCACGATAATATTATTTCGTATTTTCCTCGACCTCGCGCGTTCGCCGCCGCCGCTGCAGTCGATCGCCCCGCGCCGCACGCATCGCATTGTGTTTCACCAGTTGCCCTGCCGCCGAGTGTAAAAGTTCGGACAGTCACGTTTTTAAAAATTTTCCCAAACAATTTGGATTTAATTTTTATGGTCGTTCGACCGTCGTTTTTGTCGCCGGACGCGTGTAAATGTGAGGGGGGAAAGAGTAAATAAATCAAAAAATAGAAAGCGCTCCGTTTATTCAGGCGATACCTATCAGATTGCTTGCCCGGGCGTTCATTTTTTTATTTTATTTTGTTTTTCTGTCCGCGATTTACGGTAAATAACTTGCGCGCCCGTTCACGAAACCGGCGATCGAATATTATCATTGCTGTCGTTAACCAACGACGACGACGATGAACAAGTGGTGGTTAACCACCGGCACGGCTGTGTTGCTGCTGCTCGTCGCTTGCGCAGCGGACGCAAAAAAAAAGTGGAAAGCCGACGAAGATTTTGCATTCGAAGAGGTACGTGCTTACTTATTGTTTGCTATCACACTTATAGTTTTATCAATGGAAACGTACAGCAGTTGTGCATAAACACCTCACCGTAGGTACCGTTGATCGTATAGCGCTACTGATCGTTTTCGTAGACCTGGACCGGCGGTGACCGCGAGGCATCATGCCGATATTACTATTTATAATACTTATCATTGGGGTACACCGTGCTATTATTTATAGGCACGCATTTAGGTCATAAATATTGTACATTGTATTTTGAGGTACCTCGTACACGATAATGCGTGTTTTTATGACGCGTATCTTTACGGATTTTCGGCGAACCCGGGGCTCATTGTGCACGTGTAGACTGTACGGCGACTTCACCGAGTAGGAGGTACATATTATTATAATAGTGTTATATTGCACGCGGCAGATCACACGGTGGTCGTGCGGCAGCGGCGGGTCCAGGTGTTATCCTGTGTGCGCCGCATCTTCTCTTTGTTAGGCGGTGCTCTATTATCATTGTAATACGCCTATACCCGTGTGCTTAGATAATATTACCTATATATATATATACATATATTATAATATTGTTGTATATTATAATGCGGTACGGACACATCCGTCTTTATAACGATAATCCCCGGTCACTATTTAGAAAGCCACACCGCCTGGCGTGTTTGGTATTGGATTTTTTTATTCTTGGAAAAAAACAACAAAGTTTCCTCAATGTCTGTGCCAGGTACTGAGGACGACTATACCATGCTACTACGTTCGACCTTGGCCCGAATACGAAATCCTTTTACCCTTTATTTTTATTAATATCGATACGTCAATAAATCTATAATAGTATTATCTATAACATACACACTTCTCCTACTCTCCGTTTACAGACAAAATAGCTAGATAGGTATCGTACTTACTATCGATACGAAGACTTTTTCACCCAACGTGTGTCTTTGAGTCTTTCGACTGTTAACATCGTTATGGACAATCTATCATTAAAACTGTATTTGTATGCGCGAACCTTTATTTTTTTTTTATGAAAAAAGTGACCGCCTTCTAATTATTAGGTAGGTATACTATTTATGAGAAAATATTATATATTATATTTTAAAATACACGCTTAATATATACACTCACTATACTTACAAATATATAATATGTATTAACGCAAACCGGTTTCGTTGTATTTTGCTGCAAGTCGTAAACTGTTTACGTTATTATATGAGTTAACATGACGTGATTTACTAATTAGAAAATAGCAAATAAATTTATCACGTATATCTAATTATATGCTTAATTCAGTAGGTTATATGGTATATAATTTTTACTCAAATCGTATCCTTGTTTAAAAATAAATTGCGCGGGTGTCGTGTTTTGATTGAGATGTAATATCGTAATAGTATTGTTTTTAATAGTGGGATGAATTTAGACAAAAAATATTTATGTCCTATAAACTGATAGGTATTCAACGATTTTACACACCCATATACTCCCAATGAAATCATCACGTATATTTTATTGACAGTGGGTACAAATCATTGTAAATTACGGAGTAAATTATATGTATAGTGTTATTTATTTTGTGCTTGTTAATTTATTTTTAACAATATAACGGTAATTTACTCAAAAACCAGTGTCGACAGTGTCGTCAGCAATTAAAGGTATATTCTTTAATGTGTTTAATATGTTTTGGAAAACATAATATTATTATAATTCTAATTGTGGTGTACGTAGTATATTATATGTACGTTTATTGTTTAATAAAAGATTTTAGTATTTATATACAATTTGGATACTATTCATACTTTAATAATTAGTAATTATTACAAAACAGTTGTATTATATATTGTTATATTTTTAAAATTCTTATTTATAATGTATGGCCAACTAGAAACAAGCAGCATAATAATTGTATATCGACGATTTTGATGTTTGCGCTTTAATTTTTATGTTTTATCGCAGAATTTAATCATTTTGATAAGTACCTATAGATAACCACAACACGTTGTCAAAATGTCAAAAATATTAATAATTATTATTTATTAAAAAAAAGTGTTACATTTAGTTTAACCTTGAATCGGGGTGAAAAAACAGTGCTCGTTGTATGCGTGTACCGTACATAGAGGCTATCAGTACCGAAGTATAATTGTAGTGGGAGTGAGAAAGAGTGAAGACACATAGGGACTGGTTTTTTGTTAGTAACAGGTTTTCTAGAGACCTCACACACACAAACACTGTATGTGCGTCGTTGTGTACTGTGGTGATTGTGTGTGTCAGTATACACGCATAAAACGGAACAGGTCATCGTCGCCCCGAGCCATGCTTTATTAGTTCAAATAAAGCTATAAAAGGACGACAAACTCGACAAAGACACCGGTCGCAGTCCTTTTGGCAGCCATAGCAGGTCCTCCGTGCCAACGCATAATATTTGTGGCATACCCTTTTTTTGTCATTATGGTTTAATGTATTGAGTGAAAGACAGAGACAGAAAAGGGTTGATATTATTCATTAACACGATACAGGAAATAAAAACATTATCTCTATAGGTAAATATTCTCTGGTAAACCCATATGGTCTTTGAAAATTAAAATAATTTGTTGAACGTTTATATTTTAATCTCGCTTTTAATTTGCTTCGAAAATCTCGTATAAATGTAGTGTTAGTAATAATTTTAAATTAATACTGGTATAGGTAAATATAAAAATAAATAAATAAAAATAATTATATAATTTTAGTTTTTATTTATGTTTTTCATAATTTTGATTATTAAAACAAATATAATATATTATATAGTTCGTATACAATGCGAATTCGTTGATTAGTGAAGGGTAAAAAGTACAGAAAGAATTTCTCAAGTATTACGAGTCAATAAGTAAAAATTACAGAGATGTTATAATACTCCAATAGACGTATAAAGATAATTATTCAACTACGTATTAAAATAAAGAAATTAAAACCACACACTCAAAGAGATGACTACTGTTTATTAATAGTAGTTAATATTTAGTTAATAAATTATGCATTTTGTTAAAAATAAAATAATTTTTTTTAAATTCTAATATATTCTTTATCCCATCTAACTATGTTCGGGATATAACCTTAAACCAGGTTTTATTATGAAGTGTTATAAATAGAAATGTTGAATTATAATAATTTTCCATTAGTGTTCATGATTAAATGGGCGTGAAAAACATGTACGTTGATTAGGTGTACATAAAATTCGAGATAAAATGTATGTAACAACACCCCTTTAGGCAAAGTTCAACTATTTTTTTTAAAAATTAATCTTGTTGCCTTCGTTTTTCATGTTTAGGAATGTTTAGTTCGAGTTTTAGTTTTTATATTTATCCCAGTTGGAGGTACAATATTATTTTGTTATAAATTTGGTTAAAAACCACTGAAAAAAAGTTTTACTAAGGAATTTAATTTAACTCTGATTTAATATACTTTGGTCATTTGTAGAGTTATTTTTTTTTGTTATTTCTTACTCCAAAACGATGTTTGTATTTTATTTTTATTAGCTTCGTACCACATATTCTGTATAAATAATTTTAAATTCAATCAAAGATTTCTAAAAATATTTAGGATGATATTTTATGTTACCTTAACTGACCTTTATAATCTTGATAATGCACCTATTTTTACTTGTATTTATTTAAATTGAAAAAAAATAACATGTACTTTTTTGTCACTTAGCGTTTAATATATTTATCTGTTTTTCACACTTATTTATTATCTATTGAAATAACTGTTACAATTTAAACAAATTTATTTATTTTTATTTTATATTGTAAGTAAATTACTTTATTAAACTGAACCGTTAATATCATAATAATTGGGTTGTAAATATTGTAGGTATCTAATATATTTTTATTATATACAATATAGATTTGGTGATACAATTCAATATTTAATATTTTTTAATTTAAGTTAGTAGGTATATTATTATTTCCATTATAATACATAATTATTGAACATAAGTACAACATACCTGTATAAAAATAAATTATTTTATCTATCAACTTTTAACATTGTTTCATTTTTTTGATATATGACTATATTTTTGGTATGTCTTGTAAACACCAGTCTTACCACCCTACTATTCTTAGACTACTATACATTTAAGTTTGTTATTAATACAATTTTATAAATTTTAAAATTTATGCAGTGAAGGTATAATGGAAATATTACCCTATAGAAGTAGGAACAAAGATATATAATCTCTTTTATAATTTATTTTATTTTATCGGTACAATGCAGACTGTAATAGTATACCAAAAGCTCATTTGTTATGTTTAGTAGCTGTTACTGTTAATTAAAAAAACACTTTTAGGAGTATCAGAACTATTAACGCTTTTTTATTGTAAACTTCAATGATCACTGATCATTCGTTTGGAAAATTTTTCTGCCACAAACTATATTTCAACGAATAATCGATCACTGTGTAATATTGACAAGCGGACATTTATTAACTTCGGTTTTTTGTCGGTGTTAAAAACTAAGGGGAGTGAAAAACCGTATAAAAAAATAATGGTAGGTAGCAGAAACAATGGTCATTATTGTCCAAATTCAAGAGAAAACAGTTTGGGTTTATCGGCGAGTAGATGGAAGGAAATTGGCTGAACCGGAGATTTGTCAGCGTCAACTGAAATGATAGAAGCCCTCAAGCCATTGCCTTGTTATTATTGTCCTACGTTTCAGAAAATGGAATGTTCTGACTGAGCGTAAATAAAAGTGTCTTTTTCTTCATTTCGTGGAAACATTGAGACACCCTCGTGTCGTTTTCATCCAAATAATCGTGCCACTTTCGCACAATTAAATTGAATGTTTTTTTCTTAAAGAATTTACCTTTAAAGCTTTAAAGTTAAAATTGACTAAGCCTAGGTTAAAAAAAAAGTCGTCGTTTTGATGTACAGTATAGGTTTTCGAGTATACTTCGTCATTGAGTAGGTCACTGCAGTATTGGTTAATGGATTTGTTAAATTTGAATTTATTATCTGGGGAAACAAAAAACGATTTTGAGCGGAAACTGATCAGTCTTTATTTCTAAGGATGTTTTATAATTTATTTATACTACTTACTATTATTAACATGATATTATTATTATTATTATTATTTTAAAACATTGCATATTTACTATATACCATATAATTGTTATTAACTTAACAACGATGTATCTTAGAAAGAAAATACGCACGCACAGTACGGTTGCTGTCGTATACATAATATATAGCTTAAAATTAATCTAAATATTTTAAACATTTTATAGTGTATAGACAATAAATAATAATAAATATATTGGTAAAAAGTATCAATTAATACAAAAAAATTAGAATTATTATTTTTATTTAAAATTTAAGTAACTAATTTCTTAAAAAATTAACTTAAAATGTCTAAAATTATCGCTCCACTCATTAAGATTACCGATCCACTTAGAATTTAAAATTAATTTTTATTTATTTTATAATACATGTCAATAAGAAAATATGATATTGTTAATTTAGACTGTATTGCATGTTTTTAAACATTATATTGTCGATGGATAGAGACGTATAAATAATTAATATTTGAATGACACATCATGCCGCCAATGGAGTTATCCAATATTATTACGTGAATGCAGCATATATTTATACGTTCTACTTGGTTTAATTAATCATTATTTAGGTTGAAATATTTCTTCAAACATATAAAAGCGGTAAAAAATATTTGTTTAATCATATTTCTGTTGATTATATTCTATCCTTATTATAAAGGAGAGGTTGAGACTAAAAATATATCAATTGCATATAAGTTAACACCTAAACTATAGTTATGATATTTAGTGTCAATAGTATAAACTTAAGTAAAAAATTGTAAATAATTATGAATATTGTAAACTCTCTTCCTTTTGGTTTATCTATAACTTAAATATTTAAGCTAAAAGTAGGCTAATACAAGTTGAAGTTGAAGCCTTAACAGTTAATTAAAATAATAATAATATTAATAATAATAATTAGTGACTTATGCAATTATACCTGAATTATTATCAAACACTTAGTTAATTCAAATTCAAAAAAATTAATTTTACTCCGTCAACGCATATCTATTTTGTTATGTACTATAATTTTTTTTATGATACATGTTAGAGCAATATAATATATGTATATATATATATATCAAGTATGTATTATAAAATCTGTGTTTGACCTAAAAAATAAATAGTAGAAGTACTGTAATAATACAAAACATATTTGTTTCCTTAGTTAATATACTTTCGCCCCTACACCCTTTATTTATATCCTCAATAATATGTATATCATTTCTCAAACATCAGAAAGGTAGTGCACTTTCGTAGGTAATATAGGTAATATTATTAGTATATTTTTTTTAATGAATTATTAATAAAGTCTAGTTTTAAATATTTTAATTAAGTTAATTGCTTATAATAAGTATATTCAAATTTAATAAGTTAAAATATATTTAATTCGTATTTATATTTTTGTCTAAAATGTCTAAATTAAATTCCGATTTATAATTATAACAAGAAACATGTTAGAACTAAGTCAAAACTAAGCGACATCGCAGGAGATATTCAACCTTTAAACAGTTTAAACAATGAAATGTGACAGAGAGCCATTTTTCTTGGAGGAAATTTCGCAATGAGTTGTTTTGTCGTAGGGACATATTGTTGTGGTCGAAAAATTGTGTATAGTTAGAACCAAACATTTTTAATTTACCATGTGTATAATGTTATGTTATATTATTATTGATATTATTGGATTTTATTTATTTATTTTATCTTATTTTAAAACCTATACTCATCGTCCATAGCCCATGCTCGACGAGAGGGGGACAGCCGGGGCTGTAGCTTCGGGCCCGGGCCCGACCAAAGCAACTAGACCCTATATTTTACCTAATTTTTACTTAAATATAAAATTTTACCCAAGGGCCCTTGATTACTCTCCATTCCCTGGTGACACAACTCACAGTCGACTTAGAAATCTGTAGGTTAGGTTTATCTAGGTATATTATAGATTAAAAAGTTCAATTTGACCATAATTATTTTTATTCTCAGTTAAATACAGAAAAAAGTTCACTCAAAAAATTTAAAAAAATTAGCGATCTAGATTCTAGATAGATGCATTTTAAAAATAATACAACAATATGACAATAAAGACTATATATTTCATATTTAAAAGGTATACCTATTTCTAGTATATATAATACCCGATAATACCTCACTACCATTATTATTGATTACCTTTATTATTATAGTATTTGAAAATTATGAACATGACAAAATATACCAAAATTGTATTATTATTTTTCAACCTTTATTATTATATTATTAGAAAATATTTAATGGCTACGTCAAAACGGCTACTTCAAAATGGCCATGATGGTGAATTGTCCTAGATACTTTCAATGGAATTAACAAAATACATTTAACATTGCAAACAAATATGTTCTATTTATCTTCATTTATTATACTCCATGTATGAGAATAATTTTCATTTATAAAATTGTTTACCTGTCTTTTAGAATAAATAAGGTATAGTAGTAAAATAGGTTTAAAAATACGTTAAAAATATCTGAAAATTTAGTTGTGGTAATCGGTCGCTTTGTTCACCTTTTAATCACACATTGAATAAAATAGTTCCTATAATAAACTAAAAGTTAATTATTTGTAAAATAATTTAACTGATTTAATGCATATTAAAAGCATCGGATAGGGACTGCAATATTTGTAGTGAGGTCGCATAAATACTTTAATACTTTATTAATAATGAGATGACATTGACCGTGATTGGAATGAAGGCTGATACCGGGGTGTTGTTTATTACTGAATGGTTTTCATGGTCTTTTTCTGACGTGATATATATTTTATTACTATTACTATTGTCAGCTTGCCAAACACGAACATTTTTCTTCATATGGATTATATGACGTGACATAAATCCTCGTTTTTACTTGTTGTTTTGACTAGGAAAACAAATAATAAAATACTTACTAGGCATTATAAAAATTAAATTATGTCCAACTTCAGATATTATGGTTTATTGATGAATTTCCTACATTGCTAATTTATTCAGACTATGCCAGGACTATGTACCTACCTATAGAGCCCTTATCGATTTTTTCTATAAATAATTTCTATTAGCAAATTTATTTTTTGTATTTGTCTATTAACAATGAAATTAATTTAAATAAATATTAACTGATGTAAGTGATGTAACGAATGGAACGCCAGTTTGGGTTTATGAGTTTTAAATGGGATAGAAATAATGATATGTCCATGTATAAAAGTAAAAGGTTATACGATAGGCACACTATAACATGTCTAAATAGTCTTAGTGGAAAACTTCGAAAACCGAACCAATTCGATATAAAGAAAAGATGAGAAGGATTTAGTTTCTTGGCTAACTTTCAAAAACAGTGGAATTGGACTCATTATTTATATCCTCCGTTTTACTTTTATCAGATAAATGGCATATTATATTAAACTACTGCAGTAAATCAACGTTTTATTTCTAAACCGCTTAATGTTGTTCTTAACTGAAATAGCTAATGCTAATCAATAATGTTAAATTATTTAAACTGTTAAAACAAAAAAAAAAAAAATAGAGTTTATTCTTTAACATTTGTGAATAAGTACCTACCGAATGTTTAACTATTAAACTTGAAACTCAAATTAAAGGAGTTAAATAAGTTATATTGTTGACGTAGGTTTTAATATAATATTGATTTATACAAGTATATTTTAAAATGTACAATACTATACAACATATTGTTTCTGACTTATTAATAATTAAGTACTCGATAATAAATTTCAATTGACATAATAGAAGGATCGTCTAGTTCATTAAATTAATTTTTTTTATAAAATGTGTTTTAATTTATGAAGTATTTTCTTGAAATATATTGTTTTTATTAAAATTTTATTATACGAATAGTAGAGTTGAGGAAATGAATACAGGTGCCAAACCAAGTTATTTTTATCCTCCTTGTTTACTCCTTTACTAGTTAAATTAGATTTTTTGAATTAAATTCATTTTTAAGTATTAAACACATTTTTGTATGATTATCTCCTGTATTATGTATACAGCAGGTGTATCTTGCATGAACCATGTATGTGAGTATATTATCAATATTACACTTTATTTTTCATACGCAAGGGCGGGCTCATAAACATTTTGGAATGGGGGGAAATGTATATATATATATTATATGCATATAAATAAATAAATATGTTAATGTATGCTTTTAAAAATATACTCTATAGTCTATACAAACATTGTTTAAAAAAGTGAGGGGGTGGTACCCTCTGACTCTCCTTTCTATGAACGGTCTTGTATATGTGATTTTATTGCATATCGACTACATTTCTTGGAAAGAGAGTAGATATATAATTTGGACGAAAGACTACTGGAGAATAAAAATATGTTCTTATTGTAATCGTGTATACACATGTCGATAATAAAATAACGTATATGAAAAAGTATCATGACAAATAGTTTTATTTTAAAAAGTTTTCTATTTTAAAAAAATTGAAAGCTTTTTACTTTTGAAAGTAAAAGAAGAAAGAATATTCCATGGTACACGAATTGTATGTCGCGCGTAGATGCTGTTTTTATTCTTCCCTAGAGTATTTTACTCGACCACTTTTTGAATATACTCTAGGTATATACACTATTGTGTTTTTTCTCCTTATATATTATTATATATAATATATTGAGTCCTTATCATCTCTCATGAAATTGAGAAAGAAAAATATAACAATTGGATGGTTTGAATGGAAATGAATGAAGATCTTCTTTATATGCTCTCGAATACTATTTTGTAGTTGACGTATGACACCCTTTGTATTTTCAGTTTGGTGACCATTAGTGATCTGAAAATACCAAGGTCAAAATCTTGCGCCTTAACAATTGTTTAATTGTTTTTGCCAATATTACTGATGGTATATAAGTAAAAAATAAGGTATTATTATATAAACATTAACATTTAGTATGGTAAAAACAGTATGGTGACGATGTGAGATATTTTATTATGTTATGGATCTGTCGCTTGTTCCCGAGGTTGTTCCTAATAGTCATGCACTGTGGGTGTCTAATAACATATTATAATATTTTATACTTGATCAGACGTACTGAAGCTGCAGGTGGTTTATCGTTCGAAGGAGATATATTGTTAACTTAGAAGATTATGTATTATTATATCTCAGACTCCGTTGTAAACTCTAAGGTCTAATCAGGAAAAAGTATTCAAGATCATGTCGTGACTTTTTCAGATTCCTTTTTTTTTAAATTTATATCTATCCGTTATATTTCTTCTCTTGTATTAATACACATTGCATAAGTACGTCAAAAACAGCCCATAGTACTCAATTATTATTTATGGATTTTACAAAAAATATGTATAATAATAATAATAAAAATGGAATAATGATTGGCTCTCGGATTGGCTGTAGTTGTAACTTGTATAATAATATAAATGATGTAATAAAAAAATATTTCAATTTTCCGACAAAAAATATTAGAGATGTCATATTTTTGTTTTTATTTTATTTATTATGTTATGTTTGTAGCTGTATCGAGTAATGTAATTAATTATTTTATAATATTCCTATTAAATAAAAATGTTTAAAAGGATAATAACTATAATAAGCATAATTAGCAGTATTTATTTAAGAAAATTACTTTTATAAAACCATAAATTTAAGACAGACAAATTTTTTAATTCGTTTAAATTTTGAAAAATTAAAAATATTATGCTATCTATATCACTGATTTATTTATCACAGTGATGTGTATAATCGACATTAGGAAATACATTACATTTTTTTTATGGAATAAAATATATGCATATTTATTATTACAATAGTTATATGTATATTTATGAAGTGCCTTCTTAGGTTAATAAATCAAATAAATAATTTAAATTATTATTAGTCTTTCAATGTTTTCTTTGGTTATTTTCAAAATATATTTATAATTTCTTGTTGGTTTAGTTATTGTTTTTGTAAATAAGAATCAAGTCTCGTCAATAGAAAGTTATATCAAAACGTAACCCATATTTATTTTGAGTTTGCGATAATGAAAATTCTTAGTCTATGTACTTTAAAGAATATTGAGTATAAAACTTAATATTTTTTATGTAGGTATTTATTGTCATCTTCGCTATCAATTATTAATTTGACGAAAACGATGCGATATCCATTTAATCTATATTCTATACTGCGCTAATATGTCGAAATATTATCTTATTTTCGCTATGTTATCGATTTAACTTATCGTAAATATATTTCTTGTTTATTTATTAGTGAATTTGTTGTACACAATTGAAATTGTACAGTATTTTCTTAAATAAAAATATTTTTTCAATTTAAAGAAATCTTTTTTTTAAATTTTAAATAATTTTGTCATGCATATTTTATCTATTTTAACTCCTAACTTTCATCGAGTCCTAATTATAATCTATTAAATAATAACTTGTACATTTAAAAAATTGAATAATACCTTTAAAAATTGAATTGAATCTTGTTGAATAAGTATATTTAAAAGAGTAGCAGTAAAATATAATACACTGCTATAATATATGATTTAATGTTTTTAATAATTTTGTATGTATGGGACACCGTTAACCTATGCAAAAATTTTTAAAATTTTATAATTTAAGTAAATTTTAATATATTTTTCATTATAATATCATCTGTCGACTGTTAATAATTAATATATATTTTTTTTTTTTGAAATACTTTTCATAAGAGTATTGTGATATAAATTCATCTTCGATACTGGCCATCGTTGGACTATAAATGTTACTTATTATATTTATTGCTTAGCGTCTATTTAAAGGCTCTTTAATACTGAACTGCATTTTTTATTTAATGAACTGACTGACGAAGATTTTCAATTAATTTAATTTTAGAATTACGTATGGTATACGTTCAATATAGACAGAATTAGCCTTTAAGAAATTCTGTCTCTCTTTCTCTGATCACAGTCTCTAATGGAAAGCAAATAATCGATACAACTTACAACACCGTTATAATCCAACTGTATTTACTCGGAATGGGAAACGCTAGTATACATTCATGTACGTTTTTAATGAACGATGGTATTTATACTGGTATATTTATCTTAATATAACTCGCTCAAACGAAGATAACTCGAATAAGCAGAGTATAATTTTTTAGAATATGTTGTGTGATTGTTTGGAGTATTTTTTGTTAATAATTATTTATTAACATGTTCATTTAATTCAAGTGAAATATAAATATTGACATTTTGAAGCTAAAACTGTGTACTTAGCTATATTTTCTTTTATTATACTATAGCAAACACGTTAAATATGCATAGCTAAATGCATAATTTATACATGTGAAATGTTCAGAATGTAACTTATTTTCTTATCAATATGTTTCTTTTTTCTCTCGGTTCTAATTAATCATTGGCCGTCGCCCAAGTCGTTGTACCTACCCTTTATGCTGACTACGGGTCTAATATAGATATACTAAAAACTATTTATTTTACGTTACTTAGTAAATTTGAAATTTTTATATCTTGTTTTATTTTTAATTACAAATTTAAAATAAATATTTCATATTTTAATATTTATTTATTATGCTGTTAACGAATTTAACTCGTTAAATTTAATTTTATTCACTGATACAATGAATAAGTACCCTATATATTTCAATACTATTAAAATATTTTATCTAGAAAATTTCAAATTAAAATTAGAAATTTATATGAACACACTATCGCTGTGATTTAAAAATATAAGTTTAAATTTATAGAAGGAATTTATTGAAGAGGTATAAAATAGGTAGGCAATAATATATTATAACACTTCTTATCAACAAATATTTTTATTTACTTTGATGTTCAGAACGCTCAAATTAAAAGCTCTTTAAGCAGTATTTGCTACTCGAATTTACCGTTGGTAAACAAATTTAATTTGTTTATAAACATTATTGATAATGACTATTTATCAAGTATTTAATAATAATTAATTATTGTCTTAAAAAAATATCTATTATATCCCTTTCCTAAAATATTTGAATTGAACAAAATGATTGATCAAATAAGAGTGTATCTAAATTTGAAACATTTAAATACCTCAAATAATATGCAAAGAATAGTTTTCTGTATTACCTAGGTGTAGTTAATTTTATGATATAAATATAGTTTAACTTTAATCTAAATATTTTTTTGATTTTCGACGAATTTTGCAATAATAAAACACTTGTTGAAAATTAGTGAATTTACTTAGACATATGTTCTAATCCCTTCCCCTAATTTTATTTTTATTGATCATTTAGAAATAAACTTAGAATTTTTTATTTGTGACTTCCTAGATCCATTTGTCACTAAATCCCACTTTAAAAATTAAAAATTGAAGCTTTATTCCTGCTCCAAAAGGTGAAGACAGACATAAAAAAACTACTTCATTGTTAATTCAATAAATTTTAAATTTTGCTACGTTGAATCTAAAATAAATATTTTAAATTCTATTAATTATTATTTTGAAGTCAAAATAAAACTATAGTCATATAATATAGCGTGTGTTTGTATTTGGTATTTTTTATAATATTAGTAAAATTTGTCTTCTCCAGGAGATCTAAATTATTATATATTTAAAGAATTCATGTTACGCATCATTTAGTATCGTAAAGGGAGGGTGTAGATTAGGCCTATGGGTATACTAATCTTATAAACTGGATTTCGTGCTTGAGTTAACTTTAATTTTCCTTGGACTTGAATAGTTGAATGAATCAAGATTCTTTTGATTAATTTAAACCATTATTAGGATTATATAACTCTAGCTATTTGTGTTTATAAGTTCAATGTTTGTGTTGTAACTTATAAGGTTTAGTATTAGAGGGAATTGACCTATTGATATTATACAATTCAATGCAAAAGTATAAGAGCTGTGTTCTCTCGTTGGTTACGGTATTTTAATTTTTAAGCGAGTCATGGCATGTGGGAAATCTGCAGCTAAGTTGTACACTTGTAAGACGGAGGCAAAACACATAATATGTGACGTCTTTTTAAATCGTTGTGTATTTATCAAATGTACCATAATTGAACATCCATATAATGCGGAGAGCATTTGGATCGCTACAAAATCGGGCGACGCGTATATAAGTAGATTAGAGACTATATGGACGACGCGTCTCCGTCCACCTGATATAATCTCCGCGAGTGTCCAACACGCGGCTAATAAAAAGCGCCTATAAAAGCATTATTATTATTATTATAATACTGGTAATAAAGATAATATAAAAATAATAATAATAATAATAACAACGTACCCTCGTCCGTCGCTCGAGGACATGCCATGTAACCGTCAACACACTCCCCTCCTCTCCCCCCCCCACCCGCCTAACATTCAATCGAACACTATATAGCTATCGCGACGCAGAGGCGGAGATGCGGCGCCACCGCCGTAAGTAACGGTCGGTCGGTCGGTGGCGATTTCCGAACGACGCGGCGGCAAGGCGAGGCAGTAGTCTTCGGCGACGACTGCGATATGTGACGCGTATGATATATACGTGGAAGCGTTTAACGCGGGGGCAGTGGCGACGACGGTAAGGAGAATAATATATTAATATTATAGAGTGAAGAAAGAAAGAGAGAGAGAGAGAGAGAGAGAATAAAAAACGATACTCCGACCGAATAGAAGTGGACGGTCTTTGGATTTATTACACGCGTTTAGACGTCGGCGGTCGTCCCGTCTATTGGAGACGACGCGCGACTGCGACGGTCGGCCGGCAGGCAGTGGCGGCAGTGGCTGCAGGTCGCGCGCGCGCGCGTGTGTCTGTGTGTGCATTATAAACGTCGGGCGCCGCTGTTGTGTGTGCCGCCGACGTATATAGCGTGTTTATACGGCGTGCGGCGCCTGTCCGCTGTCTCTCCGTTTGCCGGTCGTAACGTCGTCGACGTCGTCTCGGTTAGGTCTGTGCATATGTACACAAGCGTCTATCCTCCCCCGCCTCGCCCCGCACCATCAACTGCTGCCGCCACGGACGCGATCGTGTACTCCCTATCGTCGTAGACGTCGTCAACCCTCGCCCCGGGTCCCGCGACTCACCCCTCGCCAGCGCTCACCCCGTCACGTACTGTCCCGTCGCTGCTACCTTATAATATTTTAACCTTCGTGATCCCGTTTAAGCGATATGGCACAAACGACAACACCCGCCAAACGTCCGGGTAATAATAATATACATTATAATATTATTATTATTATTATTATTGTTGTTGTTGGACGTTGTTATTATTGTAGGTACTTATTATGGTTTGACACCGTAAACGTCTCGTCCGTCAGTCCCGCGGTATTTTCGCGGAAGTGGTGGGTACGCGTGATGTACACTTCGGTTGCTCTTGCGGTGTCCTTATACTCGTCGTGCACGCCTTTTTCAGACGATTCCGTAGCACGACTCGCTCCAAGCACTGGTATTTTTTTATTTATTTTTTAATCGTTTCCGCTTTTTTCGTCCAATTCATTTTCCAAGAACAAATATTAACTCGTAATAATAATGTTTAAAGGCAATACTTAGGGTTCTAATACTTGATATTCACCGTGTTTCAGAATAGAAAAATCTATACGTTCTGGTCGTGGGTATAAAGGGTATAATAATATTATGATAATAAAAACAGAATAAATAGAGTAGGTAAGTTAGGTTAAGTAAACGTAGAACATTATTGCCGAATATAAATCTTTCAATGTTTGAAAAATGAAATATTTACATTCTACACACGCATCGCTGACTAATAAGTAGAATATAATATGTATACCGGTAATAAATTTACTCAAAATTTAATTTAATTTAATCAATCTGTCAGACGTCAGTTAATGTTTTAATTTAATTGAATGAATGTGTAGTTATAATATTCGATTGATTATACAATTAATAACATTTTAATACCATTGCTTTTGATTTGTATTCAATTAATATATTTTTATGCATATAAAATAGACGGTTATTGTTTGTGCTATATAAGTGTAATAATAAATAATGTACTTCAAGTATTTTAACATAATTAGGTAATGAAATGTATAATCTAATGCCAAATAACCAAGGGTAAGTATAAAGTAGGTATTTAATCAATAAAATAAAATTATTAATTAATGTATGTGTATTCAAAATATTTTAAATTTATTATAATATTACGTGTATTGATTTTTAATTTTGATAACTCTTGGAAATGTTATACACTTATGAAACTTTGATAGTAAATAACTAATTTTATATCGAATAACGACAATAAAGTGTATTCATAAAATAAATATATCAAAATCTATTTGAATCAAAACATTTTTTTTACAAGTTCTTTAAAATACATATTAAGTACTTCACTATAAGTCGAGTATAAAAATATAAGGTTCAAATAACATATAATATTTAGGAGTCAATTTCTTTCAAAACTTTCAGACAAGTCACAGTATTATAAGTTAAGTTAAAATTATAAATTATTTCAACAATTGTGTGTATAAAACTAAAACTTTTGTTTGTAAAATGTTTTTACTTTTGAAATTGTAAAAAGTAATTTGAACTTTTGTAGACTAACAAAAAAGTTTGAAAATTTGTAAATTATCTCAAGTATGATTAAGAGTTTCATAACGAATCAATGTAGATAATAAATTTATAATTCATAATTAACTTTGGTATTCATACTTTAAATTTTGAATTTTTATAAATATATCTACAGTAAAAATATTGTTAAAACTTAAATAAAAATAAATAATAATTAGTATTATAGTTTATATTAAAGCAAATAACAAAGGAAAAAAATTAAACTTTATTTTTGAACTCAGTATCTGCCAAAATGTTATGAGTTCAGCACTTATCGCTGCGATACTTGAATTAATGTTAACATATAATATAACGTAAACCAAGTAAAATAGCAGTTTTATGAGGTTTAACTACTTTAATCTAACTAACGTTATTAGTTTTATTAAGTTTTTATTAATATAATGATATGTATTTTATATTATATGATATATTTTACTGTGTAATAATGTCATAATTAAAAATGTTGTAATGAATAAAATTTTAAACCTTCACTGCTATTTTTAGTTTTTTAAACAAATCATAAAAGTACAAATTATCTGAAAACTGTTTCAATCTGCAACAGTTTTTAAAGTTTTGAGTATAATTAGTCATAACTCATAAGATAGATTAATCAAAATGTGCATCTCATATGAATAAATTATATCATAAATTAAACATTTTAATGTTTATGTTGAAGTTATTAACATTCAAAAGTTTTAGAATGATGGAGTAGGTGCCAGGTAATAGGTACTTACTAAGATTTATAATGTGTATTGATTCATTACTAATGATGACTAGGGTTCAGATTGGTATGTAAATAAATATTTTTATAAAGTATAATAAACCAGCATTGAAAGGTGTAAAATCTGTTTCAAAATAATGGAGTTATTTTTGTTTTACATATATTTAAATATTTCGTTACAAAAATATAATTTTTTATATATTTTGTCATATTTTTATACATAATTGGATGTTTTCGGCAATAATTTCAATTTAAATTAATATATTATTTATGTGTTCAGTATGAAGTCGCGTAGATAAGTTAAAATAAATGTACACATAAGACATGGTTTATTACAGTAAAATACTACCGTGAAAACTTTTAAAAATAAAATAGATGACTTTAAAAAAAAAAGAGGTCATGATGGCAACGCAATGTCAGATCTTACTTTAGCAGTTTCTAATCAAAAATCAAACAAACGATAATTTAAAAATATGATTTAATGTAAACATTTGCAAACTTTAAATTTTTAGAAGATTAATAGAATAACTAACCACACGACATGTATTTATATACTACATATTTTTGTTTATTTAAAACATATAAATCTTAGCCTTACTTATGATCAATGGTGTTTGAAGAATATATATATATATATATATATATTGGTACGTTATTTTTTATAATACTTCAGTACATCAGTCTTCATCTTACATCCAGTAAATATAATTTATTTTATTGCGTTTTGTAATTCTGAACAATACGTTTTTCAGTTTTTATATTCATTATCCAAATTATCCGAAACATGTAAAAAAAACATAATATAAGTGATAATGCATAGGAAAAGAGAGATAAAATAAAAATATTGTCTGCGCCAGTTAGTCGTCTGACTATGTGTGTGACGAACGTGATGCGCGTTACAATACATTACAATGTGTATACCTACAACAATTATAAGGTCGTCGTCATATAATATAATATATATACTTTATTCTTCCGGAGGAGGTTCGACACGTTTTTATCAGTGGCACAGAGATTTCTCAACGTAATAGGTCGATACAAAAAATTATATATATATGTTCAAAAACCCCATGGGAAAAATTGAACATTAATTATTCCACATTTATGATATCATGTATGCCAGCTGCCAGTTACAGAGTCTTTACCTGTCATCCTTTTTGTTTGTACCACATAAATATTATATATATGTATTGTTGCTGCGTTCCTTCGCCGTCGCCGCTGTCATACGTCTCCCCGCGCCCCTTGTACACAGCTGTTTTATGCTATACGTCTGTAAAATGTATACTGCACATTAAAAGCCACTAGGAATACTATATAATTTATTATTATCTATACGCGCGTACGGTAGGTGCATTGCACTAGAATTCGATGACCTTACCAATAAACTGGGTTTAAGTAATATAGTGTAATATATTCCTCTGTAAGGATTTCAATTTTCAATAACCATATTGACTTTTCGGAACGCCCCAATATTTTTCGAATACGTCTTATAAATTATTTTCAACTTATTCACGTTGAACGTTGACAGAAAACCTACCTTTAAATGGAATCTTCTGTCTTTGTCGTTTTCTGCAGTCTGTCTTCTCTCTATTTTTCTTTCTATATATTATATATATTATAATCATATAATATATGTCATTCGTATTCATCAAACTCATCGTATATCACAAACATATTTTGAAACGAAATCAGTTAACAATAGCCTATTGTTACACAGTCGCATCTCTAACATTTAACATCGGGTCATTAAAACTGATTCTATTATTTTTCGAAAGTAAAAATAAATTGTTACTATTTGAACATTAAAAGCCAATATTCCTCGTCAATATTAGCTCGTTATTCCTTCATGTAGCGATGAAGCGTATGGTGTATAATTTATAACCACTGCATGCGTGCATTTAGTTTTAGCTGGGTATTGGATTTATAGTACATATACCTATATAGTTACAATACGTTTCTTTTTGTGTAAGGTGGTAAATATTTTCATAAAAATAATTATTATCTTTTAAATTGTATGCGTAGTTTATTATTATTATGCTGTGACCGTAATAATACGTACAATTAAATCAAAAATGCAGATATAAATACATAATACATAAATAAACAAATAACAATAATTATAGTTGGTATAATCGAGGAACACATTGATAATCGAATAATAAATTCATTATTGTTGAAAACAGATTTTACTAAACATACATCGTATTACACACTTGAATGTATTATGTATGGGTGTATGGGTCAAATACTAACAGCGTTAGATTATTAAAATATTACTATAAAATAAAAATCCTTGTCGGTGATGATGGTATTTTACTACAATTTTCTTTTGTTTAATGTTTAATAACTAGTATTTTTGTGGGTAAAGTACACTTGTAATGAATTTTAGTATAGTTCTTCTTGTAACAAAAAATGTAGTGTTACTTTTAACTACTATTATAATGAATGCAATATGTATCATGAATATAAGATTTTAAAGTGATAAAAGTTTGAAGTATATACTATACGTATACTGGTAAATATATATAAATTTTATATATTTATGTATAATATATTATTATCATCCACGTGTTTATTATAGTGGTTATATTTCAGATTAGATTCAATATAATAGTTATTCAGTGGTTATATAGTGTCACTCATAGCAGACATCGGGGGGACTTAGGGGGGCTTAGCCCCCATAAAAATTCAATCAAATGTCCGCTTATGATGTCAGTGTTGTATGCTGCTGAATCGAAATTAAATATGTATGTTTTCTTTCAAAAAAAGTATTTAAAAAATTAAAACAATAAAAACTTTAAAACTATAGTTTGACAATGGAATTAAATTACTTAAAAAAAATATTTTATAAGTAGTTATAACACTTAGAATTTTTCAATACAATGGGTATATATGACATTATACATTGTTAAATACATTTAATACTATTTCCAGCTTGTATTGCATTTTCAAACATTATAAAAATTAAAAATTATGATTTTTATAAAGACAAGTTTTAGAAAAACTATTATAATCTATTAGAACTGAAAACAAACTAATTTCAGAAATTGTTTAGTTTGTACCGTGGCCTGTAGCGGCTGTAGCTATATCTCATCTTTATACTCGACACATTGTTCGATAACGAGATATTTAATACATTATTGATATTATACGTACCTAGTTATACTGTCTTAAAGTTTAGTATACTAGTATTGTCACATTTCTCAAAATTATTTTATCATTGTATCTTGTTATCCATAAATCTGAAATCTAAAAATATAATTAACTTATAATGTAGTTCTTAATCAAATAAGTTATTACTAACGTACGAGTACATATTTGGCTAGCACAATTTAAAAATTATTTAGATACTAGTAATATATAAATTTATAATAAATTAATAAGAATATTTAAAAAGTATACATTTTTGTTTATCTTAAACTCGATTACTGATTTCTATTAATAAGTAATTAAATTACAATAATTACATTTATTGAAAGGTCAATCTTTCATTCTAAATGCTAAATTTTATTATCTTTAAATGTAAGTTAATTTAAGATACCATTTCATTAAAAAATATAGTTTTACCTAATTAGTTAAATTGAATAAGATTGGTAAATAAGATATTATTATATATTCATTTATATTTTTATTAAATTTAATGATATTATATATTTATATCATAATTGAAAATTAATATGTAAATTAACTTTGTTATAATTTATAAATTGTATTGTATGATGCTCGTGGCTATTGTTAGAATTAGTCGAGGGGAAAAAATGCAATTAATTATATCACAATCATTATATAAAGTGCGTTTGATCAAATATAATTTAATTACATTATTATCCGTCGTAAAGATAGTTATCAAGTGCATCAATGTATATTATGCGCTTCTTGATTTTAATTTCGAAAGGGTATTATAATAGTTATTTGAATTGATTTTATACTATAGGTACTACACCGGTATACAAATATCCAATTTATACTATTTTATTTAATTGAGAAAAAAATACAAGTATTTAATATTAAACTATATTAAGTACTACAATTAAATTAATCTCATGTAATATATATATCAGTACTTATATAATATATTACTGTATTTTCAATGAAACTAAATAAATTTCTTTTTACGAAAAAAAATAACATTTTACTGAATAACTCATTATTGAAAAGTATGCAAATATATATTACCAAATATTTATAAATTAATTGTTATATTCTAATAATTATTTTGATTTTTTATTAGCATTATAACTGTCTTAATTGTACGATATTCTTTAATATTTCTTAATAGTTTATTATAATTAGGTAGTGAACTGTATGAAAACTTCTCAAAGCATTTCATACTATTATACATAAGTTAGTGCATGGATTGTTTCAACATTATTTTAGAGATTATAAGACATTTTTTCCTGGTCAAAGTTGTTTGAGTCCTTGATGATTTAAAAATAATAAGTTGAATATATTATTGTGTAAAACTTATAATAATATGTATAATTATTAAATTATAATATATTATGCACTCGGAAATTGCTGGTTTGTATGTGGTATTGTAGGTATAGTCCGTAATAAGTTATGAGATAATAATATTATATGACTTGTACGAGCGCATATAAAGAACATATTTTTCAAGACATCAATCTGAAAGTACTTTATTGTAAAATATCTACTATGGCTTTTGAGTAATATTTATTTACATATTATGTATGACAGTTATGTATAAGTTCAGACCTCAGATCGTTCGAATTTTGTCGGTCGTGTATTAAATTCACAAACGCATTGTATACAAATATGTGTGTGTGTGTGTGGGTGTGGGTGTGTTTCTTTGGAAAGACGGCGATTTCTCGTGGCTTATCTAATTATGTAAATTCAATTCATTTCGAGTATACAATAAGGCTCGACGGGGTGTAATCGTTTGCGTCTCTGATATGAAGTGCGTAATACATGAGTATGCACACACACACACACACACACACACACACACACACACACACACACACACAGTTTATGCGTATATAATATTATATAGGGTCGTGAAGAAGACGAGTATATGTGTACGTACATATATAACGTGCATATAGGTATTTCGGGCTATATTAACGTTAGCTAACATAACTCGCCCCAGTCTCTGATTCCGCACGCCCAGTTGCGTCGGTATACATTATAATATATAATAACATTGTGCTGGAAGGGTGGAAAAAAATCATATTTTTCTCGCACGGCCGTCGTGCATCGATCCCCAACTATATACGGTGACCGGTGGTTCATCAATAATGGATATCGACCGATAATGGTAAATGGGGTAATCGCCAGGTGTGGGCGCGTAAAATCCGTTCGGGTGCAGCGTCGGTTCGTCGGGATTGAGGGTTGAAATGCTGTTTTTGGAGGCCAATATTGTACGGACACGTAGCGCGGCGGCGGCCACGACGAGCAACCGGCGCGCAGAGGCGACGTCGTAGTCGTCGTCGTCGTCGTCGTCGTCGTCGCCGCCGCCGCCGCCACCGCCGCCGCTGTAGTAGTGGTGGCAGCGACGGCGGCGGTGGTAGTGGTAGTGTAGGTAGTAGTAGTGGTAGTATAAAAATCAATACACCGCCGACATGGATTGCCGCCTCCGCGTCCTTCGGCACGGGGTAGGTGCGGGACACCACTACCACACCCCCCCCTTCACCACATCGGCCATCCCATCCCACTACATCATCCTTTTCCTCATCATCAACCCCATCGTCCTCTCGGCAGCTTGTACTCTTTATACGTGGCTTTACCCATTTACGCGCTCACAACACACATACACGCGTATACGTAGTGTGCAAAGTATTTTCATCATCAACATCCTTAGCTTTTACTTTTGCACGATTTTCCCCCTCGGCCGGTATAACAACGACATGCTCTTTCTACTGGTATAATGTTATAATAATTATAATCCAGTAATTTGTATCTCATGTGCGTGCGTGTATGTGCAGTTTGAATGATATTACACATATATTTACTGCCGCACTTAAAAATATTATGTATAATGTATTATAATAGGTAACCGCCGTCGAGTGCCACGTTATTATTATAATGTGGCACGCGAAAAAAAAATTCTTTCGACTACGTGATGACGGTGATGGTCGGAGGGTGGTTTAATCATTTATGAAATATTATTATTATTACTGCACGCTGCGACAAAATAGAATGCGTAAAACGTGTGAAAAATAAAAAAATATTAAAAACTATTGTTTGGCTTTCCACGGGTGCAGTGTAAGTTCGTGTACACGTATATTATGCGCAAAATTAAACGTCACATTTGATGCTCGTTTTCTCCGATCTGTGTATATAATATATATAATATTATGTGTGTATTGCGCGTGTATTATAAACGTGTAAATACAGACTTTTTCACTTCGTCCTTGCGCGGGCCCCGTCACGGGTGATCGACGCTACTCGCATGCGGCTTCGACAAATCACCGCGATATTGAAAATAGGATTTTCGCCTATGTGACTTAGAATAATTTATGGCGTCGGATAACTCGACTGTGATAGTATGCGCTCGCCCTGCGTACCACACAGTCATGGGGTATCTATATAGGTACACATCTATGGTCGGGCTTTATAAATTTATATCAAAAGCTTCGGCTGTATAATGTAACATTATTATAAACGCTAACCGCGCTCGTTGTGTATAGGACATAGGTACGTTTGCGCAATGTGTAATACGCGTGGATAAGCGACATTCAAATTAAATTATATTCGTGTAATCGTGTGCACACACGAGTGGGTAGGTTTAGTAGCAGTAAGTAGTAACTATAATAGGTATACTATATAGCATTAGCATTATTATGTATTGGTACGTCGTATACGTATAGTTGTGGATTACTCATTCATATACTATATTCTAAGGTTTAAACCTTAAATTGAGCCTTCAACTATATAACAATGCATGTCTTCTTCTCGAAACGTTCGTTTATCCGTGATGAGGTTTTGTTTGAGCTTTCATTTGCATTTTTAATCTTCACATATAATCGATTTATAAATGTATGATATTATATAGTGTCATAGTGACAATGGATGTGTAAAATAGTTTCGTTTGGGCATAACGATATTAAACCCCAATTACTATAGACTAGGCGATTATACGTCAAGTATAAAAGGGTCATTAATCCGTATCATCCATGTAAATTGCATTAGAATTGTAAACGGAATTTTAATGTTGCTGTTGTTTCGTGAAACATAATATGTATTGTTACTGTCAATATATTTTTAATTTATAAATTTTCTGAAATTTAATAGTTTACGTACAATATGCATTTGATAGGGTGAAAAATAATAAAAAATAAATAATATCTGTAATTAATAAATACATTAAACAAGCTTTTATAAGATATTATAATAATTATTATTCAAAATACGATTATACTGATGGATAGAATGTAGAATAAATTAAATTATTAACAATAAAATTGTCATATTGTATATAGTAAGAAAGTGAGCACTTTTACCGAATATTATAATTTATGACCAAAATTCGATTAAATAATATGAAATATACACAATTAAAAAATTAAACCTTAATAAAATATTATAAAAAATAATTTATATGTTTACCTAAACACATTTTAATTTTCAGGTTATTTATATTTATTTGTGGTTTCAAAATCAAACAAATTTTCTATACTTTTACTATACAATTTACCTACGTATGGTTTTAAAAGTGTCCTTACGAAAAATGTCTGGTAAACAATACAATTTAATGTTTTTTACTATTTTTTTAATACAATTTAGTTATTGTAATACACCACTATTGTTTTTAATTAATTATAATATAATATTTTTATTTATTACCACCAGTCATTCATATAGTTTCTTAATTGTATTAAAATCTTTTTAAAGTTACAAATTTAAAATGCATATTAATATCAAAGTTAAATCTGGTATTTATTATAAATTATATTTAATAATTGATAATTAATAAAATTAATTTTTTCTATATTTTTTTTTAATCAACAATTATAGTCATACATATTTTAAAGTAATGTAATTCTTCAAAAAGAAAATAATCAAGTAGTAACATTCACTGTGTGAAAATCCATATATTTCACATTGACTGGCATGCAAAGTTTCTTTTAGAAATAAATTGCTTTCATCTGAATAAAAAATGAGTACTGATGAAAAAAGAAAATGTTTATTTTATCTCATATAGAAAAATAGTTAAATAAAAAAATAAACTAGTTAAACATTTAATAAAATATGATAATCTTTATGATATTATCGTAAAAATTATTATTCAAGTTTATATTAAAATAGGTATTTTTACAAATATTTTAAAAATGAATTAGTAAAAAATAATTGTTATTAATTGTTTACAGGAAAACTCAAAGCCTGCAAATGATATCGGCAAGTTTGGAGAGAAAAAGAGATGGATTCATGATCCGAATAGTAAGTGCCAATCTCAATTAATTAGTTTCTTTTTTTGGAAGTTGGATGTTTCATTTACTTTGTACTCTTAAAAGATTTAAGTCTTGCATATAACATTATATGTATACAATATAGGTTATTTGAACTTTTCGAATTTGCATATTAATGGTATTGTGACGGGGGAAGTATTACATTTGTTTCAAAAATATAATCTCCAGAGTATAATAAAAGATCTTTACGACTGTAGACGAAATGGGGTATGAATTAAAACTGGTAGACTATTTCATAAGATTGAAATCGTTATAGCCCCTTGTAGTTCTTCATAACTTAAAAGTCTTCTCAGGTGTCGAATTTGTGTGATGTGTATGTCTTATAGGGTGTGGCGCATTATCGGTACGTGCAGTTAGGTACTTCATACTTTTTTTGAAACATTATTATTTATATAAAAATGGGTGCGGTTCTAATATGTCTTCCATATTTGACAGGTTAAGAAGCTAAGCGTAGGTAGGTACTGAAAATGCTTATACTTCAGTTATGGGGTATCGACCAAATTCGTGTTTGTATTTTAAGAAAACACGGGCTACACAAGTGTTGCAGACAATACCACGGAAATATCTAAATAAATATACATTGCTTCCTTTCATTTAATTTTAAAATGTAAATTCCTTTGCTATTTTATGAAGTTGATTTTCATAGAAGTGTATCTCAGTTCGTTTATTTATTTATTTTAGTATAGTATTTACTTTTTTGAAATATAATATTTAAGTTAATAAGAAGTCTATACAAAATTACAACTTTAAAAACCGATAATATAGTTGGCTTCTTTATTTTTAAATCCATACAGTTTTCACTTATAGGTATTATTCAGCAATATTACTACTTAATAATACCTATAGTTACTATTATTATTATTATTTATATAATACTTATTAATATTTAATAATAATTAGTTCTCTAGTTGTATAATAGCTAACTCAAATATTAATTTTTCGCGGTTGACTCATCATTTTATGATGGGAGTTGGCCTCGTATTTTAACTTAATTATATTTTATCTTAGTTATAACAATTGATGATAATATTTACTTTTTTTTTATTACAATATGCTTTAATTTTATACATAATTATTAAGATAATAATTTTAAAAATGTTTGAAATTTTCATTTCTCATCATTGTATTACCTACTTATTTTATTACACATTATTTATAATTGTATACATTATAGTGATGAATCACTGTATTTCTTAACATTAAAATATCGATTTATTCAATTGACACGTTACTCTTATAGTATTAGTGAATTTATTTACTTCTATGTACTGACTGCTATGGGATTATATTGGATTGGCTCGAACCCAGAAAAATTTCAATCGAGAAACTGTCGTTGAGAAAAAGAAGTAATATAATGTTATAGTCATGAAGAAAGTGCTTTTTGATATGTACAAGATACATAAAAATTCACGATTTTTTTATTTTCTTTGATAATAACGGTAGAAAATTGCCAACAGTCTGCTTTTGAAAGTATAGATTTACAAAATAATATATTATACAGTTTATTTTCTGAACTTGTAAAACTTTTATTATTAAGTTTCTATAGAAAGTATATATAGTGCTTTTAAGCTATTTATATATTTTACTAATCAGTCAAATTTTAAATTTAGGTGACCTTTGCACACCTCTGCGTTGCAAAAAAAAAGAACTCTGTCTTCTTGAAGATGCATATACAGCAGTATGTGTGAGCAAAAAAGAAATTCACAAGAATGGCGATGTGATCATAAGCCGAGAGAAATTTATGGCTGAAGAAGCAGCTCGAAAGAAAGCTCTTGAAGAGGCTTTAGCTGAAGACGAGGATGATGAAGACGATAGTGATGATATCGAAGAAGATGAGGAAGATGACGATGATATATTTTATGATAGTGGCATTAGCAGTTCGTTGTCTACAAACAAGTAAAATATTTTTTTTTATACCAAATTCATTAATTATATAAACGAGATATACCTACTTTATTTCCATACAACTCAATTTTAATAACACATTTCTCTTTAGTATGAACGTTTTTTGGGCATACGTAAACTGCTCAACTTTTTAGTAAAATATTGACTTGTAAAATATTATTGACTGTACTAAACAGGTTAGGTTATAATAATTACTAAATGTAAACTGTATAGGTACCCGAAACAAATACTTGAAATTAGACTAGGTAAAGAAATATTAATTTTAGTCAAAATCATGATTTTTATAAAAATACAGTCGACTCTCGGTAACTCGAAGTTCAAGGGGGAAAAAAAAAATTCGACTTACTAAAAATTTCGAGTTATCAAAAACTTTTAAAAAGTATGTTTATTTGAAGGGGAATTTTATTTATTCGAGATATCAAGAATTTCGAGTTATCAAGGTTCGAGTTACCGAGAGTCGACTGTACCTATAATATACGTTATCTCTTAGAAAGTTAAGATAATCTTATCTAATCAGTATATTATATGATCTAGTGGCATTGATCTGCTAGTAGATTAACTTAACATTCTCAATATTAATTTATTCTAGTCTTTATTCAAATAGAGACTTATTAAATAAAAGAACAGTTTAGTTACAAAAATTTTCTAAATCTTGAAATGAAACCAAAAGTTTGGTAAATACAAATAATGAAATATTAAAATATCAATGGCCAATGAACGTGTTTATATCATTTATATCTTACTATTAATTTATTTAACCTGATGACTGCAATGCAAATTATATTATTACATTTTAATAAGTATCCCACGACAGTCAAAAATTATATAATTTGTATTTATTATATTATTTATTTTATTAACTATACATGGTGATAAACTGATAATAAACAGTACGTAATTTCCGTCGACTATTTTCACTTTAGATAAAAAAAAAAAAACCCACCGCAGTTTATATGTGTTATTTTATTTTTATCTGTATTTTGAACCTATTTACAATCAACGAATTTTTTACTTTAACTTTTATTAATTATCGCCAAAATATTAAAGTAAGGGTAATGGTTACCAATAACTTGATACTGTTTTAAAATGAAAAACAGTTTTATAAATAAAAAGTAATCATAATCACGTTAATAGTAAATGAAACATAATGTAGAAAAAAATGTATTATAATTCATTATTCTTGGACCTCAAAAATATAAATACTATTGAAATTATTTTAATAATAATAGGTATTTTACAAAGCTATAACTTAAAATGTGGATCAAATGATCAATTGTAACAAAAAAATGTCTTTAATACTTTTGAATAGTATTAATATCATGAAAAATGAAAATATAATCAAAACAATTCATTATGTAAATACAGGCGTGAACGCTGGAGAAAATTTCGGGGGGAGGGGGTTGAAAATTTTTCATCAATATCATACTATTCATTTATAGGTCAGGTAATTTATTTTTTGTTCGTGACATTTCGGTGGAGGGGGGGGGGTGTTAAAAATTAAAACGCCTGTTTAAATATATTAAATATTGCCTTTTTTAGATAGCTATTAAAAAATATTTTCTCAGTTATTTTTTTATTAATTATTTATTATTCAATAAAATCGCTGTAGGTTATGGGGTTATAGCAAACTTCAAGAAACCTTGTGATTTTGTTCGTTATTAACTTGAAAGTTATACATTTTATTATTATGTTGTTAATAAAAAATTTAATTTTTAAAGTAAAACTGTTTATTAAAAGAAATTTGTATTTTAGACGATGTATAAACATCAGTTACCTATCAAAACGTATAAATAATATTTTATAATATATAATTTCGATATAGTTGAGCCAATATAATAAAAGTTACGTAATATTCAATTAAGACTACTCGAAAAATAAGTTTAATTAAAATTTCAAATTTCAAAAGATTCAAGCAAAGTATTTATTAACTTTATCACTCATTCGGTATTACCCATATATTTTTTATATATGCAAAAATAGTTTTATATGTTGCGCATAGTTTAACAAGTAACCATATATAGTAACTTGTATATACCTACTATACAGCGCTGTCTACTTTACAAAATACAATGTAATTATATTTTGTGGGCTGAATATTTTACATTGGACACATCCCACATTGAATAATTTTACAGCTTTCTCGTATAAAACTTATTTTGACAAAAATTAGGAGTTTCTAATTTATCTTCCACTAAACTATTATTGCAATTATACATAAGTGTGAGGTTATGTGTTCGTTCAAAAAACAATATATATATTTTTTTAACATTTTGTTATATTAATACCTATTACAGGTATACAAATGTGAAACAACCAATATTAATTGAATCTAAAATTAATACCTAGGTAACCAAACCAGTTAATTATAAATATAGTTTGTAATTGTAATTAATAATTATGATTGGTGATATTTTATAAATAAATGTTTAAATAATAAACTTGAGTAGATATATATATATATTATCTTTATTGTTTATAATTTTATATTGATTTGACTATCGTCTATTTTGAATCATATTCTTGTTGTGCCACATTTATTGTAACATATTTAAATATGTTTATAAGCATATGAATTGTATAAGCCTTATTAAACTGATGTTTAGCAACAAAATGCATAACATGTTTATATTTTAAATGGTTCTTGATTATAGTATGCCTGCCTATAGGTATTATAGTTTATTCAGTTTTTAATCTCTAATATATTAATATTAGGCGTGAGTTGAAGATTATTATTACTTTATTATGTATTAAGGTGTATGTTTTATTATTAACTGAGAAACTCATTTATGACTAATTCGTGTTGGGATAAAAAATAAAATATAGATGTCTATGGTAGAATACTTGTGGAAAATAATGTTCTTATTTCCGTAAAGGTATCCGCCAAGAAAGTTTTATCCCCGCCTTATACACGTCGGTTTAAAGGCCTTTGTTGGTTGTTTCACTTAAAAAGTTGAATAGGGACCAAGTTTTAAAGGAGGGAAACAAGTTCTAAATATTCTTCAATGGAATAAATATTAGGTATAAATTGTTATCGTCTTAACAAAGGCTCATAAAAAGTAAAGAGCTCAAAAATGTAGGTATAGTATTAGTTTTTTTTCTGTCAAAAGAGAAATGTACATATATACATAATATTAGTGCAAAACAACTAGATACTTATACATATTATTATTTGACAACATCAGAGTTATGTTTTCATAACATGCAGTAAATAATAAAAATATAGCAAAAAGTTTCATTTTATAAGGATAAAAATATTTCTGAATCACGGATGACTAAAAGGTTAACGTATAGGTATTTTTATAATCATGTATAGAATTACTTCTATACAATGCCATAATGAAACCACCAGTTTGGTCACAATATGGTATACACATTTGGAGAGCCCTGTTAAACCATCTAATGTTCTGCCAATCCAAGTTTTCAAAAACAGCGCTCCGTGTTACTATTGGTACCCCGTGATTTTAACTAACATAAAATTACACATGTTCTTAACATTTTTAACGTACAAATACTCCGGCAATAAAGTATCAGATTTTCAAGATTTTACAATTGTAATATAAAACACTTTAGGTTTAGATACTTGTTAAATAATATAATTTAAAAAATAAATTTATAAAATCAGTATAATTAATAGTATACAGTGTATACTATAAACTAAATAGGGACAAAATAATGTCATTGTTAGTTATTTATATAAGCCGTATTTATTGCTAACAACTGTAAAGCTTAATTGCAGAAACTGGAAGATAAAGTTTCATAACATAATAATGTTAAAACATTTACGAGTATAAATTATTCAAAAAGTAAATACAAAGAACGATTTTTTTTTCAATTTCAAAAAAATAAAATAATATTTCAATATTTTATCAATTACTACCTTAAAAAACTTATTCCAATTGGATTTTTCAGAAATATGCAAAAAGCCTGAAATTTTTAATAATAATATCGTTGTTGATTTTGAATCAGACATTTTTAAATTTAAATTATTATTTAATCATTACTAATTAAATTTAAACTTTCAGTAGATGCAACCCATGTCCTGTAATGAAGCCTACATTCCTATGTGGTTCTGATAATCGCACATATAGTTCACTATGTCGTCTAGATTATCATAATTGTCTTCATACTACAAACATTAAAGTAAACTGCAAGGGATTTTGTCCGTGCAAAGGTATGAATTAAATAATTAGTACTTATAAAGTCATTATACTTTTATTATTATTATTTGGAATTCTATCGTTTAACAGAACAAGAAGATGTTGAACGTAAAAAACAAAAACAAGCTGAACGTATGACAAACTTTATGAACAAATACAAAGCTACACTGGAAAGTGAGAAATTGAAACAGAGTACTGTTGCTCCAGTATCCAAGTATGAAGAAAAGTATATTTTTGCACCAGAAGATTTCAAGTATGAAAACAAACATTATAAATACATCAAATATATAAAAAACAACAATCAAATATCCAAGGTTTGTAAATTAATAGTCTTTGTCCACAAATGTATTATCTTATTATATTTATTGATTTTACTTACAGAACTCTAATTTTGAACCAATAAAAGACAAACGCCATGAAAAAATGGATAATGAAATTATTGCAACAAACCAAATATCTCATCCTTCTTGGAACAAAGACTGCCCACCTTCTGCATTGCAATCCATGGGTGACCGATTATTGGATTGGTTTTCAGTGATCATGGCTGATGCTAAACGCAGACGTACAAAGAATAAGGGAAAAGGTAGTTAAATTAATGTTATAATGTTATTAAGTACATTGTATTTTACTTTGAAATGTTTTATAGCGGTAAAATTTATTAATGGATGCAAGTGGGAAGTTCGTTGGATGTACCAACATCTGGATTTGGATTCAGATGGAAAATTGTCATTACAAGAACTCTACGACTTAGAACATGATAAAAATGAAATGTGCATTAAACCTTTCTTAGATACTTGTGATACTGATGGGTATGGATTTCATACAAAATATATGTTCTAAAAAATTAATTTCATTCTAAATATTTATCTTTTAGTGACATTTTTGTGAGCCCTTATGAATGGTGTCGATGTTTTGACAAAACTGATCGCCCATGCACAGCTATTAAACGAAGAATATCACCAAATGCTCTAGGTATTAACAATTTTAAATTTCAATAAATGTACAATGAAATCCTGCAATACTAGTAGTAATACTATAATAAATTTAATTGATTATATTTCTTAATTATACAATTAATAGACTATTAATTAATGCTTTTTTTACTTTTGGTACATTTATGTTTGAAAAAACGATACTAAGAAACCATATTTGTTATATTATATATAAATGTATATTTTTAGGTGTTTATGTCCCAGCTTGTGATGCAGAAGGATACTATGAACATACTCAATGTCATTCTTCAGTAGGTATGTGCTGGTGTGTAGATAAACATGGTGTAGAAGTGCCTAACTCGCGTGTTCGAGGAAAACCAAATTGCTGTAAGTGTACTATTATAGTCTATATAACCTATCTAGACAATTGAATGTAATAAATGTACTAAACATGAATTAAATTCACTTTGTAGCAGCCTTATGGTATGGAAAAGAAGATAACCAAAAAGATAAATCAGTGGATAATGGTATATTAGACAGTGATACTGATATGGATGACGAAGATGGAGACTCAGAAGTAGAAGGCAGCGCAGATCAGTCTTTGGAATTTTAAAAAACAATTCTATCATCAATCACTCTGGTAAATTCAAGTATTTAATATTTACTTTACATACATATATTTAGGTACCACTTTCTAACATAATTTACTTTATCACCTGCAAATCTTTATAAATGCGAGCCTGTATAATATCCATGTTTTTTCATTTGACAAAAGAATAAGAATAAACTGTAACAGCTCTTACTTAAAAATATATGTATATACCCAATATAGATGGGTATAGAGTAAATTTAAACTTATAAACTTTAAATATTAGTTAATTATTGTAACAATAATTGTTTAGTAATTACATAATATTGTATTTTACTAACAGCCAGCAATTGAGCTATATTTAGTTATTGCTCTTTTGAAGCATAATAATTAATAATAAATTTAGTTTTAGAAAATTTTTTTTTAGAACATTAGTTTTATATGGTTCAACTTTTATAAAAATAAAAGCAAATAAATTAACTTACTTGGTTTGTGTCATTAATTAATTTTAACCCCCTGCTGATGATAATAATATGAATGTTGTATAATTAGAGTTATAGATACCTAAACCTTTTTGTTTTTATATAGATGTTTTGAGCTTAACATGTAAATGCTGTTAAACATAAATTATAAATTAATGCATATTCTTACTAACTTTTTAACCACGAGAAAGCTTAACAAATCCTTAATGTGTATTTTCCAACCACTATGTGTATTCTGCTATGTGAATTTTAATTATGTATACTTTTAATTAATACATATTCTTATCCATTAAAATATTAAATAACAATTTTATCACAGTAATGTAATACACCAATGATAAAATGAAAAAAACTTATAATTTATTATGACATTATGTTTTATGTTTCAGAACAACTACTGAACAGTTATAATAAATAATATTTTCCAACAAGTAAAGAGTGAACAAAATTTGTCTAAGTTCATAATTATCATAACCCTCAACTACAATGCAGTTTTTAGATTCAGTGCTTTTTTTTTTTTTGAACAATTTTTATTAGTATTATAAATTAGGTATTATGCTGTGTATGTGTTCTAAAATTAACAAAAACATTTTTTTCTCAATAGGATTAACAATGTTTATACTCCAGAGTAATTTGCGTATTATATGTATTAATTATTATTATTAACTAACTACTATAGTAAATGTACGGTTGTGTGTACTCCCATTTTATTTAATGAATGTATTAAAAGTAAAAATTATTAGATAGATAACAGATTATTAAATTGTATTCCTCTTCCCCCTTCTACCTTGTGCCATTTTTTTTTCACCAAACCCTTTCCTCTAACATGTTATATACTTACTTTCAGTAGGTCATTATATTAATTTTATATTCGTTTTTTTTATACATTATATTTATGATTTATGTTTTAATTGTATGATTTATAAAAAGTATAGTGTATTGCACTTTAATTTTACAATTTTTCTTAATATGTTTTATAAACAGCATAATATGAAAATACTCCTGTAATTAAATTTAAGGTCACATAATTAATTGTATATTAGGAGATTTTTTTTCATAGACTACATAATATTATTTAATAGCTATGGACGAGCAATAGATTACATGGGTAATATGATATTCTTCATTGTTTCACTTGTTGACTAAATTGCTATCAATTAGTTTAAATAACCTCTTAAATTGTAATCGTCCAATTATACATAGTTTACTTAACTAAACAAAATATCAATGTAGTTGTAAACACTTAATTTTGATATTATTATTTTTGTCCATTTATAATTAATAAGGTTATCTATTATTAAAAACTACAAAATATTGTACGATTATTCACATTCGCAGATTTGCCGTCCATGATTTTAATTTGTATTATTTGTATTATTATTTATTATTATTATTATTATTATTTTTTTTTTTTTTGTTACCAATAATATATGATCCATATTTCTATCATTATGTTCTTACTAATCTGATTAACACAAAACTTATCAAATAAGATTTTCATAGAATATTTAAAAATAAATTATTTGTACCAAATTTATTAATCATTATAATGTTGAAATTTTTTATTTCTCAAAAGTATAAGTAGGCCCATTTCTGCCATTATAGATGACTTGTTGTTGTATAGATGTTTAGAGTTGTGTTTATTATTGACTTTGTCATTTTCTCGCGTCAGTGGGTTTTAATTTAATTATTATCATTATGATTATTATATTATTATAATTATTATTATTATTATTATGTTTATTAGGTAATATTATTTATTGTAACTTAAAATTATAATATATGAATCGGTATAAGTTGAAATAAGCTCATGTTACTTTTATTCAGTTCATACCTGATCAAATTTATTTCAAAATTCCTTTGAGACAGTTGTTCCTATAATAATTTGAACAAAACACTAATTTATTATTTATGAATCTTATTATTCTTTTTCTAATACTGGTAATTAATTCCTCAAATTATCCATTGAAATTCACTAGAAAAATAATTTGTATTAAAATGTTTGAAATATTTTTTTGAATTAAGTAAATTTGTTACCTGTGCATATATTTCCAAATATTAAAAATAATTATTACAATCATTATCTCACTTTTATTAATAATTTTCTGTTTATTTTTCTTATTAAAATTAGCTGATACTTTATATATAGCCTATATAGGTGTAAATTACAAACATTTGTATAGTCCCCTTACATTTTTTTTTAAATTTAACAAATTTCATTTATTAAATTAGATAAAATTATAATAATGTACTACGTAATTCCTAAGCAGGATATTCGATAGATATGTGTTATGTGAACGTTTAATGTTCATGCATGCATTTTGTATTGTAAATTTATAATAAAATTTGAATGATTGAGCTACGTTAATATTTTATATCGGCAACAATAACTGGTTATGTACGCCATAACAAAATTAATTTCTATAAATGGCGACATGCAATGTATTTAGCCTCTATTATTATCGTTAATCGGAAAAATCATTCCGATCAGACAATTCTTAAGCAATTTATAGATGAACATAAATATATATGTAATGTTAAATTAATATGAAGAAAATTTTACAAATAACTAAATTAAAATTTGTATGGTTTTGTTAAATAAATAATTTTGGAAGTATTTATAATCTTCTATACCTATATATAATAAATGTTATAATACAATAATTGTAATATTTATATGTAGGGGATGCGGGGGCAAGCCCTCCGCTAGACTGTTCTATGTTTACAATTTTAACCCCCCCTTCTAACAAACCAAATTTACTCCTACAACTTTATAGTAAAATTGTACAGTACATTTTTATGTTGAGACATTTTGAAACGGTTTATTATGGTTTATTTGAATTAAATTTGATAAAAATTTAAATAATGAATCTTAGATATATTTAAATACTAATTTAAAGTAACTTACAAGTAGTTCCATTGTTGCCTTTTGCATACTTAATTATTATGTGATTATGTTTGTAGATTGTAGAAATTATTATATTGTATCGATTGAAATAGAACCACAAGTTCTACTAACTGTCTCCACTTAAAATCACTTTTTGTAAACAATTATTTATCTTCATTTATTTTATATTATGTTATTTATTTTCATATTAAACACATCTATATTTTAAAAACATTATGGGACGGGAACAGGACCGAATTTAAGGTAGGGCAACCTGGGTTACAAATTCAGGGCTCCTACAGGCCACAACCAACAATGTAATTTTCTAACGATTTCAAATAATATTCAAAACTATATTTGTGAAATCACGAATATTTAGCAGTTATTTCAGTTTCTATTTAATTATTATATAACTGCTTTTAAAAGTGAAAGAAGTATTTATTTTCATCTCATACCAGTTAATAGGAATTGCAGATCGATTTATTTGAACGTTTAGTAAACGGCGAATTAGGGATGACTGATGAGTATTTAATTAATAAAAAACCTAATTTTAAATAAAACTAAAACACAAATATTATTATCCTTTATGAAGATAATTTTCTCGTGCATTTTCTGTACAATGCACGATCATCAAATAATATAGGATAATAATCAAAATATGCAAGTAAATTAATGAGAAGGATAAGTTATAGTGATAATGTAACTACCTTATAAAACGTAATAATAATAAAATATTCTAATATCTTTACGGACACTACGGTCCTTAATGAAATTGCATTAATAGATAATCGTTATATATTGTGCGTAGAACGTGTTACACGACATACCTACGTAAATACCAAGTTCGTGGTCAAATAATTATGGCTAAAGTGACATTACTGACATTTATTTAGTCGATTTCTGTGTTCAGTAGGTATTCACTTTGAGACAAATGCGTAGGTACTTTCAGCAATAGGTATCTTGCAAAAATAATATACCTACCATAGACGGATCAAGTACGAAATTCAAAACGAGATCGAAGTATAGTGTTTAAATGTATAATATAATACTAATAATACTATACATAGGTACCTACCTCCTAATGGCCAAAAGGTTTGTACACGATGAATAAAGTAAGACTATTATTGTGTAAGCTGATATATAATAATAACAATAATAATAATTCAATATTAATATTAATTGTACCGCAGTAATCTAAATTATGTTAGATGTAGATACGCGGTGTATTATGCTCATTCAACCGTATACTTTGGAACAACAATAACGGTCGATTATAATTTATTGTTTTTGTGTTAAGTACTCAAACGATAATTGGTGTTTTAAGCGTTCAGACGATACTTAGTCGACGTTTGAATGGCTTTTGAATGTACTTATTAGTACGATAACAATTTAATGTAATATCAAAAACCGCGTAGGTATCTTTACAAAACAGTCAACAATTATTAAAAATTTACTTGCTTTTTATGTGTAGCGAATTGAGTGAATTGACGTCACCCAAGACCCAGCCCATTAAGTAAAAACTAGGTGTACCTATCTTTAGATCTATGGTCTATATGTGTATTGTGTACCGAATGGTTCGTATACATTCGTATATAAAGTGGTTTTTGTCGTTTCGACAATGATATTATTATTGCAATATTGTAAAAGTAGATGGAACGAAATGTAAAATCTTAAAATATAATTTTAAAGTCGATCAATAAACGAAAACGCACATATTGTCGCATAGGGCTCTTATTTTCTTGAATCTATACTAGAAAAAATAGCAGCAGTTACCATTTGAACAAATTATTGTTTTATTTATCGAAAAACTAAAAAGTTTACGTGTTAGTGTATTACATGATATGATTTTTAGTACCTACTATTATTTCAGTTAAACAGTTAAGCAAAAATGCTATGATAATTAGGAGGTACCTATTGCGGGTATGTCCTACATAGATTTATTTTAGTTTTATATTTTTTGTTTTGTAGGATGACTTATTATAATTATACCTTATTTAGTATAAGGTCATTTTAATATACATATTATATTTTTTTTCTGTGTATACATAATATTATATCACCTACTGTATAATTAACTTTGTTTTGAATGGTTAGATCTTCAATCATAATTATTACGATATTAAATTTTTTTATAATATCTATTACATACCATCGTCTATTTACTATTTATTTTACATTTTTTTAAACATCAATAACAGGGGTACAAGCTCACAATCCAATATTATTTGTATACCTATTTCATTATTTCAATTTTAGTTTCTGAACAGAGCGCTAAATGTATTGATTTTACACTGATATGTGATTTTTTTTATTTTTGTGTTTGAAGAAACTTTTTCTAGTAGAACAATTCTCCGATCGTCTATCTCAATGGAGATTTTTGTTACAAAATTAGATCTAGTTGGTACTTCTGGGATGTGAAAATTGAAAAATCTCAGTATTTTTTTAAATAATAAAAAAATAAAAAAATATTATGAACATTTGTTAAAATGTCAATATTATTATTAAAATAATTATTTGGTAACTTTAAATAGAACATCTTCGCTCAGAATAGTTTTTCATTGTATAAAATGATTTATTATTGAATTTAAATTTAACACGTCCATTAGTCATTACTCATTACAATGCCTACTAAATGACAAGGCCCACTCGATTTCTTTTGTACAGCGGAGCGGTTATATACTTACTCCATTTTTATTATTTAATTATTAAATGCATATTATTTTAATTATTATTGATTAATTTACTTTTTTGAGCGTCAATATTTTTTTACTATTTAACTTCAATTTTCAAGATTCGAGTCGTGAGTCTTGTCTATTTCAATTAGATTTTATTTACTGTAGGTATAGCTCGGAGAGGAAAGTACCTATGCATTTTAATCCAATTTATATAGTAAGGTTAGATTAGATATAATAGTATATAACATATATAATGAACGCTAATTATCGTAGACTACATATATTATATTTAATGATGGATTTAAGTTATTAAAATCGTCACAAATAATGAATACCATAGGATACATGTCGTGTAATATATAGGTCTTATGTAAATATTTAGGACCTTATTCAAACTATACTATCTGCTGCAGTACTGCGTCGTTGTATGGGTGTTAAAAATCGATGGCGAGTAGGGCACAGGCCACACCGTATGTCCGTATATATATATACTATACACAATAATAGTGTATATAATATATAATGTACTATATATAATACACGTGCCAACCAACCGCACTGTTTTCCGAGTGCACTTTTCAAGTAGCCTTGCTGTTACTTTATAATTTATGTGATGTTCATATGACAAAACTAAAACAATATTGGTATACAAACTTAACTGAACATTATACTTTTTGAACCTTTCTTACGGCTAGAATATAAATTTATTCAAATATTGATTTATGGTGTTTTTTTTAATACTTAAGTTTGGATTCTGTAGATATTTTTTCCAAATATTCCATTGCGGTATTTAGACAGGTAGGTACGTATTAATAAAATAGCATGAATTATTCTTAGGCAAATAAAACAAATATCAACAATGGGAGCAGCAAGGTTTTGGTGATTATACATAAATATTTTATCAATGCTTTATTTTGGCGTTTTACAAACCTATAATTTCACATCTCACACTATAGGTATTTATTTCACGCATTATGTGCAACTACAATACATTTTAAACAGCGGTAGTGCTAAGTATACGTAAAAAATATGTGAATATATAACATACATAATATCATGTGGTTGATTGATATACCTCTGCCATTTTTCCTTGAGTGCCGTTTTCGAAAACGTTTCATTATAGACCGAAAGTGGTGAGCCTCGCAAAAATAAACATTACTATACACTATAACTGGGTATATATGATGTCGTAGCGTTCAAATGTCGTCGCACTGCACAACACTTATAGGTATATAGGTACTCACTCATCACTCACGGCGTCACGGGGCTGCGAGAACAATTTCAACGAGAATCGGACGGCGTGGGTGACGTGAGAAAAACAGTCAGCGGTCACCGTGGCCGTTTTCCCTCGAGACTGACAGACGGATCGACAGAAAACATCGCGGTTTCCAACTCGCGAATTAAGTCGGGTTCGCAGCTATAGCAATAATATAACGTGACGTAGGTATACGTCGGTCGTTTATCGTGTCGTGTATAAAGGATTTGAGTTCTACCCGACTCTAGAAATTTTCTGGTAGATCGTGGTTAGTGAATGATACCGTAGTGCGTAGTGAGACGTATATAGTAAATAATAAATATGACAAACGCATACTAACGATATAATGACCATAATATTTACGATCGATTATTATTACAAACATCACGTTTGTATGCAGCAGTTAATGCGCATTAACTCAATGCGTATCGAGTTAATTCGCATTAGGTAACTGGTTTATATGCACCCAAAGATTAGATGCCGAATAAAATTAAAATTTAACGCGAATGTTTTTAAGTCCCCGATTTATACTTGGAATCCCACGACCAAAATAATTATTTTTTTTACATTATGAAATTCCTGTTAAAATTATCAATTCGCATTAAAGCGTTTATACGCGTTTCTCAATCCCGGAGTAAGAGTTTATTCGATTTGATGAATTGAATTAAATAATAAATGTGCATTAGTTTAATACTTTAATGCGAATTAAAAATGCGTTTATATATGCACCCGAGTCTTGGACTAACTTAATGTGCATTAACTGCCGACTGCCGCATATAAACGTAATAAAATGTATGGTACACCTATAATATTGCGGCAAATAAATACAATCAAACGTTGTCACAAACTATATCATAAAATATGTTGAAAATATACACCATGATAATACTGTTGCGAAGTTTTACTAAAAAGGTGTTGACAAAACACGATGTGACGATACGTTGACGTCGTTCAAAAACATTCTGGACACAACTTTAGCATAGTATATATTATATTAATACTTAAACTTTTCTTGCAACGTGTTGAAAATATTTTCAAAATATAATATTGCCGTGTGGGGGGTAGAACAGCCAATCTGCTGCAGTTAAAAAATACGATAAAAACGACATGGCTGATGATGTATAGTTATAAACTCGGTTTAGAAAATATGTATTAATAACGTAAACGACATATTATGATAAGGATGCTGGTGACCAATGGTCACTTCGACTGTGGTATAAATTCCATGACCTTAGTTCACATTGTTTACGACGGTATACTTGCGGGCGGGTAATCCCGATGATTCCCGCCGTTAAACAGTGAATCTTAGAAAACGTAGCCGTCACTGGAAATTTTCTCCGCGTTTGTCGTACCATTTTCTACCGTTCGATCTGAACGGCAATTTACGCGGTCGTTGTTTACAAATGTGTATAAAAGTGATGTAGCATGTGTACAGTGCGATGATATTCCAGCAGAGCTAATTTTGTATGTATAATATATATATACCTTCTATACTTGCAATTTGCGATCCTCGTCGTTTCTGTTTCGAAAAAATGCTTCACCCGTTTACCGAAGATTACCATTCGAAGACCCTATAACGAATCAAAGTAAAACGCGTACGTACCAAATATTTATGTCAGCTATATCATGAATTCATATCTACGTCTTTATTATAGTTATGGTTATTTGAGTAATTTTTATATTTAAACTTTGTTGATTGTTCTTTACACTTTACGTGATACATATAATATATTAATATTTATACATTTTTGGTAAGTTCCTACTTACACAGAATACTCGTACATTATATTATAACCATAACTCTAAAGTATACATAGGTATGTTACATAATATATACTATACTATGTATAGTAGTATAGGAACCGAGATACATTTTTATATTCCTAGTATAATGATATTAAAATAGCCGTGTCATCTATCGATTTTAGAGAATGTATTGTTAACAGAATGAAATAAAATTTAATCATTAAAAAAAAATGAGAGTGCTGAAAGTATTAATATTTTATTGTAAAGTTCATACGTTAAAAAAAGTTTGAAATATTGGTATACTGCTCTGCTACACATTAAGTGTCGAGTAGGTTACTATTATGGGTGTGTAAATTTGAATTCAATATTATACCTATCATTGTTTCTCAGCGAAGACGATGTATCAGCCTAAATTACAAACTATATTTTATATGTATTTTTGATATACCTATATATATATATATATATATATATGAAGTTATGTGTTGTTAACTATTAAAATCATTTATTTTACTTTTAATCCTATGGTATATTCATATAATTTTCCCTGAAAATATTTTGTTTATTGATATTTAATTATTATAATAATATAAATATTTACCATTACCATAATATAATATCAACTTATAAAAAATAAAAATAACATACATCATTGTAAAATACAATTCACTCTGCTCAGTCTGAGAAGAAACAATATAGTTTTTTTTTTTTAAAACGGTTTTTCGAGGACTTTCATGGTGAATTTTAAGATTTTTGAAATTTTTACTGTTTTAAAAGATAGGGCGACGTTCTTTCATATAATATAATGTATACATATAAACCTAGCCTATTTGTAGAAGTCTCACAACCAGTCTATAATCTTAAAAAGACATAAAATTAGTTTTTTTCAACAAATTTTTAATATGGGATCGTGGACCATATGAGAAAATTGTGACTTTTTACATTTTTATATGCGTATGTCGTTTTGGCAACAAACCTAATCGTGGATGTGAATTTTCGAAAGTCAAAACTAATTCCTTCACTCAGATAATGCTATAATGAAGAAACTTGCATACAGAAACTTATTTTTCAAAATAATTCGATCTCTTTTAGATTAATATTAGTTATCAACATTCAACAAGTATTTTTTATTTATATTGCCTATTATGTTACTTTGAATCTTGATTATACTATCATTATCTATAAATAAAATTAATTAATTTAATTTTGCACCTCAATTAATAATGACTAATACCATTAATTAAAATCAAATTTTCAATTCTATAATTAAAGCAATAAGCATTAAATTATTATTAAAAAAAAAACTAATGTAAAGGTACGGTTTCCCTGCAGCGTCAAAGAGTGGAATAGCATGGCGTCATGACGCTGCGTCTAGACGCTTACCTATGTCCAGACCGGTAGTTGACGCTAGACGCCGCGTTTGGACGCTGCAGGGAAACCGTACCTTAAGCTGTTATAGCGTGCAGTTATTTGAAAATTAATAAGTTATATGGAGTTTAAAAGTAAGAGTTTACCATGCTCGTTTTACAAAAGGTAATTTTATTAGTGGAATTATTACATTATTGCTATGATTTATTCTTATCTGCAGCTGTATGTCTACGCGTTTAACATTTAATGTAATATGTAGGTATATATTTATGTTTTATATTCAACTAAAAACCACTTTAGAGAGTCAATAAAGCAAGCTCGATTTATAATATTATTGTATATCAAATTCTTTGTAAACAGTTGTTTTCTAAAATCTTAATTCTTAGGTAATTATTCATAAAAACGTCAAACAATAGTATTATTTATGCATTTTTATTTTAATAATTTATATGCAATTTAATAAAAAAAACTTAAATATTTATTAATTTTCAGTCTATCTGTCTTGGTAGTATTGTATTGTGTATAGGTACATACGCTTTTAATGATTATTTAAATATACATGGACTGTATAAGTATATGATATACCATGTTAAAAAATTGTTTATTAATAATTAATATATTGTACTGTATACATTACTTATATATGTACAGTTTACAATACAAAATTTAATTTACAAAATTGTTTGCTTTTTTTAATAAATCCATCTATTTTAATGTTATAATTTTTAAGCTTGAATAAAAAAATATAGCATAATAGCATGCCTATATTATATACATTTTTTATTTAAAATTAAAAATACTCTTACCAAATGAATGAATTTAATATTAAATCTGATTTTTAAAAATGGATTTGGCCATTTTCTATATAAATTAACAATACTAGAATTGTATAATTTATAAATAGAAGTAGATAGATAATCATTTAAACTATTTTATTAAGCAACAGTCGCTTATTTTTATTCAATAAAACAATAATAATTGTGTAAATTGTCTTATAACCATCAGTCGTATTCACATATGGCCTATTATTTCTGAACTAACGATTGATACATCCGGCTGTTGTACAACCACATCTTCTTCATCGTTTGGATACAACTTTTCAGATTTCTGATTATCATCTTGTTTGTTAGATGATTCACCTGTGAAAAAACGAAAATCAATTTTTATATAATGTTCTTTACCATATGGCTGGCATAAGGTTATTTTGAATATTTACTTTTCTTTAATGACTTAGCACTAGACGACCGATTAGGTTTTGATGAACGAGTAGTACCACTACCACTAGCACCAGCTGAATTTGACTTATTGCTAAAAATAGATCGTTTCATTTTTGCTGTGCCTGCAGATTCGTTTTGAATAAACATTTCAGTGGAGCTAATGGCGGTAGTGGTATTAGCGGTGGTCGTTACGGTTTCGACTAAATTCCTATCATACTCTCTGGACTTGGCCCTAAAAAGTGGTGATCGCGATTTGACCGATGGCATTGATTCTGTTTGTATTTTTGTCGGTAATGTTGGAGCGACTTTATTTCGGAATGCAGTTGGCTCAGGCTGTGGTTGAAGATCAGGTGGTTCATACTCCTCATCAGATTCACTTCTAAGTGGTATAATATATGATGTACTCCCCATTTCAGTCGTCGGGTTTGATGCTTTTGAATCAAAACTATCCTGCAGACATACCGATTTACATACAAATTATAAGTTCTGCAAAGCTGGTTATAAATTAATTTGGTCACATTTCTAGTTTCATGGCCGTTGAACGATGAATTTAATAGCTAAACATTATTCATCCTAACTTTTTGAAAATATACTTATAAGTTTATAACCATTGATTTAATAATTTATTAATAAAATGCAAAGTATAAAGTTTGTTGCTAGTAATTATTATACTATTATATATCTACTGGCTATGGCTTTTATAACTTTTAATTTTTTATGTTACTTATAGAATCTGTCTATTATAATTTAGAAGTTTTTCGTTATAATTATAATTAAGTTTGATATTTATATATCTGTTTAGGTTATTCGGATATTTAAATTCTGTCAGATATTTAAATTATAAAGGTACAATTATACTGCATATTTATACTATTTACTTACTTAAAAGTACCTCTGTATCTATTAATATTATGAATACAATAGTTATTAGGTTTTTATATATATAGTAAATATGATATGAGTTATTATGTTTATAATTAATTCCTATTGCATTAATTTCAAAGATTAAAATTCAAAATATAATATTCATAAAGTTTTTATGTACCTATATATTTATATTAAAGACATAAAGATAATTCATTATACATACAATATGACCAAATCTATAGTTATAATAGATAAACAAAAACATAATTTTTGTGTTCTTTGGATTAATTTGTTTATTTTAAATATTAAGTTTATGATTAAAATGACTTGAAACAATTACAAATCATTAACAATAGCTAGCAATATTTATTAAAATAAAGTTATAGTAAATTTATTGAAAAATATTTAGTTCATAGATAAGTTAGTACTTAGTACCATAAATGAACAATAATAATTCATAACTCTTCAACCTAGATAATTTGCATTTAGTTTTTAATCATAACATATAATGTTGTTAGATTTAAATTTTAAGATTACCTATAACTAATTGGTATATAAATTACTAAAAATCAAAATTATTAAATAAGTTCTTAAATTATTAATTTACACGCTATGATTGTTTGTCTTAAGATATATAAAAAATAAAATTGAATAGACGTATATAAACAAAATCTTACTATGACTTTATTAATTCTCCTGAACGGATTGCGTCTGGTAGACCTCCGGTGTGGTGCGTTAAACGATAGTAAATATGAGTCGTTAGAATTCTGTTGATTTTTTTTCCACTCTTCAATCTTTTTATCCACTTGAGCTTTATATTGTGCCATGTCTTCCATGACACGGCGGTTGAGCGTATCATATAGTTTTACAATATGTAATATCAGCCAACTAAGTCAAATAAAGAACTTTATACCTCCTGGCAATATTATACTTTATACATAGGCATATACCTAGTTAATTATTATAAATGTATATTAAAACAATATTTTTACAATATCATCAACTATTATATATGTTTACAATATTATTATTACGATTATTCATTACCTATTATATCGTTATAATACACAACTTTTATTTTTTCTTAATTTAGATAAATTTCAAGTAATATATTATAATTTAAAGGATATTTAAAATTAAATTATTTATTTAATTTTAATGCATTTAAAATTTTACCTAAATCCACTTTCAATGCTTGGATCAATAAAAGCAGAACTACAGTAATTAATAGGTGCCATATGTAGAGCGGTACATGTTTCTACAAGTGTTGGGCACTTATTTGTATTCACTACAGTCTCTACATTTAGTCGATCTACTATGTCCAACTCATCTAGAGCCCCTGGTTTGTCTTGCTTATTAGCAAATCTAATAAAATAAAATTTTTAGTCAATTTATAAAAATAAGTAGGAAATTTTTAATCTTACAATAGTACTGGTTTTCCAGCAATATTTTCGTGTCCAAGTAAATTATGAAAAACCTCTTTGCATTCATTTAACCGACTAAGATCCGCCGAATCCACGACAAATATTACGCCATGTACCTAATAATCGATATTCAAATAAATACACATAACTATTAACATACATCAATAACTAAAAAGTAATTAATAATAATACATTACATCAGCAAAATACTGCTCCCATATATCTCTGATCTGTTTGTGACCACCTAAATCGTAAATAGTTATAGCGTTGTCTTGATAATTACAATTGGAAGACGAAAACCCAACAGTAGAAAGAATATTTTTTTGTTTTTCTAAAAGACAGTTTTTAAATTAAAAATGTACAAATAATTAAACATAAAATTAAACAAATAATTGTATACTATCTTTAAAATGTATAATTATCAATTTAAGATTACCTTTCATAATACTTTTAACGGTACAAGTCTTTCCAGCGTTGTCCAAACCAACCAGGAGTACAGTGATTTTTCTAATACATTACATAAAAAAAGCAACTAACAATTATTTTTAAAACTATATTGAATAAATATAAGTAATTAAAAAAATAGATTTAAAATAAAAATTTGCATATATACATAAAGTTATATACATGTACAATTGTATATAAATGTTCGGTTTACCAAGTAACAAAAAAGTATTCCGGTTACTATAGATTGTTTAAATAAAAAGTGACCCGTTGTTCGATTCCAAAAAATATTTAATGATTTATATTAATAAATTGAATGTTTTGGTTTTGAGATGGTTGATGTGACGATTTGGTTGAAATTAAAATTTCCGATATATATATACAAAAACTTCGTCTAATTAATAAGTGTAGATACTAAACCACTGACTAATGATTAGTACAAATTCAAAAATAGACTTAGTGTATTCACTTAATCCACAGCGTAGCAAAATCATAAAGTCATGTTGTCTATGTATATATAATATGTAATTTATTAATGTTTAACGAAGTAAAGACTAATAATTTTACAATGGTGTATTTTTTAAAATTAAAATTAAAAATTATTTTGTCTGACGTAACTGTTAGTCTTTAGAAGCACTATAAATGTTACAACTTTTAACTATAATGGCAGTTTCTGATGATAAATTGGATCTAACTGATATTCGAAAAATTCAATTACTTTTTAAGCGTACCTAATCCGAAAACATTAAAAAAAAAGTTATAATTTTTTTCGTATTTCAAAAATAAATTATCGTACACATTTAAAATGTTCATAAAATATTTATATTAGCACTTTATAAACATGTTACTATAATTATTTTAAAAATATTTTGGTTTTTTTAATTTATAACTCGATGAGAAATTTGAAATGTCTGACTTTTTTCGATTTATGTTGATAAAATATTTTTTTTTTATTCAAAAAACTTGAAAATGTACAAATTTCCTTACGAATAGCTTTGAAAATGTAATATTTTCATAAATAGTTATAACGAATACAAAATCAACAATCATAAAGAGAATCTTTCAATTTATGAAACAATTTATTTTCATGACGTTTAAGTCAAAAGTCATAGACAATTATTAAGGATTATATAAGATAAATTAAAAGTTAAAAAGAATTTTAAATAATTGTATACAATATTTTGTATAGAGATAAAAGATAAAGATTAATAAATACAATCTTTTATACATTCTTAAAGTTTTTGTTAAAAGTTTATTAGATAACTAGAATTATGTTTATAATTTTAAAGCTTTGTACTTGAGGTAATATACATTCTGAAAGGATTATATTTTATTAAAGATTCTTTCGTGTTCAAAATTGTATTCAAGTTTGAGATCATATATATTTAAATTAATAGAATACAGCATCCCTATAAGTGCATGTCAAAAGTTATATTTTGGATTTTTAAATTATAAAATAAGACTATAGTGTTTATAACCAACTAATGCATGTTACCGAGTTTATAAATAAAGCTTGTTAGACTAAATTGTATACTCTATATATAGTATATAGATAATTATAATATTAATATAACTTGCTGTTAACATGAATTATTTTGATTAACTTTAACATAACTTCGTATACAAGCTAGCTATTGGGTTACGGTTTTATTAATTATTTAAGTTCAATTATAAATAAGCTAATATATAGGATAGTACATAAACTATATTGTATTGAAATTGAAGTGCATGATGTAACAACTAGAAAACTTGATTTCATTCATTTTTCTGGAGAAAAAGTCCCGAACAGTCTTATTATTTTGATATATATTTTTTTTAAAACTTATTTCATTTAAAATAATAATCCTATAACTTAACATAAAGATAATAATTTTAATTTTAGAATCATTAATAATCTTAGGTAGGCACTCGTGGTAGCATTATTTTATCAAATATATAACATAAAATATGATAATCAATACCAATTGATATGTAAACAGTTTAGTTTTATTACTCTGACTCAAACTATATTCGATTTACATTTATATCGAATAGGTATACAAAAATGACATTGAAATTTTAATTTTGAAAGAAGAACCATAATTTGTTTGTCATTCGTTCAGGACTTCAACACATTAACACGGGCACTAACCGAATCCTAATCAATTTTCTATTAAACGCCTTATCATTATGCAATATCGTTACCTGCGTTGCCGTTGGTCTGCGTTCGCACAGTTTATACATTTAAACCGCAATACGTTGCCCATAACCACGAGAGCTGTCAAAACATGTTTTTTTTTGTTCACCCAGATACTTTAGATATTTTATTTTTTTCCATCATAAAACAACACTCGAAGAACTTTATAAGAATTTTCACGTTGCCATAAAATAATAATTTTAAGCGCGGCTCACGGTCTAGTCGACGACAACAAACGGTAACCGTGGCAACCGGGACGGCGGCGGTGGTTGGAACCGTGGTTCGTCCGTCGTCGGTCACAAATACCATAATAATAAAATACTATTACCTATTACAATCATACCTAACACGGCGTATAGCGTACGATAATAATATTAATATTACGCCGATCGAAAAATATCGTACGTGCCCGACAGCCGCTGGACAAGCAGCGGCTGTACCACCGGTTGTCCGCACTGGTATTGCCGCGGCCGGTTGGTTCCGTTTCCGAGTCGGCCGCGGAAAGTGGTTCCGTGGCGGCCGCGGCTCATCGCATGCCCTTTATCGCAGCCATATTCACCTCCAACGAGATCACCGCATACCAGGGGTACAGCCGACCGGCCGCGCCTGTGGCACTCGTTCGACGGTACTGTGTACGTCATTGATACGGTTGGGCGGTGATGTGGGGGCGTTGTCGCGGACTGGTACGACGGTCGCGGTGTACGCTTCGATATAATATCATGTCGCTCGCCGATACGACACTCGTTTATGTGTATTCATCTCTGTCCGTCCAATTAGAGTCATATAGCAAAATCCAAACTGCGGCGTTTATGGATTAATATGAGAGTTCAAAGTTTCAAACACTTATTAGTTATTACTTATTACTATTCTACGATGCTGAGGTACAATATATTTTGTAGTACTATAATAATAGTATAAAACAGTGCGTAAAATGCTGTAACTCCTTTGTTAAACATTATTTTACAAAAATTATTGGATAGACAATTTAAAAAAATAGTATCCTCTACAAATTTGGAGATGAATGTAAGAATTATAATATTTACCCTAGACGCCCAAAATTTTATTTTTAGTAGTAGCGTTTTACTTAATCAGAAAGATCTGTGACAGTATAAAGACTCAATTGACATGTGACAACAGTATAAAACAGCATCGGATATTGTGTATTTGAGCGTGTGTGCCTTTTACAACAATCAAATAATATTATCTATCGGCTGACGGCTATCACATATAATATTAATATTATTTGTTATTTTGTTAGGAAAGCAAAAACTTGTGCACTGCAGTAGTGCAGTCTAAAAGTGTATTATAAATACGATAGCGTTTTGTTTCTTGTGTGCGATGATATTGATCAACGTTTTTTGTTTGATGTGTGTGTGCGCCTCACTCGAGTGCGCGCGTGTGTGAGAGATGTTTCACCGGTGTACAATTATGGCATTTAACTTATCATGGTCGTGTTGTCGAAGTGGCTTAGAGTTTTCTCAGACTATTTTTTTCATAAACTGTTTTGATGGTTTTTACTTTTTAGGGCTGAACATAAATGTAGAATCAGACATTATATTCGTATGATACTGCTGCAGGAAATTTATAGTCAACATTTGAAATACACTCTAAGATGTCAAACTATAATGAATTTCAAACTAACGTTTTTTATGTTCCTAAAGTTATGCTTGATTTATCTATCTATCTACATGTATAAAAATGAAAGTCTTTTTTTCTTTATCCGCTTTAATAGACTCAACAACTATTGCAGACTGTTTTCAATAAAAGTCATATCAATAGATTCCTCGAGACTCTTGGAGGGTTTGTGTAGCTTTGTATTTCAACCCCTATAGGTCAAATACACACATATAAATTTTGTTTCAGCTCACAAAAATCAAAAATGTTTTGCATTTTGTATAGGGTTGCCATTGGTTACAGATATAATAAAATAAATTATTACGATTGGATATAATTTTCTAATATAGGTAAAGCTATTTTGTATAAATGTAAAATTAAGTGATAGTTAATATTATATTATATGAGTAAAAAAATACACAATTGAGGTTAATATCCAAAAATATCTCAATCGATTTTTATGATTAAAGAAAGGTTAAAAATGTTTAGATAATAGATTGAACAACCTAGTTGTTTTATATATAGGGCGAGACTGCAGAGACTACCCTCTATCAATAATATTAAAATCATAACTGCATATTCGTTTAGTTCTGCTTGCAATTGGCTTCACGTAAGAAAAATAAGTTACTTATTACTATTCGCCGCAGGTGGATGCCCATCTCGATTTCATTATACCCGGGCAACGGCTGGCAATACCGCTAGTATTTTATTATATTTATGTATATTTCGGTTTGTCTTCTTGGATCAATAGTTTTTCCCGTTTTTATGTTTTGTCTGTTGTCTGTATAGGTGAATCCACGTATCCCGATTTCCAGTGCTATACTCTATTATAATACTATACGCATTTGGCCAGTATCCAAAAACCTAGAGTCGTGTTTCGAAAAAATAACAACAACTGTCCGTGTTTTATTACAGAATAGTAGTTATGGAATAATAATTTTTAGTACGCTGTCGTCGTAAATTTTATCTATACTGCAGTAAGTTTCCCTTCCAACGCGGCATGTTGTTTCTCTAGAAAACACCGTGTAATTTGTATTGTGTGCCGGTTAACAAATTGTTTTGCGATGCGGCGATGATAACGACAACAATTAATAACCGCCGCCCGCAATATGTGCATTAATATTATTAATGGTAGGTACACACACACACACACACACACACACACACACACACACACACACACACCAATGGCAATAATATTCGTGTCAGCAGCAAACGTGTGATGCCGAACAGGAGCGCCGCGCCGCCGCGAGCGTTTCCGTCGAGCTGTTCGAGGTGTTCGTGTCGCGTGACGATGTGGGTCGTCTCGGCGGGTCACACTTGGCTGAAGAAATGCGAGCGATTGTACCAGGGTATCAGTCGGCGGCGGCGATTGCCAGGCGTGGCGCTCGACGCGCCAGCCGAGTGAGTGGACGGCGGCGGCGGACGGCCGTTATGGTAATAATAATAACAATAATACAATACGAATCACACGTCGATATATAAGCCGTTAGAATGCGGCGGCGGCGAACTGGTCGAATTTTTTCACCCGGTTACCGTTTTTACCACGGTTTTCGGGAAATTGGAATCGTCGTTTTCGTGCGTTTTCCGCAATTTTTTTAAACCCGCTAACAGGAGCCCATGCGGCCGACCCGCTTCGGCTGGTGGCGGTGGCCAGGCCGGCGTCGGCGCGCCCGGGAAAGCCAGCCAGCCAGCCACCCGGCGACACGGACCCACCGCTCGTATCGCCACCGTCTCTACCGACGATCGCGGTTTCCCGGGCCACGCGAGGTTGCGAGATTTCCCGTTGTGATATTTTCACACATACACATACACACACACACACACCCGGGAAGAGTCACTTCACATTACATTTCATCTTCTCTGTTTTACAAAATGATATGATAATGATGTATTTATCATAAATGAGTTATGTTGTTATACCCGTCGGTGTCACTGTTGTCCAATGACTCGAAAAAGATGCATTTAAATCATCGCAATCAGAAAAAAATGGCTGGGTGATGGGTAATCTGTGGGCTGAGGCTTGATAGGTGATTTTTTTTTTTTTTTTTTCGTATGGCGTATGTTCGGGAGTAAGCCCAAAGGCCTAGTTCGGACGCCTGATTGGCAGAATTTTTAATGGGGCACCCGTAGGTTTCTGCCATGCCCCGGGGTGGGGGGGATGGCAGCACTTGTTCTCCGGACACCGTGACTTGCCCGGAGAAAAATGCCGCCCAGTGGCCGAGGATCGAACCGGATCCGGCTGCTCCGCAGCCGACGAATTAGACCGCTCGGCCACCCCACCCCGTCGTCGATTTATTATCTGCATACAATAGTTACTGACAGTCGATGGCAGATGGAATTAAGTATAGAAATCACCAACACTGTTGTAGATAACTGGCATTAACTGCACAGCAGTAAGATACAATATATCCTTAAAATACTTTTTGGGAGGGTAGAATAACTAATAAACACCCAAGTGGCCAAGTTTAAAGTAAAAAAAAATGTTAATGTCGCTACTGCCGCCGTCTAGTCTTATCGCATCAGTCGTATCTTTTGTATTCTATTATCTTAATGTGCAGCACAAAACGTCGCGTTAAATTAAATTCCATTTATAATGCAAAAATCGTTTGTATACGTAGAACAGCACCAGCACCGAGTCGAGTAGTAGTCAACTATACATCATAATATCATATTATTATTACGGATTGTAGAAAGAAAAGACAAACCGATGGGATTTAAAAATCTACATAATATTTTGTTTTTGTCGCCACACTGTACTTACATACTATAGATATGTAACAAAAATGTTATTCGTGTAATGTATATGCTAATATATCTCAGATTACGAACATTTTGCTTGGTATAAAAAACTATAATAAGTCGTTTACTTTGTTGAATATACAGCTTTAAAACCTGTCTAGTGTACTTTACATTGGTTAATGGTTATGCAGACATACAGTACTTATATATGATATACGATGTACCCCTAGGACCAGAGCTCAGTTGGTATGTTTATAGTGTTTATACGTAAAGATACTCTATACACCGGGTTTCTGACTGCCGCCGCAATGTATTGAAGTTGTTAGATAATATACTAGGGGGAAATTTATAATGGAATAGGTTTAAAATAGTGCCTATAAATTATTCTTAACAACAATTTAGAATTTATTTTTCATTTTAATTTTAATTTTATGTCTTTAATTATTAAATTGCTGTAGATATTTATTTTATTGAGCAAGTTAGATACTAAATTACAATCTATTTTTAACTGTTTAATCGTATTTTCAAGTACACATTCGTTGTTATTATTGTTAACATAAATTGGATAGACTGGATAGGTTATAATTATTCCGCATCGAAGCCATAGAATATTATCCTATGGAAAACGAAATAAGGTATTACTATTTGCTTGTAAAAGTTCTATATAATATGTATATTGTATATAATAGCAAATAATAGCAATGGTGCACACTTATTTTCTGTAAAGGGTGTCAACATTTTTTACGAGACACCCACTAAATATTAAATATACAAAAAAACTTATACTCGATTTGTCATATTTATAACCACCTTTATGTTAGTTTTTAGTTCACTATAATGAAATAATCTATCAGTAAATTTACTACAGTCACTTACTGGCATTTTTATAGAAGAGTTGACCAACACCCTTGTAACGGCTGCATCTATACCTCTATGTGCATGCCATTTTGCACAATATAGCATAAAAATAATATAATAATTTCTAAAAAAAAGTATACTAGATAGTTTTATTAATTTTTTTGAGCTTAAAAAATAGTACATAGACTTTAAATTTATTTTAGTTTTTGTAAAAACATTGTTACTTATATTATAATTTATTTGGTCAAAACAAAATAAAGCTGTGTGAAACGTATATATGGTTAAATATTTAAATGTTATACTTATAATACGTTAAAATGTACTCGTAACATACTAGAACCAGTAAAACCAGATGGATACCCTCAAACTTTGTACATACTCTAGTTGTTTTGTAAATTTAAACAAAACTATAATTTGCAAATAATATGTTTTTAATACTTTAGCTAGAATATGAAATGTATTTTATACTACAACGAATAGAATATTTAAAAAATAAATTGCAAGTTACAGCATGATGAATGCATTTTTAGTTTTGAAAAATCGTAGCAATATACAATTGTATATTTGTATTATTATATTTACATTGAATTGGGTATTTAAATTAAAGAAATATAATATAGAAAAGTTATATTATGTAGCAGTGAATAATGAATAGGTAATGAATAATGATTATTATATATTATATATTTAATTTAATTTGTCTGCAATAATTGTAAAGCAAAGAAATTACTTTTTTTGAAATGAGATTATATCACGTTTATAATTTGTTCACAATTTTAAATTTCTATATATAAATCAAAATACATTTTACGTAAATAATAAATATATATTTATTACGTAATAAATTAATTTATATGCTTTTTAAAAATTATATTAATATATAAATTATTATATTATTATTATTTTAATAATTATATTAATATCATCGTACATATAAGTGCACTTACTACACACATACTCATGTATAATACATGTATTATAATACATAATATTATATTGACATATCACATATATGTACCTATGTATAATGTATATTGTATATACTCGTTAGTCGTTTTATACATTATATTATGTCTATATACAAAATACAGTACATAATATATGTTTATATTTTATTGTATTATATGTAGAATGTAAATATACCTATAATCTATATGGATAAAGAGTACATAGTACATACATAGATATAACAACTTTGAAATTACAATTTGTAAATACTATGTTGATTTTTGGATGAAAATAATGAAATTTACCAACAGTGTACAACTTTTATTACTTGATATTGGTGTTTATAAAATATTGTATCTTCTCCTCAAAGTAAAATTATTAAATGTACTCCAATTTTAAATAATTTTGAACAGAGGTTCAGTATATAAGTAATTCAATATTGAGCATAATTAATGAATAAATTTTATATTTTAATACGTGTTTAAAAGCGTTCATATTATTTATATTAGTATTTTAATTAAAGACCGTCGTCGTATTGTTCGTAATTGACTCTGTCACAGTGTCACTCTGAAGGGCGTTTTATTGTTGGACGGCTAACTATAGTAATGTATGACTATTTAGCATAATAATATATTACCTATTAAAATGACAATAATTACTATATTTTAATATATTTAATATATTTGAATATACATTTTACATAATAATTAGTGGTATTTCAATTTTCTATGCACTGTTTTATACTTAAGTAAATTCACGTATAATAATAATACAAAATATATGAAATAAATAATAAAATTCATAATAATAATTACAAAGCTTTGAAAAATAATTAATAAATATGCATATTCTAATATTTTATTGTTAATAGTTTAAAATTTACACATTTTAAAATATTTAACTATCGATACTTTAATTAAAACTTTATTAACTATTAGGTATAAATGGTATACAAATAATTTATTTTTTAAATTCCTTTATAAATTTAAAATAATATTATTTAGTTTTAATAGTTATACACCTATAAAGTTGTTCGATGTGTATGACTGACTGCGATGGATGTATCTATATAAATATATAGTTATTACCGATAAATTTGAGTTATTTATAAAAAATGTTCAAGGTTCGAGGTTAATACTGTAGTATTTTTGTTTAGGGTTGTTATATGTTTTCTAATGCTAATCATATTCACCCGTTTATTTATAAATCATACAACGTCATGTCGTCATATTGTTATTACGTTCACTTATCATATTATACTCATAATACACATTTAAAAATAATTTTGCGTTTCCATTTAAAAATCGGTAGGTATTGATCTCGCAGTCGTGGTGGCGTGAGTGGGAGGTATATATTTCACCGCTAATTTATTGTTGTTTTCATACCGACGCGGTATGGCGCAACAACGAATTCATTATACAAAATCGTCTACTGAAAACAATGCGGAATGCGTAGTGCACGGAATGTTCGTATGTGAGAGACCAGGGTCTGATGCGAACAACGTTGGCAGCAGTAGTTGCATGGCCTGTACAACTACTGCCGCAGCAACGAGCGCGCGTTGCCGCCGCCGCCGCCGACGACGACGATGACAGCGCCTGCTGTATTCCTGATCGCTGGCGGATCCTCCGAGGCGGTCCTGGGTCCGCGCGCCGACCACGCCACGCCCGGTCCATCCGCCCTGGTCCTCCGACACGCCTGTGTAGGCGTTACGGGAGGACGAGTCCCTCGGCACCGTCGGAAGGTCGTGGCCGCACCAGGGCCAGGATGTGAGGCAACTTGAGCGGAACGACGGCGGACAGACGGACAGATCGGCCTGATCGAGCCGTCACCGAACGAGGAAATCCAAACGGCCCGCCGAAGGTCACCGAGAACATTTGCAGTGCGCGGCAGCGGATACGCGAAACCGTCCCGTCGGCGCGCACTAACCTCTTTCGTTAGGTCGCTATCGATTTCGCGCCTGCCGCGCGCACACACGAAGGCAACCAGACAGACAGGCAGCTAGGCAGGCATGACAGGTAGGTTAGTGTACGAGTAGGATCCCGCTGCGTCGAGGCCTTTGAATATTACTGTGTATCTGTGCCATTGCAGTAATGTATAATATTTACGACGTAGATCGTACACGAATACTATTATTATTATTATTATTATTATTATACGACATTACGAAAATACGGACGTATCGAAGACAATACCGAAAAAAATATTCAAAACCAACGACACACAAACACACACACACCCATTTATATGAAATATACATTTAACGTAATACATGTATATTACATAATTTATTTGTCATTTATGTGTGTATATTGTGTGCGTGTATGTTATTACGAAATGTTTCGAGTAAAGTAAATCGGTGTCGTTAAAAGTGACATTTTGATTAAAAGCCAAAATATAATATACAACATATATATTCACGCTTTTCGCATTATTTTCGGCCAGTTTGATTTATTCCTAGTTGTTTTATATTTAAAATGTTAATCTCTGAGACGTTGGCGTCAATAGTTGATGTACCCGGGATCGGCCCGGGTACCCGAGGGTCCAGGCAGGAATTATTTTCTGGGGCCCAATAATTTTATACTGTATTTTTGAGTAACACAGTATAAGGGCCTAGGAACTATAATACGGCAAGGGCCCAAGCAGAAATCCCGGCCCTTCTGGCTCCGACCCTGGATGTACCTGCTCTTATGTGGCTCAATGTTTTGCTATGCATCAAATTATTTGCAGTTGCTGACTGTTGTTGTATTAATTGCTGGGTTTAATGATTATTATATAATAGATACTAGATAAGGTCCACAAAAATAAAGTAAAAAGCTTCGATAACTCCGGTTAAGTCGATTTGTTGTATATCTATAGAATGAGTCGAGTGTACCATGGAAGATGGATATGTTTAATTTCGAAATTTTAATTTAATGTTAAAAAAATAATAATTTAAGTATAATTAAACAGTATAGAAATATGGAATATTTCTAATTTCTACGTTTCAAATTTTTGAATTACGTATATAACAAATTGAAAAAAGTCCTTATTTTACGTGTGAATATCTAATTCCGTCAAAATTTAGAACAGTACTAAACTAAAACGGATAATATTTTACTATACGTATTTGTTCATTATTCAATTTAAAAAATGATTGAGAAAAAAAAAAAATTTCTAAAAAAATCAGCCACCAATACATCATCTGAGTCAGAATTTTAATTATTGGACAATTGAGTGGTAAATTATTTTATTTGCATTTACTGAATACTTAAAGGTTTCAGATTATGTATAATATATATTTCAAACATATTATTTTAAATTTTTAAAATGATAATCATTAACTAAACTTCTATAGTTATCTACTCATTCCATCGGTGTATCATATATTATTTAAGTGAATAATACTAGATTATATAAATTTATTAAAAGAATGTGGCATAAAATAAATAACTGATGGACTAATATAGTAAATATTTCAGTACTTTATGCGTCATGACTCTTGAGACAACGTTATAATTACCAGCGGGATTTAATTATAATATGTATGTAATTTTGTTTGCATAGAAAGTGATGTTTAATTTTATTTATTCGTTTTTTGCTATCCATGTTCCTACACTACTATACCTATAATATTCATTTAATATGTATCTGTAAAATGTGCTTGTATATTGAAGTAAAATATAGCGCTTGGCATCAATTAATTCATAATTGCAATCATCGGGGTTTATCGTTATACATATATAGTTAAATGTATAAATATATATATATATAGTGTGTATACTATGACTATCGAACCTAACATAACTTTAACCGTTTGAAATCAATATTATATTATATTTAAGTCAATAATTTTACTTATATTTGTCTACTAAAATGTAAAACAACGAACAATAATAATACAATATATTACATTATGGTAATCGACAATCGTTTATATAGGTATATATTGTATACAAATTAAATACGTTTTATAATATGCATGTACTATGTAATCAATACGGACAATACGTATTTAATTCTACTTAAAAGTTATAAAGTATAAGAGTATAACACACTGCGATAACGATCTAAATATAATATAAGAGGAATCACATAATACTTAATCATGATTTTCATTACATAATAATTTTAATAAACATTAATTTATATATCCAATTATTGACGTAATATTTTATAATTTTTCTTTTATTATGATCTATTTGTTTGGACTATCTCGATGAAAGATTTTAAATACGTACATTGTAAATAATATAAATACTTGAAAACTTCTCTTGCGGCATTTTGTACGTGTGCCTGTTTCTCATTGGATGCGTAACTAACGTCTCCGTACCTCATGTATGAATCTATTCATGGCGCGTTTCAATTTACATTGTTTAAGTTATTTAATAATACGGATGAATTTCATTCATGTTATAGACGCGTGCCCATGAAATTTTAACAATGTAAATTGAAAAGCGACGTATAAAATACGCCTCTATGTGAACTGGTTCTTAAGTCATACTATTAATTATTATACAGGACAATTTAAAGTATTTTAAACGCTTAAGGACCTTCAAGTACTAAACTTGATCGGATTTCAGTGATTGGACTAAAATCGGGTTTCACGGAATGTGCTTAGAATAATTTATGTAGAAATAAAATGACGCTTTGATGCCTCGGCGTTTATAATAATTGAGGAAAAAATAGAATTTTAAGATTAAGATAAATTCCATTTTTGATATATATTATAGGGCTATAATAAAAGTAATATTGGAGTTGTCTGATTTTTATTTTTTGTGTAAAAAACAGAATAGCTTAACAGATAGCTACTTCCACTAATAATAATATATTTGATGAAAAATGTATGAAAATGAAAGTGTTTAGAAACCAAACCCCTTAGAAAAAATAAAATAGGTTTTATTTACACACTTATTAACTAACATGTATAACAGACAAATCTGTTGTTCACAAAGATTTAAAGTTCATTATCTTAGATTTATTTTGAACTTTGGACAAATATTTGTTTGAGATTAAATTATTATTATTAACACTAATAATTATTGAATATATAAATTATAATTTTTTATTATTATTATGATACGTTACAGTTACACAAATCTGTTTGTAAAAACTTGCTTTCATATTTTCTGAAATAATATATTCTCTTCGTTCTCGATGGTGGAAAAAACATATTTTTCACCAAAATAATCTATAGTAGTATCTACCACTGTAAAAGTTAGCAAAGCTTTTTTTAAACATTTAAATTTTTTTTTCATTTTAAGTCGAAATATACAATTTATATCAGTAGACATAATAAGTATATAATATGTCAGGAGAAAAAAATAACATGAATAATACAACTTGAATAAAGAAGCCACCCAATGATGACACTTTATAACTGGGTTTACAAAAAGTTATAGAAAGGATATACATATATATTTTTTTTTAAATTATTTTTTATTATTGTAAAAGATCTCTGCGTTTTAAACGTCTAAGAGGGCTACCTGGGATTGTGAAAAAGGAAAGGTTTTTGATTAAAGGGTTTGAGTGGGAGGAAAGACGGCTGCGTACGAGTTGATTCCCGGGTACCTGTTTACCTGTACCGACACCGTTGAGTTGATTCCCGGGTCATTAGAGGGTACGTACGAGTTGATTCCCTATTGTTGTATTAATTATCAATAGATTGCACGAGTAAAGAGTTTACGACCGTAAATAATTCAACCGTCACACACAACTCGCTCTTATGTCCACCGAGACCACGCGCGAATTTACAAAAAAAAAAAAAAATCATTACACGTCGCACGCGAATGCTTGTTGGTCGAACGCTTTATCAAATATTATCGTCATTATTATAACCTACGTATATATATAACGTATATGTTATTTATCATAATAATTGATTTTAACTCGTAACTCGTACGTACCTCTTGAGGACCCGGGAATCAACTCGTACGTACCTCTTAAGGACCCGGGAATCAACTAATACATGAAAAAGGTCTCGGGAATCAACTCACCTACACCGAGAAAGACGGTCGTGGAATCTTTTATAGAAGCGTTTGGCTTCTTCGTGGATTGTTTGTAATTTCATGTCTCAATGGTGAGTATATGATTTGAAATGTATGAAGGTGCATTAATTAGTTATCTTAGGGCAATGTTTTGGAAGGACTGGATTTTATTTAAGTTAGATTTTTTAGCCGATCCCCCCCAAAACTGAAACATTTTTAATTAATTAAAATTTATAAAAAAATAAAAAATTGATAGATTATTTTTTTTCAAGTCATATTGGTGAATATGTAAACAGGCAATAGGTATACTCGTTGAACCTGTACCTAATTAGTATATTAGTTAAATTTATAAATTATAACTTTTAGCACCAGCACCACTAAAGACTTAAGCGTTTAAATTTTTCTAATAAATTACATATTTTTTAATCTAAAAGGTTCAACCCCTTGGGGTTCCCCACATACTAGGGATTTCTGAAAATAAATAACAATTATTAAATTAATAGAAAATGTACTGTCAACATATATTTTTTTTTAATTATATTTTGAAAAAAAAAATATGATATAACTTTATTGTTATCGTGTTTTAAGTTTTTACTTTTTTAAATGATATCATGTATTTTTAATTTCATATTTTGAGAATGATGTATGAAAATAGATTTTGAATAGAGTATAAATAATTAGTTATTAGAATATATATTAATATTAATATACTTATTATATTAGTTTTACTTTTATTCCCAGAAATAAACTTTAAATTTAATTAACTGACAACTTGTCTCATTGTGATCTCCATGACCCATCGATGCGGCTTTCTTTGATGTTTCTTTCACGGGGCTTCGTGGGATCATTGACACAATTATCCAACGATTAAACGTTATTATCACTAATATTTTTTGGCTGTTCAGTTGATTCTTGCGGGGAAGCCCCTCAATAGTAAATACCTTTACAATATTACAATATAAAAGCTAAATCTAAAAAAAAAAAAAAAACTAACGATTACAAGCTTATATAACTTTTCCCTCCTTTTTTGTACAAAGTATTTCCTTGAATAAAATTACTTATCATATTATAATCATTTCACTTTCTGTATTTTACTTATTTATATGGAAATTTCTTAAGTTTATATTTAATTTATCTTAATGAACTTTAGGGGAGCTAAGTAAGAAATGTATTTTTAACGTGTCACGAAATATCGGTTGATAACCACTACTTTAATTCCTTCTTCTGAATGCGTATTCTTACATTTTCATCCTTTGGAATTGTATATTATATTACTAAGAACTGTTTACGCAAAAGTTTAAAGGTCCTAGTTAACATTCTTACTAGTGTCCATCAGGCACGCCCGGCACGCCTTATTGCGTGTACACACCAATGCAAATATAACATAGTATTATAAAGATAGTAAATAAAAGCATGTACCGTGATATGTGACACGTATATTGAATGCACATCGCGTGGTCTTTCACAGGTGCATGTGGCACGTTGTAACGTCTATGTGTAGGTTGTGCCGTAGAAACTAGGAATCACGAAATGTTTAATAAAATATGTTTATATTATTTTATAAAAGAAACAATAAATTACCCGTAGTTATTGCTTAAGCTATATACTTAGATAGATTATGTATGTAAAATTTGAAATGAAGAGGCTGAATCTATTAGCGTCAATTAAGTGGGCTTGTTATCATTTAAACTAGCATTGTAAAAAAATTCTGGCGACTAAACCCTACATTAGCATATATATCTAGAAAAGGTGTATTTTTTGTACCTGGTCACCCGGATAAAAATAAATATATTGTTTGATGTTAAATTGATTAAACAAAAGTTATATATAGAATTACATTAATTAGTGATATAGCAATAATATTACTTGTCTTATTTTTAAATTTTTAATTACATGTGTTATGATGGTGCTTATATAGATATATTATATTCTGTGTTCTGTCATTTCGCACCTTGGTGCAGGTGGTACAAATGTACAATTATAGATATAAATTAAATAATTAAATGATTTAAATGTATTCTATGCTTCAAACTTTCGTGGAGGTGCCTCGACACAGTTTTAGCAATTTTAGTTACATCACACACCAGCATAATAATAATTTGTTATGAATAATTACTTATTAGTTATTATAATAATAAACTAATATTTCTGAATGGTATCATTATTGTAAAACCAATACATTTATCGCTTCTTAAAAAATCTAAAATAAATAAAGAGCTGTATAAAAAGGGTGATTTAAATACTCGGTCGGTTCATTAAAGTAAATTCAATTATTCGTTTCAACTGTCGTATTATAAAATACAATTTTTTACCAATATATAATTAAAAAAAATTCTCGAGAATCCACCACATTAATTATGTTAGTACAAATGCATTAAAATTCATTTATACAAATTTAATTTATCATCGAACTATAATTTTAATATAAAATGATAAACCTATATATATATTATGTCATTTTTGCCTCCTACTCTTGTAACTACAAAGAAAGAAATGAAGGGTTTTTAATTTAAAAAAATAACAAAGACTTCCAACCGATACTCAATATAATATAGGTTTATACTATACACGGTATATATGTATATAAGTGTTGAATATAGTATATTTTATAGACGTAGCTTCACGGTCATCCGCTCATTAGTGAGAGTGATACGGTATCGTAATTCATAGCCATGGGGTACTTTGTACTGTTTTATAAATAGGTATAGTTGATAAATCATGATAAATAATAAATCACACTTCTTAATAAGTTGTATTGCTAGGAGAAAATATTACTGTAATATATTCTTGGTTTATTGATTTCATTTTCCTTTCCTACATTACTACAGACTAGGTCTAATATATATCATGTTTATGGTTGCATAAAATGTTATCAAAATGAATGATTAATAAATAATAATTTAGCACGAATTTTATTTGTGACGCTTAGCACGAGTACTTACGATAGTAATATTCTATTTATTGTTTAATATTTACCTACTAAAAATGTTTTGAATATCTAAAAATTGAGAGTAATTTTAATTTGGTAAAAATGAATAAGTTTCTGAGAAGTATCGATAAAGAAAAATATTAAAATAATAAATAAATTTAGATAGGTTAATAATTCATTATTTCTAAAATACTACTTCAAATTTTCAGCGAATTGGAGTGTTATCAATTATATTATGTGTATAACAAAATAATTTTACATCGTTTTTCTTAAAAATGAAATTTCGTCTAAATTTGAAATTAAAACGTCTATAAAAAAAAATTGTGTAGATATTTTTTAGATTTTTTAGTTTCAGTATAAAACTATTTATAAAAACCTTGTATTAAATTTTCAAGCATTATTTATAAAAACATTTTATACATTTTTAACTAAAAAATAATTTGTACAATTTTTAATTTTTACGAATTTTGTTAAATGAATCTCAAATGCTAATAAAAATAAATTATGCCTATGTATTTCAAATATATATTGATATAGTTATAAAAACAACATAAATGGGATCTTCTATTAAATGTTTGAGCCTTATGACTCAGCAAAAAATTTTTTATCGACAATTATTGAAATAAAACGAAAAAACAATTAAAAATATGTACCAATAACTCAAAAAGAGTCATTATAATATATTAAAATATGTATGATTTATTTTATTCATATTTATTTATTCATTTTCAAGTATCTACGGTTATTTGTATTTGAGTTACACTGAAAAAACCAAAGCAACTTTGTCAAAAATTGAATTTGTGTTCATTTCCTGTTTTTCCTTATTTATGTTTTTTGTTTTTATTTTGAAAAATACAGGCAATTTTTGATTCTGATCTCTACAGTACAAACTAGATCCAATTTTTTAGTTTTCAACAAAACCATCCGCAAAGTTGAACTAAAAGCATTTTTTCGACTAGATACTTATCGTGTATACATATACACACATACACAAAAAATACACATCGTTGTAAAATCAATACTCATTCATTGCTTCGCTCAGAATTTAAATTATTGGTAAGCCTAATATATTTGTACTTACATTTCAACCTTTACCTATAGATAGTTATACAATATAAATGTTAATCAGTTTATGATGACATTTAATATTATTTAAGGTACATATATATAATGTTGGGAGTTAAGACTTTAAGGACTTAGGAATTAGGATACTTTAACTCTTAAATGGATGTCTGGGTATAATATCAATAAGTTATACTATCTCTATCTCTCGTATGTATATTGACAAGAACATGGCTAAAATAAATGCATGACAATTAGTTATTAACTTACAAGTTATAATATAATGATTTTAGAGCTGATATATTTAAAGTATCATCATTTTTATTTCTTAATATATTAATAAAAAAGTTGATTATACCCATGTATAATCTGAGAACTTACTAATTAAAAAAAAAATGTATCTCAAAGTAATTAATATTGTGCAATAAATTTAATATATTAATAATAAATAGATACTCCCATAATATTCTTCTATAAATAGTTGTTTAGCAAATGTTTGCTATTATAATGAAATAAATAACCAAAATAAAATCAATTAATAATTGTATAATAACTTATAAGATGCTATATATACGAGTATATATAATATATACTTTTAGAAAGGTTGCGTGTAACCTGTGTATACTTTTTATACTACATACACTATGCAGTATCATATAATCATTATGTTAATTTTTACAATTTTACCCCAACACATTGTTTTAGCAAAATCATCTTATGTTCATTGTGTAAAAAAGAACGAAATAAAACATTTTTAAAAATTGGTTTCAAAACAAATACGCTTTATAGCCATTAATAATTTAAAATTAATAATAAACTAAATATAATATTTAACAGAGATGTTATTAGGTACCTACATGTAAAATATATATATATAATTTGTTGTACATGATAATTATTTAAGTTCATGACATTATTTCTGTACAAATACTGAAATACATATGTTTTACCTATTAGTCAAAAGTAATTAAATGTAAAGTGGTATTTTAAAATAGGTCAACTCTTATTAATAATTGTATTTACATTATAATATATTATATAATAATTACTGCAATGTTTCCATCAATAATTTATTTTTTATTTTTGGCAATTTCAATTAAAAGAAGCTTAATATACTAAAAATTGATTATAATAGCTATAAATTCTTAAAATATTTAAACGTAAAATTAATTGAAGTTCTACAAAGATAGATCAATGATAATAAATTAGCACAATACAGGTAATAAACCTTAAACTTTTAACATTATAATATTAATTATCATAACTTTACTTTATTTGTATCATAAAAAGAAAAAAATACTGAATATATTTTTGTTTTCATTATTATTAGGAGAGTGACACACTTGTATTGTATTGTTAGTAATGTAATTTATTTTAAGCTATATACAAGCCTTAAATAATAGTATTATTTTTTGGATTCTCTTAGAAGTCAGAGTGCAATTCACTCTACACGAGTTTTGCATTAATTCGTTTACATTGCAGTGCAACAACTCTTGAACTGTAAAAGAAAATTTTTTACTCTTGAGAATAATGTTTTGTTGACAAATTATGACAACACCTATTTATATGTATATAATTAATAATTAGTAATTACCAATTTTTATCAAAAGCAAACTATATATTTATATTATCGTAGAGATATATTGTATGATATTTATTATAGATAATCGGATATAAAACCCAAATATTTTTATATTTGTCATTTAAAATGTTACAGTTTTTGATATAGGTATAGCTAGAAAATAATGGATTTGAGAATAGAAGATTATACTGATGATATGTTGCAAGATAGGATTATAGCATCATAATATAATATACAGATCGAACCTGTTCAGTTTTATTAAAATGGCTAATATTAAATAAAATCATGTACGAGTAGTGTTTTAAAGTTGTGTTCAATAAATTATGAAAATAAATATCAAAAACTTATTACTTTTTTATATCAAATGGTGTTACATTCAGTTTTAAAGAAGAATACTGAATACCTGCACGATATTTGATTAATGATTAATATAATATTCTTCCTAATACCATATATTTATAATAATATACATATTTTATGTTTTCAGTGTTACAGCGGAAAAATCGAATTCGATTATTATTGAATATAAATGCTGTATAGTGTATATTATTATTTGCATTGGTGTATAATTTTCGAACGAATAGATTTTGTTATTAATACGTTTATATTTTAAAGCATTAAAGCTTATATGGACCGAAATTAATTTGGTTTATTCAATAAATAAAAAATGATTAAAAATTTAACATTAAAAATATTGGTTAGAATAATGGTTATTTTTTAATAAACTATTACATTCTGAGCTTATTTTGTTTTCTACAAAAAAAAAAAAATAAAAATATATATATTCATAATTTGTTATAATGGACACGGCTGTAGTTGTATTGTATTTTGTTTTGCGCATTTTTAACGAGAACTTATAGACGATATTATCATCTATGTTTTATTTTACAGTTATATAGATGTTAGATATGTAATATTCTGTAAAAATAAAAATGAAATGCACACTATAAAACCATTTTAATATGATAAATCTAAACAGTAATTTTGTTATCTAAAAACCGCAATTACAGTAACGGAATTCAAATTGATGATAGCTCTCAAGAACAACATTTTTTTATGGTAATTTATATAATTTATGTACCTGTATGTGTACTGTGTATCATCTTTGTGTTTTCAGTTATGTACCTACTTATAAGTTATAAGTTATAGCGTAATAGTTAGCAATTTAAAATGTAGAAGAATTTTAAATCGCAAATGTGCTTTGTACAATAAATAGTAAATACTAGAACTAGAGTAAAGCATATACTAAAAACTAAACCAAACTTTAATTATTTAATTTATATCATAAGATATGTTTTTATACCTACAAATTACAATATGTTAATATGTAGGTATTATTTTTTACAATTTAATTAATATAATTATATATTATAATATATAATATAATTTAGTTAAGTATAAATAAGTTATGCTTAAATTGAATATACTTAACTATTTGACAGTAATAATAGATCAAACCATACATAATAGTCAATAATATAATATGATGTATTTATTCAAATAATACATATGGTATATATGTGGTAAGATTGAAAATTGAAAATATATATTTCGTCAATTCTAGAGAAAAATTGCATCATTGATTTTCATACACAAATTAAGCATATTTAATATTTTTTTTTAAATTATTTTTGTTTACCCTTAAATAATATCGAATATAATACTTAATATTATTTTATGTAGTTATTTATTGTTATCGTTGCAGTTGAATATTAATTTGACGTCAACGGTGCAATGCGCATTTAATCTATTATCGTGCTATTATACCGAAAAGTTTTTTTATCGTCGATAAGTTATCGACTTAACTTGTCGTAAATCTATTTATTGTTTATTTGTTGGCAAATATTTTAAATACGATTGACTTTGTTTCTGATGTTTTTTCTTAATTTAAAAAAATGATTTTTTTGGAATTTTAAATATTTTTTTTTTGTATATTTAAAAATTTTTTATGCATATTTTACAATTTTTTGTGTATATTTTGCCTGTCCGATAGTTAACATCCGAGACCTAATTTTAGATAAGTTTATAATTACCTATATTATAATAAATCATACACTTTTAGTATAAAAAGGTATATCGTAAGTATATATTATAATATTTTAAATTAATCGTTGAAGTATTTATAAAGATTAAAGAATAATTATTAATATTATTGTGACAAATAATAATACGTATTGTTTTACAAAATATTTGAATTACACGCTTACAGTGTTTTATAGTTGAAATAGTTCCAATTTATTTATACTGCGGTAAATTATAAAGGAAATTACTATTGTAAAATTTTGAAATGTTTTTATATAACATGTAATAAAAATAATTCTTTGTGAATAATAATTTTGGGAAACTGTTAATCAATTTTTTTTATATATTTGGATTTTTAAGGCTATATTATTTATGATAATCTACTGTAAATATTTCGTTTAACCACGGTTTATATTTGAGTTAAATAAAGTTTCTATTTTCTAATAAATACCTAATAACGATCATTACGTCTTAATATTTGATTAGGTTAGGTTAGGTTAGGTATATATAAATATATATTATAATATATTATATTATAATATTTATAAATATATATATATATATAAATCATGAATAAATCTAATAAAAATAGTTTTAATCATAAAAATAAAAATATAATATTCGTTGGGTCCCAACGAAATTTCTCGAACACAATTTGTGTCCCAATCATAAAAGTGGGGTACACGAATGTCACGAATTGTCTCCCAACTGTTTTATGAAGTTTTACACAAGTTGCGAGCTGATAAATTCAAAACGATATTTTACACAAGAATAAAATACGCATAAAATGTTTAAAGATGGTATAATTTAAATTTTTGCTTAATATGTAACATTATTAAAATTATTTGTGTAGTTATTTTTAATTTTAATTTATATTAGTTAGACAAACTTATGTGTAACCCGAAAAAAACTGAGGGACACAATTCGTGCAACTTGAAAAAGACCTAGGGACAAAATTTAGTATTTGGGACACAACTCGTTTGCAGCCCTAAATAGTGTATTATGAAAAAATTGTATGTTTAAATTGAATATCTAACTATAATGTGTGTATCTACTACATGGCATTAAGTCCACCTTCAATAATATAAATTTTGAATATATAAACTATAAATAAACAAATATAATAATTATACATAATAAATAAATGTGGAGTGACTATAGAATAGCGTATTCAAGGGTGGTCACTGGTCAAACGGATGTGATATAACCCTACACCCCGTGGCCCATGACATTTTTTCAATATTTATAATATTATTTAATATAGTGATTCACTAAGCATGCTCACTTCTATTTTTAATCAATATTGAATTTATTTAAATTCAGATTTTTGGAATTTTTAAGTGTAAATACCTATAAACCCATATTTTCAAATAGGTACTTAGATTTGTTAACGATTTAAAGAGTATCATGTGGTGATGATTTTTTTTTTAAATTTTGATATACTCAATCAGTATTCGAACTACTGGTTCGTAGTATTTGAGTTATTTAACGTTGACCACTAAAGATAAAAGGTCTATTGTCCATGATAATGGGTTTGAGAAAATGAGGGCTATGATTGTTTAAATATTTTAATAATTTATATTATTCTATCAACATTTCATAATTTTTAAAAATTGTTCCACTATAATATAAATTGATACTTTATTTAATATTATATTTTACATATATTTTAAATTGAAATAAACCCATTTTTTTAATACTTATAATTTTTAGTATACATTATAAACTTTTTTTTTATTATAAAAAGAATATTTACAATCTGTGTTGGAGTAGCACAATAAGTAAATATCATAATTGATTTACTTATATTGTGCCTGTTAATTAAATTTTCGATATTATATTAATATATAGAATACCTACGACTTCAATTTAACTAATTTTTCGTGTTTAATGTATAATAACATTTCTCAAGACTGCAATCTGCTTGTATTATTGATTCATCGTGTTATTGTAATTAATATAAAATATAGATTATATGATTGATTTAATAAATAAATATTTAACAATGTGGTTTGAAGTTAGATCAACAACTTTATTTTTATACGTGATACAGTTAAAACTATTTGTACTTATTTTTTACCTAAATAATACTTATTGTAGCCTGTAGATACTAAAAATATTAGGTATTTATTTTGTGTCTTAAGACTTGAGAGTTAATAAGTTGGACACTTTACAATTATTTCAATACTCGTGACTTATTGATTTAAATTACCAAATAATGTAAATGTCTTATTTATACATTTCGCCCTTGGTTCAAAGAATATACTATAGTATTTCATTGATTAAAGATACAAGCTAGAAGTAACAACTCGATTAACTATAAAATACCATAATGTTACTATATAACTATAAATAATGGAAAGTTCTTGTTCCTTTAAATATTCAAATGAATAAAATTTATTTCATTATAGGTATTATGTTTTGTTATTAATTTTAAACTTCTATCGACGATAGTAGTAGGTATACACGACAGGTACTATAGTTGTATCTTGTATAGGTACCAGTAATGTATGCGAAACGTAAATATTATGTAATAAAAAATATTTTGTAACTAGATTGAATGATTTCTTCGTTCAATGTTATTATTTATTTTTTCATCTAATTGATTTATTATTATACAACTATTGTATGTACTATGTATATTGTATATTGTATAGATTCAAGATTTAACTAATCAAGTAATATTAAAAAAAGTTAATAAATAAAAAATTTATTTTTATATTGTAAATATATTATTTTACGTATGCGTTTTCTGAAATTGTCAATATACTCGTATTACATCAATAGTTACATCAATAGGCCGAATTCATTTAACTACGTTTCAATCATTGTTTTTGAAATTGTATTTAAAAAAAAAACTCATTTGTAGGAAAATATGAATTAAAAATTACTACAATCATGATAAATTATTAACAAATAACACTCAGTGTTCATAATAAAATATATTAGCTTTTTTTTTTATTATTAAGATTTTATTGAATGCATAATATGCCGTATATTAAATATAATATATACAGTTTTCTTGTTAAAATTACAAATTATTTTAGTCATGTTGTTCAGTATTTTATTTTTATTTTTATGTTTTTATTGATATTATTATAGACAAAATTTAAAAACATCAATTATATACGATTTAATATTAAACAGTTACATACATTTATAATTGAATATAATAGTTAAATATTAATTATTTTTAATAATTTATTACAATTTTCATGGTTTATTAGTTGAATAATTAATGTAAATTTTTACCGACTATGTAATCACAAAACTTAATACATTATAAATACTTAATATTTAATTATTTTTAGTATAAGTATATTTTAAATAGACCATTAAATATTTAATTATGCACATTAAGTAAAATGTATGAATATTATGTTCACATTACACGCGTATTGCATATTTAGTATCTAACCTATATATTATTATGATTAGAAATTAAAAAAAGACGATTTTAATTTCAAAATATTTTTAAGACTTAATTAATATGTAATTGTAATTGTTTCTTTAAACGTGTTTACTGTTTAAGTTTATTATATATTTGTTTAAGTAACTCGTAAATTAATTTTCCATTTTATAAATTCTAAAAATATTTAATTATTCTTATTTGCAAATAATAATTTTGTCTGGTTATGGAAAAAGGACACAGATGATATGAGATAATAAATTTAAAACCAATAATCAATTATTTTAAAATTGATATAAGCACTTTCAAAAAATAAATTTGTGCGCAGAATCATAACCATACTATGGAGGTAAAGTTAGGTTTCGGCATTTTAGTTTGGCACCACTTTTATGTTATATTAAATGGAGTGTCTTCACATACGTATATATATATATATATATATATATATATATATAAATATATTAATATATATATATAAGAATTGTAAAGTTCTTAAAAACTTATTGGGAGGATATATAATTCCAAAACCATCTCCTTTGATAACCTTCTGTTTGAGCAGGTTATTAGTTTACTATTATAGTAAGTAAATTAAGTTATATAAAATAATATATATTAAGTAATTTTCAAATATTATGTGCTTTTAAAAATATTTGTTATATTAATATTTTAGATTTTTTAAATATTTATAGTTAATATATATATATATATATTCAACCGTAATTAATAACATAATTTTAATCTTTTATTACCATTTTTTTAACCAACCATCCCTATCGATAGAATATTAAAAATGATAAATGGCTATAGGTGTATGAATCTTTTGGAGTGGAATTCAACATATACATTTGTTTAAAGAACACTTTCATTTTTATTAAATTTAAAAAATAATAAAGCTACATTTTATTTGATATTTTTCCTAATATGAATGTAGTATATTATTATTTTACTTATATAATGACTCGTTAAATATTTAAATCACATAATTCAAATTATATAAAATTAATTTGTTACATTTCAAATACTTTTAGAACATTTTTTTAAGTTTGATTTTTTTATTTTACTACTTTTAATAATGGTATTTGACATATTGTTTAAAATAAAAAATAATGTATTTCACTTTTATTATTATAGTATGTCATTAGATTCCATCCTGTTAGGATTTGAACTAGATATGTTGGCGCCCTTTTGTTTGCCAAGTTGTTGATGTTTTTGTTTTATATCCGACCACGCTAGAATAAAATAATATATATTTTACGTTTCATTGTTAGTTACTGTTTATCACATTCACATTCGTAAATTTTTCAACCCTAAGTTTGTTATATTTTTTTAAGTTATATCGACCAATCCCTTCTATCATCCTACTTAGTGTTTGCTAATTATTTCATAATATTTGGCTTATAGGTTCTATAATAAATTAAGTTTTTAGTATTGTTATACTGATGTTTTTGATTTTTTTTTTAAGTATCCCAAATGAAGCTGAATACTTCAAATATTTTTGAGTATCTATATTTCATTCATATCATTTAAAAGATGTACATATTCATATAATATTATAATGTATAGAATTTAATTAAAATATATAAAGGTAAACTCAGTATGAATGTGTAATTGACTTTGATTATAATTAAATGGTATATAAGTATCTGCAATAATAACTATTTAGTATTTTTACATTTTTCATTAGTTATAGGTGAATTATTAATAAGAATAGTTTTGTTTTCTTTATTAATAATATTTATATGATTAGTATTGAACTAGATATAAGCCCTTCTCGCTCGTAAAATATCGATATATGCGTGTATAGGTACATAGAACAATTATAAAAGTAAATTTGGATACAAATTGGAGATGGGCTCTTTCAAAATTCTCAATTCAATTAGGTATTGTATTTTTATAAATTAAACATTTATTATATGAGTACATATTATGTTATTGACATGTTATTATTAGTGATTGATCGTTGATTACCCTATCAATTCGTTCTATCTACAACTAATTGGATATTTCAGCTAGGTTTTGTATTTAATAATTTTCACTGCAGTTTCCAGGTTTCCTTGATCTTGAACATAAGGAAAAACTACCATTATTAGTGGAAAAGTTATAAAGCATATTATAATATGGCAATGTATTTTAATGGTTTTTTAAATATTCTAAAAAATGATAATTCTAACTATTTTGCCGATTAGCCGATTGATAATATATTTTTTTAAATGTTTTTTTTTTATTATAAATTTTGACTCACGAGGTTATGTTGTTAATTTTTAAGGTTTTAATTTGGTTTAACAGTATATATTTGATTTCTTTTTAATATTTAATTTAGAATAAATAACTTTAATAATAATTATTATTATACTTAAAACTGCATACTGTTTCGAATTTTAACGTAATTATTATAGGTTTTAATGATTACTCGATGATAATCATTTTGAAAATAGAAAGTGTCTGTTCCATGTTTCGAACTAAAATATTGAGCTTATAATATATTATTATCTTATAAATGTTTTAGTATGTAAATATTAATTATTTTATTGAACGACATTTATTATTTCGAAATCTATTAGTTTTTTTATAATATTTTCGTACATAGTTTCCAATCAAAATAAAACAATGTTTTTTTTTTTTAATTTTTCAATTTTTTTTTAATGACAACATACATTTTTAATTTCATTTTCCAAAGAAAAATATTTTTGGAGTATTTCAATAAATAAAAATCGAAATTCGGATAATTGGCTTATAAGATGAGTATTTAAGGTTTTCAGTTTTGGTTAACGGAATGGTGAGCTACGAAGTTACCCCACAAAAGATTGGTCTACTACTTCGCACTAATACTTTAAAGTTTAAATACTTATCTCATAAACCATTCTTCCAAACTTCGATTTTTATGTATTAAAATACTACAAAAAAAATTCTGTTTCTGAATATGAAATTAAATAGGTATGTTGTCGTTCAAAAAAGTAAAATACTCAAAAATATCTTTAAATACTTATATCAAAGAGAGCCATAAAAGAGTTTTTGTACAAATATAGGAAATCTTTAGACAAAATTAAAAATAAAAACCTTTTTCTTTAACACGATGTCATATTTTATATGACATATTGCTATACCTTTATAGACTCTTAGTACCTATACCTATACTTATACCTATATGTATTATACAATATTATTATGTGAAGCCCGTAGCGCCGACGGCGTTTCTATATACGTACATTTAAAGCTTTCTCAGGGGGGAAGGAGGGGGGCACCAGTTCGATTGGCCTAGAAAAATGCACCCTCCCCCCAACCAACAAACAACCGCACCCATTCCGACACTCAAACGCCGATGCGCCCGTGGTGCAGCGGTCCCTGCGCGTTTCTGCGATCGAAGCGAGGCCCTTGTCCCGGCAAGCCATTTAATACACCGCCTACGACATTGGTTTGTTGCCGACTGGGGAAATACAGCGCCGCAATCGTTGGTCTCACTGCGTGACCGTCCGGCGGATCCTGCGTGATCCGGCTTTCCTTTGCGCCGAGACCGCAACACTACTGCAGTCCCTGAGACACGGTGGACACGCGACGAGTCTAGTAGACATTTCCGGCACGGCGACCGAGGTATTCCTCTACTTATATCTATACTTGCGGAAAGGTACGTTAATCTGATTCGTGTTATTGCTATTATTATTATAATTTATAATCTTAAATCGTGAGTCGTGATTATATTATATTATATAGAAATTCTATCGATTAAATGATTATTTTGGATTTCACTTCACTTTGAGCTGTGTATTCTTTTGAGTTCTCGCTTATCGATCTCATCGCGAATGTTCTTTATTTTTATGTTACTCACATTTCTGATGAGTGACTGATTATTACTGATTAGTTATTATGTATACGCTCTGTTGTCATTTCAATCTTCGGACTCTGTTTCGTTTAACTCTTACCCCGAATATATTATTTTTAGATAGCAACTTTCTCAAACTTTAAAAGTATAATTTAGGTTTAGTTGCCACGTTATCGCTAATATAACACAATCTACACAATCTTTCAAATGTTATTAATTGATTTTAGAAGTTAATAATTTCAATTTTTGATAATATATTATAAAATATTCAATGGAGTAGGCAACAAATAGGCATATTAGCTAATTATATATTTACTTAGGCGACAACAAAACGCCCCAAGATTAAATTAATAACAAATAATACCTATTCAAAAGTACATTTTTAATTTTTTGACTTTACCTATAGTAATTAATTTGCTTTTTCAATTATAACAAACTGCCAATATAAAAGGTATTTATATTTTAGTCGTATTTAAATATCTAATGTTGACATACTTAGAAATATTTAGTATAGTTGTTTAAAGAAACAAATTATACACTAAGCACCTTTTTAATAAACTATTAAAATATTGAAATTAAAAAAATATTAAGTGTGAAAAAAACTTTCTAACCATTATACAAAATGTGAAGTATACCTAGCTATTATATAAGTTTATTCATAATCATAATAAGTTAGAACAATATATATTATTTAAGTAAACTATAAATAACTTTTTTTTAATTTTTAAATAATAATATAATTTTATCAATTTAATTTGAAATTTAAAAAAGTAAGATATGAGTTAATGATAGAGAAAATTAGCAACTTTTCATTTTAATTCCAATAATATTTAATAAATATAATGCTTTTATAATATTTACTTGATTTAAGTCTTAAAATATTTATTGTGCTTTTCTCACTGTTGATATTTTCCCAGTTGTTTTATACCTACATTATTACAACTATACATTTATCTTTTGTCATATTTCTTTGTTCTCTATTATATACATTCAGTGCGTAGAATTAAACATAAAAAGATACTGTTCTGTTGTTATAATGATATGTTCATATCAATGTCAAAAATGCAATAGTAAAATATGTGCCTTGTATATTCAATTGAAAGTTGAAAAGCATATTATGTTTTATGTACTGAGGTGAATTATGTTTAAATACGTAGCTTAAAATAAAATTTTATCAATAAATTCTGTTGAACGAAAATTTATAAGACATTTCTTATTATAATCCAAGTCCCAAAGTAAAGCTGGTTTACTTTTATCGAGAAATTCATTCATTTAAAAATAAACTTGTTATTTGTGTATTGTAAATAATTGTAATCTAAAATCTTCCTCAATAAGTAATACATTTTTAACAACGATAATGAAATATTATTAACATTGGAGATACTTGTGGTATTATTTTATTTTAATTTAATATATTTTATACATGTTTAGTTTTTATGATTAGCATAATTACTTAACTTGGTTAGTTAGGCTTAGGCAAATATACAGAATAATTTGAATCGTAATTAATGTTTGAGATAGGTTACACAACTTTAACCATGGATACATATTTAATGTTAAAATTAATTACCATTTTTATTGTATGATTAATTTATGATAAAATATAAGCTCTAAGTTAACCTCATAAAGTAATATATAACCGAGAACAAATGATATATACATAACTTTATAACTATATAGATGGTGTCCCGTGAGGATTTATTATAATATAAAGTGATGTAATAATGAAAATTATATTATTTTGCTATTTAAAATTAATAACCACTAATCTTCACTAGATATTTTGTACCTATAATTTACTGCAGACTTTACCGTACAAGATGTTTTTATGTATTACAGGAATAATTATTTATTTATTTTATATTCTATCACTAAAGCATAATATGTAATTAATAGTTAAGTTTACTGGGATCAATATTAAATAAATTATTATATCTAATCACCTAATAATTATTTATTATCAAGAAATTTAAAATAAATATAAACTTAATGAAATTTATAAATTTTCCATAGGTATTGATAACAATAGCTAGAGTAACATATTTTATTATCTACTTATATTTCACTCTGTAATTGAGATATCAAGGTGAGTAATATTATGTATACGTTTCGTATATTTACATCCTTAATTTTTTTGATACAAAAATTGTTGCATTAAATTTTATTCTTTTTTCTTATCAATATCTATATTTGCATAGAGATACGTATTGGGTCCATTTTATCTAGATATAATTAGGGCCCATTTATTAATAGTAATGGGTCACATGTATCATGCATATTATTTATTTCTATAGCACCAGTAAAGTTATCTACTTATTTCTTACTTTACGTCGTAATGACTACAACATAAATATAAAATTACTACTTTCTGAAAGTAAAACCACTGTTTACTTGTAAGTCATTTTCTATTAAAGAAGATAATATACACAATCTACATTTTTATTGAAATTAAAAAAAAATATTTAAATAAATATAAATAGTAAATTTTAATTTTAAAACAGCGATAATTATAACGGCAAACGCAAATTATTGTGTATTCTATATCTATTGGCTATTACTACCTATAATATCTATCAGTCAGCGAGTGAGTGTATCTGTATAGTGTATGTAGTTATATTATATGTACCTACTATATCTGTTTTTTGATGAACACTCTACACATGTTTATATAGGTTTATAAAGGTCTACTTATAGTTATTTACCAAAACTCAAAAGATTCACTTTAAAAATTATTACTAATAGAGATCGTAGTTTTTCCATTTACGTATTTTTTTTTATATTTTCTAAGGATACTATAGCTCAAGGGTTTCCAAACTTTTTTATTCAAGGGCCACAAAAAATATCAAATGCTCTTAGCGAGCCAAAAGTGTATTAACACATATAATTTTTAATTGTCTATATAATAATCTATATTTTATTTACCGTCCTATGGGTTCTGCGGGCCGGTTAAAACTTGTTCGCGGTCCGTAGTTTGGAGACCCCTGCTATAGCTGATAGTTATTATACTTATTAATTGGAATTGTTAAAAATAATATACACTATTGAATTTAAGTGAAAGAGGTATCTGATAGAGGGCCCAGGTCTTATAATTTTAAGAGAAATTACTGGACTTTTCCCAGTATTCCGGCGGATCAATATGCGCTTGTTTGAAGAAGTTATTGTATAGTATGATTAGTATGTAAAACATATTTTATTATTTTAACTAGCATTAAATTAATCGTACAGTGTATAAAAGTATAACACGGAATAAAAGAAAACTCAATACAAAAAAAAGGAAATTTTGATATTCTACTTTTTTATTACTTCCACAGATTATTTTCTATTTTATTAAAATCAATAACAATGAGCAGTAGGTCACTACCTAGTAAAATTACTAGTAACTTGATAAATTGGCTTATATACCTACATATACAGTAATTGTGATAAATATGTATTATATCATAAATAATTTAGTCACTGGTATAGATATTATTTAGCGGTTTATTCATTAAACTAGTATATCACATAAAATCTAATTTATATCTCCAATATTGTAATTTATAATTAACCTTGTTGTTTCTTACGTCAAGTATGGTAGCATATAACATGAATAATAATTAATCAGATATCCAATTTAATGAAAATTATTTATGCGTTCAAATAGAAATATATAGGATAGTAAGCTATATACATATAAATACATTATTAATATAACTGGTTTTTTTTGTATCAATAATGATAAAACTAAAACAGTTTAATTTAACATACTAGATTGAATTATTAAACAGACTTGATTAATTGTAAGTATAGATTAAAATTCCAGCCACGGATAGATACGGTTAAGAACATTATTTGTGTTCTTACTTTGGCTTTTTTAAACAAAGCTGAATATTAGTATTTTGAAATTATAAAATTTTACATACTCATATAACTTACATACAAATTTAAGTATCGTAAGAAAGAAATAACACATATAACTTTCTTAAATTTCAGAATGATAATAGGTTAATTCACTCTTAGTTATTTGCAAATATACATATATTCAACTTTCAACCACGGATAGGTAAGACTTCTTAAAACTTTTGGTATAGTTAAAAATTATAATAATACTATATTAATACTATATTAAAAAAATCAACATTTAAAAGTTAACATTCCATAAGCTATAGTAATTTCATACGAATTTGTTTTAATGACTATTTTACAATAAACATACAGAAATGATTTTAAATTAGAAATACAACAATTTTATTATATGTATGGCAAATGTTGTATTATAATTTATAGTTATAAATAAGTAATAAGGCCCGAATTTTTACCATTTTATCACTTATTTATCTTAATTAAACTAATATAATATAAAAACAAAATACCAAATTTAAACATAGATTAAAGATATAAAAAAATTATTTAAAGCAAATATTATGAAACGATATTTCTTGATATAATATTTTTATTTTCATAATTTACACTAAAAGCTCGTACAATATATACATGTAAGTATATGCACCAACAATTAATAAAATTATCTGCAAATATAAAAATATTCTTTAAAAATGTAAAAACATCGAAAAATTCGAAATAAAAGTTTAACCTTTAAAGTATTTACTACATGAAATAAATTATGTACTTGAAATGCATCGTCTTGGATCATCCAAAAAATAATGCATTTTGCATTGAAACGCTGAATCAGGTTATTCAATTACTTAATGTACCTATGTAAAGACTAAAGAGCTTGAATTAGTTGAACTGCTGAAAACAAAATATACTTAGTAGTACTAAGTATATTTGGTATAAATATGTGGTTGATATATGTTGGACCAACTATTATTGTATAAATTTGTATGTTAAAATTTAAAAAATATAGTGAAATTTAAAAAAACTTAATTACTGGTAGGTATAGTTTAAAATTCAATTATAATTTATAAGTTTAATAGTTATACTAAATACTTATATTATGGCATATTGTAATTTAAATATGTTAAATAATTGATATTTAATGTTAAGACCCTTTATTTTTAATGACAAACCGAACCTGAGCAGATTTATTTTTTTAGTTTACCAAGCTCAAAATGAAACGAACCATATTTAGCTATATTGGTTATTGTTATTAATATTTTTGTAATATCTAACTTACAATTTTAGAAAACCATAACTATAAATTTAATAGTTTGAAGAAGAAATCTATATTTTTGTTTTAAGTGTTTTTTATGTTTTTATTATTTTATCATAGTATACATGTCTATATAAATTAATTATGGTAGTAGTATCATATTATATTTTTGAATGTTTAGTTAGATATTTTATACGTCTAGCTATGTATAATAGACACTAATTAAAGAAATTAAATTTAAATTTCTTAAAACAAATAAAAATAAGAACTAGGTATTTAAATAATAATAATTATTGTTTTTAATAAACATTGATATAAAAATTAGTCGTGAGCTTTTTGGGTTAAAATATTTACGTTGGACCTATTCAATTGTTTAGCATTATAATTGTCAATTCATATTGGACACAAAAAATATGTCATTAATCATAATTTTATTGATGTAACTTTTTTATCTGTTGCAGGCATAATTTAGCATATCTAATGAAACATTGAACGCGTAGTAATTAAAAAATGGGTAACCCATCAGATCACGTCGAAACTCCACTTACCGGTGGATATCTGCTGATTGTATTAGCCGAACCCAGGAGTGCTGAACACAAATTAGCTATATTGAAAAAACTCACAAAAGGTAAAACAAAAAATAAATTATAAAAAAATATATACATAAATAAATATACTCTAGACAGGTTAATAATATGGGTTTATTTCGAGAGATAAAATCATGTTGGGGTGGTGTATGTCTGGGTATCATAATATCTATTTTAAAAAGTTCCGTCACCAATACTCTTGAATGACATGAGTTAAAATTAAAATGAACAGGATTACGTACGCTGAAGTTAGAAAATCGATGAAATAAAACTAACATTAAAAATGATGCCGAAAACGTATGTATATAAAATAATTAAATAAATAATCCTACCTATACAGTATACATTATTTACTATTCAAAACAAATAATAATAATAATATACCTACGATATATAATAATTAACTCGTGGAAATTATCGCTCAAATCTTTACAAATTCTTTTTGTTTATTCAAATATTTGTGTCATAAAATTGTTTAATTCAATATTATAGTTCGCAGTACTTTGACAGGGGATTTTTATTATTATTCAGTCTGAAGTAAAAATATGACTACTCAGGTCTTGTAGGTATTTTAATAGAACTGTAACATGTGTTTCAATGTTGCCGCAATCTGTTTAAATATAAACTGAATCCGCTCAAGACCCTTCATTTGGTAGTAATTTTAAACGAGAATATGTATAGTAGAGGACAAAATGTGCATGTCAAATGAAGACGTTGTGTGTTAAAATAAAATCTTATAATTATAATATGACGATACACTTTATAAGTTGTCATACAATTAATATGCTGTGCCTATATACGTTTATTGTAGGTACATATAAATAATAAATATGATGAAATATTAGATTTTAAAAATTATATTGATTTATGTTTTTTTTTTTTTTTAAATGAGATAAATTTTTATTTACATCCATGTACGAGTAGTAGGTAGGTTAATATTAATATCATGCGCTTTTTCAATAATTTTGTTAAAACATTAAAATAGTGTTTAGAAAAATAATATTAAAGGTAACGAAGTGGCCATTAACAAGTATTTTTTAGTTTGAAATATTATAATTTATGTGATAATTAAGGTATTTTAAAGACAATTTTTTAATATTTACTTATTTTATTATATTTAAAGTAAAAGTTTCATTATGTATCAGAACATTTATAGCACGGTAGATAATGAAATAAAAAATCGTATCTATACCATGTTATTAAAACTTTTAGAATTTTCAGTGTTTTTAATCTTTTTTATTATTATTCAAAGATATATTTACAATAAAATAAAAGTAAAAACAGTAAATAATGCAAAGCAACTTTTATAATGTTATATCACAATTCACTATTCATAAGTAATATTACATATTATGTATAACTGTTTAAGGCGAGCAAAGCTAGATGATTGAATAGCAATATTCTAAAATCCTGTCCAAAATTTGTTGTGTTTTATTTTATTTTTAAAATTGCATATTTATAATATAACTTATATTTTAACTAAATGCAAACACTAAATTATGAATTTATGCACATTATAATATAATTGTATATAGTGTATTTATAGCTAAAACAAACTTAGTAAAAGAGTTTCTATTTATATTATACTATACAGTGCATATTAAAGTGTTTATATAAATATATCAATAAACTACATATATATATATTATAACATAGAAGCAACAAAAAATAATAAAAATAATCAATACTTACTATTTGATATAGGTAAAAATTAGACGTTTAATACATAACAAAACGTATTTGTACTCAACTAACACCTTGGAAACGTTGACGTCATGAAGAAATGTTCAAATGACAAATTATTGTTTTATATTCTGTTAACTTTCAAGAAAGAATTACAATATATTATTTTTTTATATTTAATATTTTAGATTGTATTGATTTTTTTACATCTGCGTAGTTTATCAGACTTATCTAACATGCACCTTTATCTTTAAGCGTATGGTAAATCCTTTTATTTTTAAAACATATGAGTAATAAACCTACCTCTATTTACCTATTTTTTTTCTTGATAAAATTAATTACTGTTGACTGTCTGTTATTTGCAGTCGACAGTAAATTTATAATTCTGGAAAGGCTGTTTTTATGGGCACTATTAAAATTGCGTGCACAATTCGAGTAAAATATCCTCCAAATGTAATCCATTGTTATAGAAATAGTTAAAAAAAAAAAGTAATAATAAAATGATAAAAAAAAATCCATTTCATTTTTTCATTCTAAATATTATTATTGTTTATTAATAAATATGTTACTCAATAAAACAGATTAAAATTAATTTTTTGATAAAAGTTAAAAGTTATTTAATTAAAACTCGGGAAATTTAAAAATGGTGTTTAAACCTTTGAGGTGTTATGTGCCATATAATGCAAATAAGTATTGATATCGAAGGAAGGAGGATTTACGACAATTTGATGGTACCTAACTAACAATATTATTAAAGTTAAAATTAATCTATAATATGTGAAAAATTAACGTAATTAAAATAATAAAATAGTTAAATTAATTCGTAAATGTCTAACTGGAGCTAGAAATATAAACAATTGTTAAATATTTATTATTATAAAAAAATTAAACAATACTGATCTTTAGCAGTAATTTGTATTATTTTTTTTTTTTATAGTAATTTTATATTATTCATTAAAACGTTTGAACTTTAATTGTTGTGAAACAGTTTGAGGTTTGAAATGTGTGTACAAGCTGTTACTTGTAATATATTATTATATATATTACTATCGATACAAATTGTTAAAATATGAATTCATAAATTCTTTATATGACTACATACAATTTTCAAAACGTTTTATAAATTTTTTATAAAGCCGAACTCAAATTGCGTTTTTAAAATGCAATAATTTATTACTGCTTTCAAAATTCCTAGTGTAAAATATAAAATATAAATAAATAGTAGTACGCCCAATTTTTATACTTCGTTTTTATTACTTACTTATGTTTTGAATTAAATTTTCTATTTTAAGAATTTATTGTTTGAAAATTTTAAATTATCTTGGTTTATGAATTAAAATTTTTTCAATGTAGATATTCTCTTAAAAATCAGTGTGTTTTTTAAAGTATAATTATCTATATAATATTTAAAATATTTTATTAAGATTCAAATTCGTGTTATAAGATAATATGTTTGGTGTTAATATATTTAATTAATTTTCCCATCTTTAATTATTGTATATTTGTATATATTTTAGTTTTAATATTAAATTAGTTGCGGATGACTTGAAAATATTATACTACATATATATATATATGTATACAGAGTGTGCACCAGCTTGGCAAGAACACACTAATTAATTTCTTTATTTAAATTATGACCTTAGAAGTTTTTAAGTATATACTTTTTTAGGCTATATTTTCAAGTTCTTGACATTTTAGGCCATTTAAGGATTTTACTGAACGCAAACAACTTTTTTTTAAATAAAATAAAATTTTAACATTGTGAATATATCTAAAGGGATCTAGGACGATTTGTCGTGGCCATCTCAATGTGGCTGTTTCACCATAGACATGGACATTAAATATTTTCTGATAATATAATAGTAAAGGTTAAGAAATAATACATTTTTAGTATTTTCATCATATTCATAATTTTCAAATAATATGATTATAAAGATAATTAATAACCATGGTAATATAATATAAACTATGCCTTTTAAATAAGTAAAGACTACAACTGTCATATTATTGTTGTACTAAATTTTACGCTTTACAAAAAGTTCTATTACAGCAACATTAAAATCATATTGTATTATTAAAATTAACATTATCATAAAACAAACATAAAACCATTATACACAAATATTTCATGACCACGAGTCGATATTACTTGAGGTTTCGTTATGTTACCTCTTGACTAACTAATATACTGTGAGTTGTGTCGCAAGATAGAACTGATTAAAACGTTATTGCTACAATATTGTAACTGTGATCGTCGTCAATGGATCATAGACGATATAGGTATAGGTTTAAAACCTAAAATCCAATAATATCAATAATAATATAACATAACATTATACAGTGTGAAGTTTAAGTTGTTTGAATGTAGGTGTACACAATTTTTCGACCACGGAAAAACGTCGTCCCTATGGTGAAACGGCTCATGGTGAAATGCTCTCCTGGCGAAATGGTCACATCTGTTTGTCCCATTATTTGGTATCTTAATTATTAAGCTTTATGTATCTTTTATGGATAATATATTAGTAATATAGGTTTAAGGATGTGGTGATTTTAAAGTTAAACTAATCAATATTAATATATTAGCATTTTATTATAGTTTGTAAAATGTAAATATTTTCTAACAAATAAGAACGCGGCTAATATAAGATAAATACATTTTAGACCGATATAATATATATTAGGTACCTATAAAACTTTTTCTGTTAGATTCATCGAGTATTGTTTTTTTTATCTATTGATAGTCAATCCAAAGTAATTGAATACAAATTTGGTTTTTGTCAAGCATTCTAACGGATAAGAAAAAATACAATTTCTTTGATTCGCCAATCAATCACTAATGACATGAAACATTAAAATGCAATTATTTTACCGCTAGTTTGATAACAGTGGAGATCTAGCTCTTTTTTTTTAAATTGTTTTTACATAAGAATATTTTGTAAATAACTATACTATGCATCAATATTTAATAAATAATTTATTTACCATAGTGACATAATGTTCTTTATCCAATTAATTTTCGTTCATAACGTGCAGAATTTATTTATAACGAATTGTATTACCTAATTTAAAATCAATAAAATATATCCAGTTAAGATACTTATAAATTCCGAGGTGACAATATAGATGGTAGTTTATTATCTAACCTTAAATGTTTGATAGTCAATGGAGTGAAATTAATTCTATTTTGAATATTTAAACTTAAAGATTAATGTACTATAATATGTTTTGGCATAATTTCATAATTTTTAGAAAAAGTTTTAAACAAAAACTTGCCGAATTTTGTTTTATTTTAATTATACATTATTCATTACAGTACGAAGATAAATAAAAATTATATTACCAGTAAAAAACTTCATGACAATAGTAAAAGTTAAAAAAAAAAACCATCAAATAATTTTAATTGTTTCGAATTTCTTGTTTTTTTTTTTGAGTATGAAATATATGTATAAATTCTAGATATAACAACAAAAAATCGAGATATCGAAAAATTCAAGACATTGAGTTTTTATCTAATTTTATATAAAAATAAAATATTTAATAGATACATTTTTTTTTTTAAAAATTGACATTAAAGTTTTTTTTTATTATTTCTGCCTTTCAAAATTTCTTCTATATTGGATGATGCAGAAATATGCTATCTTTCATGCATGTAGTAGTTTCAACAAAATGCCTTAATGTCTTAAAGCGTGTTTAGCTTGTGAATTATTTTAACCACATTAACTTTCTCCTAATTGTGTGGTTTGTCATCACTCATGCTTGGATTTTCGATGGTTTTTTAAAAAAAATTGTTATCTCTCCATGTTCTTACTGTAATAAAAATAATATTGGTGTACTTTAAACAATGAAAATCAATTAATTTTATATCGAGTTATTCGGAAAAAAACGTTATTTAGTGTAATGGTAGCTTCAAGGAGATTTCAATGTAGTTTGAGATAAAGAAAATTTCTTAAAAGCTATGTTTGACATAACAAGAATATTTTATTCTAAAATAAATTTGTAAACTATAATATGTCATGAAATGACGAATTTTAAATAATTAACTGAACAAGTTTTAAATTTAGTTAAAATTTTCTATAAACTAAAGTCTATTGATATGTAAGCTCTCCTTGTTTCTTCTTTCGTACGCATGCGTAATGTACCAATTAATTTGCATTCAGCAGAACCAACCTTGTGTTATTAGCTTAAATATTATAGTAATTTGACCTATTATTGAATTTAAAATTAAGAACATTATTTGCGTTCTTACTTTGACTTTTTTACAGTCCAGTATTAGAATTTTTAAAATATAACACTTACAATTGTATATACTCTTAGCTTGCGTACAAATTTAAATACCGTAAATGCTTACACATAGAAAATGTTCTTAACTTTAAATTTTATATCAATTTCCTCATTAATATTAACTTAAATTAACAACACAAAGTTGATTCTATTGAACGTAAATTTGTCATGTTACGCAAAAACACAAATATTGTGGTGACATTTTCTTGACGAAATTGTATGTCAGTTATAAATGCGAAAGCATAAATATATATTAAACATACCTAAACAATTATTTTTTTAACCATTTTTAGAATATTGATGATTTTTATACGACTTCTGTGTACTATATATTGAAATATTAGATTGTTTTAATAAATACCAATTTAAATAAAATGTTTATTTTATATTTATATAACGTGTCTAACCCAATACAATAAGATAAAACCAGCATAAATTTCGACTTGAATACAAATATAACTAACCACATAGGTAGTCCTAAAAAGTATCAAAATAACATTTGTACAAACTCAATAATATAGGTAATAATATTTAGCATAATATATAATCATTTATTAATAAATTATCATCCATATTCTACCATTAAATATCTCTCAAAAATAGTTTCTATTAATTTAATTATAAGAAATACAAATTGAATGCAATTATATTTTAAATTTTAAATAAAAACACATTTATTGTACTAAATATATGTATTGATCTTTATAATAATTAAGTGTAGTCTAACTAGTAGGTAACCTATACAATAAACATAAATAAAATAGTTTTAATTTATACGACGTACTTAGATGATTTTATGTAATAATCAATCATTGGACCGTTTTGTTAGCTGATTTTTATTTCATAATTCGGTCAATTATTTGACTAGGGGGTATTTATACAATCATTTCAACGGTGTAATATTTTTTATTTATTTCAAGTCAATAATTTAAGCACCTACTTTAAGTTTTGTAAAATATTTATTTTTATTTTTAAATGTCAGCTGCGATTTCACGTTCGTTAAAAAAAAATAAAAATTTCTCATTCCTTTGTATTAAGCAGCAAATGTGTATAAGATTAACCGAGTCTAACAAATAATAAAAAGAAACTACTGCAATGACCATCTAATTTATGTTAAGGAATCATCTTGTCTTAACAATATTATCACATATTATTATGTATCACGCTTTGTAAAATAAACATAGGTTGTTTAAATTGGTACGTTTCTGTAATAGGCCGATATCCTAAATACCTATTATTACCATATTATGGTCATATTATTACATAATGACTGCTTATAGAACCTTGCGTGTAGTAGTACTTTATATAGGTACCCCGATTTGTATATAACAGTTTCGTGATAAAAGCCAATTATTTTATAAACACTATTTCCGTAAATGTTATATATTATAATAAGGACCATTAAATTGCAACAGGGTGAAAATCTTCTAATTCTAAGCATTAATAAATTCAACAATTTTGCGAGAAAAATTTTTCTGGTAGTTTTTTCTGAGTGGAGATAGAGTAGGTCAGGTATTGATTGGGTTGCAGGACTCAGCGATGACGTTGCCGAAGAGCCGGGCGTGGCTTATCTGACTACAACCCTCTCCACCCACCAAACACACACACACACACACACACACACACACACTATAGGTTTAACGGTATCAGCTGGTGTCCATTAGCATTACGCAATATCCGTACAAATGTCAGGTCAAGTGATCGACGAGTACTTAAAAAAAGATAGAGCAAAGATGGAAAATAAAAATCAAGCCCTTTTAGGTTTTTCATTTTACTACACAGTTATGTCCTTTGTGAATATTATGTACACATTATGGCATTCTGTGATACATTCCACAACTTGCACTTCGTAGACACTATAATGACAAACATAAGTACAGTCGGTCATAGAAGCTGAGCTCGTTAAACTTGTCGGCTATCCATTTACTTAAACCATACATATAGGTATTAGGTGCACAAAAAAATTTAATGATGAACATTTTTATTATATTTTTAAATATTATAAGTATGTAATATTTTAACGTGAATTTTACGAACTACGCTATAAGTATATTATAAACTAATTAGCCAGTACCCATTACCTACTAACTGTATAGCTATAGCCGTATAGATATTGGTGTTAGTCTTAAATTCCCTTAACACTGTTTTGTTTTTATAGTGAAATGTTTAATTATTTTTATATAGTTAATAGTTTACTATATGTCTATATGGGTACATAGTCATCATTATTTTCAGTAGAAAGTATTGGTAAAACAATATATTTTAACATAAATTATAGTAAATTATTATTTATATGTAAATATAACTAAATATTATAGTTGTTTTGTTATGTTAGTAATTTAAATTATGAAAACATTTATTATAAAAATAAATTAATAGCAATATCTCTTAATCAATATTAATTATTAAATAAGGTAATGTGCAAAAAATTATGTATTATTTATGATACATTTTTATTTTAACTACATATAATAAGTTATCCAACATTAAATTAAATCTGTAAATATTGAAATAATATAATGATGTAAGTAATATCTTCAAATACTAGAAATTTGAAATTACTTTTAAATACTTTTAATTTGAATCTTTGAATATATTAATATATTATAAAATACATAGTGCAATGGAAATATGCTATGAAAATTTGGTTTGGCTTAAAATATCTAATACATTAATTTCGTTGAAATATTGATTGTTTTCTCATTCGACTTAACTATAAGCTAATTAAAACAACAGTCAATCGATATAATCCGATGTATTGTGCTTATAAGTTGATACCGCTTATTCTTTTAATTATAAAACGCATCGATTTCTATGTAAAGAAGCAATAGAAACTATTTTTAGACAAAAGTGATTGATCGACAACTAACAATGGTTTCTTGTTTCAAATATAAATTTGGTCGATATTAAACAAACACGACAGACTTACGTGTAAATAAAACTTAAACAAATCTAAATATTATAAGGTAAATATTTTTAAAAAAGTTTTAAATTTTTTTTATGTTTATTGTTATTTAATTTTAATTTAATTAACCTTGTCATTGATAAATAATTTAAAAAATGTAGTCAAATATGACATACAATCATACAGCAATAAATGTAGATAAGCATTAATAGATGTACAAAAACATCACTCCAATCAGATTTTTAAATGCATGTGTATCAAGGTCTTTAATCAACAACTAAATTGTTTTTTAATATTTCATTACTTACTCCTTTTTTGTATATCTTTACAAAGGGTTAGAAATTATATGCTCTAAAATCAATGTGCCTTTATAAATATGTTTAATGCTTACATGCTACAAAAATGTCAAAGTATACTATGAAAGAAATGTGTGAAAAAAATACGCAGACATATAAAATACAATTGCGATAAAAGTAATGATAAAAATAAAATAAATTGACGTAAGAACTTTTAAAAATTAACTCAATCATATGACTTAAAAAAATATCAAAATGATAAAATCTGAAGTTATCTTATAAATCTCCAAAAAATAACAAAATATGCAAAATTAAAATAGAAATTTATGATGAAACTGATTTCTTCTCACTTATCTATATTTTGGACTTACTAGAAAAATATGATAAATACTACAAAATTCTAAGTATATAGTAATAATAGTTAGTTTTAAATAGTATATCTATGTAACCATTCTAACCATCAAATTAAGTACTTCAAATTAGTGGTTTTTAGTATTTTCAAGTATTATGATTTAACAGTTAAAAAAATAAAATTATATATATAATTAATTCTAATTTTTTTTTCATCCTTTTATTATTAAAAATAGATATTATATCCCCGTTGAAATGAAAATTATAATAATTATTGTAGGCAGTAATATCAAATAAAATACTCTACATATACACTAAAACAAGTTTCACTTATAATCTATTATTTATCAAAAATTACATGGTAAATATTGTTGTAATATTTAATAAAATAATCACGTATTGGTTAATATTTTAGGGCTTTCGAGTTGGAGTTATGAAGAGAGTGGCGTTGAAATAGTTACTGAACTCAATGCTATTGTTAATCAAAATATCGAAGGCGAAGAAGGCAAAAATGGTATATTTATGACTTTATTTTATTTTTATAAAACAATTTTAAATAATAGTTTTGTAAAATATATTTTAGGTGAGCAACTTTTTCAATACGTAAGTGATAATTTAGTGGCAGAAATTCTTATTAACCCTCAACACAGTACATTAGTACAATGCGTAAGAAACTTATTGGCAAGTTTTACAAAGTATAGATGCATCATTCATGCGGGATATTCGTTTACAGAAAATGGATCATGGATCCTTCAGGTTAGTTAATTTTATTTTATTAAGTATATATTATATTTTTTAAGCAATTATTATTATTATTATATTTTTTTTACTTATATTATTTTAATACCATTATGTGCAAAGGTACTATACATTATTGTGAACAAAGTGTATATATTTATTTGGTATTAAACTGATAAAATATTGAATAATATTTATGATTAAAAACTATAGTTTCAATCATTATGTTTTATTAAAATATGTTTTTGTAATTATAGGATGGTTCGTTTTCTGTCACTGACTTCTTAGATGCATATAAAACGGCTGAAGCTCAGCGCACAATTAGGCTTCATGAAAACAATATTCGCATTGATCTTCATTGTTCTGCAGACGCTGATTGGAATCAAGTTAGTCGAGTTAAGGGCACGCGTTTTTTATTAAATCCACCAGAAAAAATAGTTGACAATGAATCAATAGAATCAACCGTAAGATGGCTTTGTGATAAAATTGAAGTGGTTGAACTTGATACACTACTGGAAGGGTCACAAGTTGTTGGAAATATCAGATTTAGTAGACCTACGCTTTATGTGTTTCCTGCTGGTCAAGGTGATTCCGCTCTATTTGGCATCAATGGCTTCAACATGTTAATCGATGGAGGAGCGGGAAGAAATTCTTGTTTTTGGGGTTTCGCAAGACATTTAGATCGGTTAGATGCAGTACTATTAACAAGACTCAACAGTAGTAATTTAGAGGGAGTTGCATCATTCCTAAAACGAAAAACGATGTCCTCATTGTATCCACAAATAGGACATTTTTTCTGTAACTTCAAGGTAAGAAATCTAAAATGGTAAATCATTTTAAATTCGCATAAATACAATCAATTTTTGTGAAAAGTGAAATATAAAAAATAATGAATAATGTATTTAAATTAAATATTTAAGTTTAATAAATTAATAGAATGCGCAGAAGTAGGAATTGTAAATGTTCAGTTTCAATTAATTGCAATTAACACAACGCTTTATCTAAAAATGAGCCGAAAAATATTTTATACAATTGTTTGTATAAAATCTCAATGTTTTATGTAAATAAAAATTATAAATCCAATATTTATTAATTTAAATTTAGATGTAAAACTTTACTTAATAAAGATACTTTACTCTAATAAATTATTAGATTTTAGAAGTCTTAGAAAATTGTATTATTTGTTAGTAAATCGTAATTTTATTATTTAGAGCACCTATATTTTTAATAAAATAATTTTGAATAGAAAAAATAAAAAAATATATAAATTTTCTTTCCCATCATTAAGAAATAATATGATAATAAATATTCACTTTTGTATTTTATACTTACAATATATCTTTATTTTCAGACAAGAAAACAAATATCATCTCCAAACATAGATAATAAACAAGATGTTCTATCAATTAGTTTAATAGATACAGCACAAAGCATAATAACTGATCTTAAACAATTGCAACTTCGTCCGCATTTATGTTATCGAAATATAAATTTAGAGCCAATCAATTTATATCATAAAGTTGGTCATGGAAAATTAGATATGTATGTATTAAATCCTTCTAAAGATAGTAAAGAGGTAAAAGACTTTTTGACAAAATGGAATGAAGGTGATCAAAAATTATTCAATTCTACTAAAGATTTACAATTTCCATTGCCTAACATTATATCTGTTTGTACATTGTTAGTATGGCAACCAGCAAATCCAAACACTACAATCACTAGAATTTTGTTTCCAGGAAGTAGTCCTCAAAATAAAATATTTGAATCTTTAGAAAGAGTCAGACATCTCGAATTTTTAAAACATCCGTCGTGTTCTATTAAATCAATGAGCTCAGCTACATCAGTAACAGTCAAATCTCAAACAACTAAGAAGACGGTTCTTGAAAAAATGATACCCGGTGAAACTAAAACCGTTAAGACAATGGAAAATTTAGAAGTATCAACATCAGCCTCAAATGCTGTCATACAAACAGCTATAATACCAACAGTACCCAAAGAAGGAACTCCAAAACCAAAGCTTCCTGTTGAGGCAGAAAAACCAAAACCAAATATGAAGACAGTTATAAAAGAAACAACAAACATAAAATCAAAAGTTGAACATAAATATAGTTCAATTAGCGCAAAAGTAAATTCAAATAAAGTTGTTCAAAAAAGTACAACTACTAGAAAAACATTAAAATTATCATCTAAATCTCCTCCTACTGATAAATCATCCCCCACTACTCCAATTGAAAATCAAGATAAAGCTCCTAAGACAATTAAACAAGTTATTAAACCAAAATCAACAACTACTACAACAAAATCTCCTTTAAGCACTCCTACTAAAAGTAAAAAAGAGGAAGCAAATCGTAAAGTTCTCGTTTCATCAAAAACGAATTCTGGTCTAAAACGAACTCCAATAACTAAAAAAGAAACAAAACCAGCCAATCCAATAAGTACCGATATTGGAGGAGTTTCTTTGAAAAAAGATTCAAATATAGTTTATAAATCAAGTTTGATCAGTTGTAATAAAGATAAAAGCGGTGAAGAAGAAGATATTTTGATAGTGGAGAAAGTAGCAATTACACCAGAAAAACTTTTGACTCCAGATGGAAAAAAAATCATTGCAAATGAATTGGATGGGATTTTAACAACAGCTAAGGATATAGTAATTAAAGAAAAATGTATAGAAAAATTATCAGATTCTGGAGCCACTACAGCCCCAACCATGCCAGAAGATGAAAAAATAACTGAATCAAAAAAAGAAAATGAAATTAATGAATCAGACAAAAAAATCGAAGAGTTTAGAAAAGCTAAAGATGCATTAAAAACACCAGATGAAGTGGCCGATTTACCATTCCACGAAGAAGCAGATGAACAAAAAACAGAAGTTTCTGAAAAAGAAAATGAAACCGAAATTGAAACACAAGAAATTGTACAAGTAGAAAACGCCGAATATGTACTGGTATCATTAGATTCTTCTCCAGAAGCATTAAAACGACAAGTGTTAGATACTGTTAATTTGTTAGATGCAGAAATTGATGAAGATTCTGATAAAGAAGATGAAAATGTAGAAATAAAGCAGAGTAATAAACATACCGATGTTGATGAAAAAACTAAATTAATAGAACATTTATTAGAGTCATCCAAAGATTTATGTGAAATCACAGACAAAATTGATGAATTAAAAAAACAAAACGAACATGAGGCCACCAATCACCAAATTCATGATCATTTACAAAATTATTATCATGATAATAATGAAAAAACCACAACAACTCCAAAAGTTCCAAGTAGATCTGGATCTATCACAAATGAACAAGAAAGTATTCCAGAAATATCTAGTGATAAACAAGATTCGAAGGTATCTAGTAAAGCAGGTTCAGTTTGCGATGAGCCTGTTAAATCTCCAGTTCATGAAACCATTACGTCCATTTCTAAAGTTACAAGTAGATCTAGTTCAATTATAAATGAACAAGAAAGTATTCCAGACAAACTCAATGAGAAACAAGATTCTAAAGCATCTAGTAAAGCAGGCTCTGTTTGTGATGAACCAGTCAAATCTCCGGATCATGAAACTACTACGTCCTCTACGAAAGCTCCAAGTAGATCTGAATCCATAACAAATGAACAAGACAGTATTCCAGACAAACTCAATGAGAAACAAGATTCTAAAGCATCTACTAAAGCAGGATCAGTTTGTGATGAACCAGTGAAATCTCCGGTTCATGAAACCACTACGCCATCTACGAAAACTCCAAGTAGATCTGAATCTATTACAAATGAACAAGAAAGTATTCCAGACAAACTCATTGAGAAACAAGATTCTAAACCATCCAGTAACGCAGGTTCAGTTTGTGATGAACCAGTCAAATCTCTGGTTCATGAAACCACTACGTCATCTACAAAAGCTCCAAGTAGATCTGAATCTATAACATCTATAACAAATGAAAAAGAAAGTAGTCCAGACAAACTCTTTGAGACACAAGATTCTAAAGCATCTAGTAAAGCAGGCTCCGTTTGTGATGAGCCAGTCAAATCTTCGGTTCATGAAACTACTACGTCATCTACGAAAGCTCTAAGTAGATCTGAATCTATAACAAATGAACAAGAAAGTAGTCCAGACAAACTCTTTGAGAAACAAGAGTCTAAAGCATCTAGTAAAGCAGGCTCAGTTTGTGATGAGCCAATCAAATCTCCGGTTCATGAAACTACTACGTCCTCTACGAAAACTCCAAGTAGATCTGAATCTATAACAAATGAACAAGAAAGTATTCCAGAAAAACTCAATGATAAACAAGATTCGAAGGTATCTAGTAAAGCAGGTTCAGTTTGTGACGAGCCTGTTAAATCTCCAGTTAATGAAACCATTACGTCCACTTTTAAAGTTACAAGTAAATCTAGTTCAATAATAAATGAACAAGAAATTAGTCCAGACAAACTCAATGAGAAACAAGATTCTAAAGCATCTAGTAAAGCAGGATCAGTTTGTGATGAACCAGTGAAATCTCCGGTTCATGAAACAACTACGCCATCTACGAAAACTCCAAGTAGATCTGAATCTATTACAAATGAACAAGAAAGTATTCCAGACAAACTCATTGAGAAACAAGATTCTAAACCATCCAGTAAAGCAGGTTCAGTTTGTGATGAACCAGTCAAATCTCCGGATCATGAAACTACTACGTCCTCTACGAAAGCTCCAAGTAGATCTGAATCCATAACATCTATAACAAATGAAAAAGAAAGTAGTTCAGACAAACTCTTTGAGAAACAAGATTCTAAAGCATCTAGTAAAGCAGGCTCAGTTTGTGATGAACCAGTCAAATCTCCGGATCATGAAACTACTACGTCATCTACGAAAGCTCCAAGTAGATCTGAATCTATAACAAATGAACAAGAAAGTAGTTCAGACAAACTCTTTGAGAAACAAGATTCTAAAGCATCTAGTAAAGCAGGCTCTGTTTGTGATGAACCAGTCAAATCTCCGGATCATGAAACTACTACGTCCTCTACGAAAGCTCCAAGTAGATCTGAATCCATAACAAAAGAACAAGACAGTATTCCAGACAAACTCAATGAGAAACAAGATTCTAAAGCATCTACTAAAGCAGGATCAGTTTGTGATGAACCAGTGAAATCTCCGGTTCATGAAACCACTACGCCATCTACGAAAACTCCAAGTAGATCTGAATCTATTATAAATGAACAAGAAAGTATTCCAGACAAACTCATTGAGAAACAAGATTCTAAACCATCCAGTAAAGCAGGTTCAGTTTGTGATGAACCAGTCAAATCTCCGGATCATGAAACTACTACGTCCTCTACGAAAGCTCCAAGTAGATCTGAATCCATAACATCTATAACAAATGAAAAAGAAAGTAGTTCAGACAAACTCTTTGAGAAACAAGATTCTAAAGCATCTAGTAAAGCAGGCTCAGTTTGTGATGAACCAGTCAAATCTCCGGATCATGAAACTACTACGTCATCTACGAAAGCTCCAAGTAGATCTGAATCTATAACAAATGAACAAGAAAGTAGTTCAGACAAACTCTTTGAGAAACAAGATTCTAAAGCATCTAGTAAAGAAGGCTCTGTTTGTGGTGAACCAGTCAAATCTCCGGATCTTGAAACTACTACGTCCTCTACGAAAGCTCCAAGTAGATCTGAATCCATAACAAAAGAACAAGACAGTATTCCAGACAAACTCAATGAGAAACAAGATTCTAAAGCATCTACTAAAGCAGGATCAGTTTGTGATGAACCAGTGAAATCTCCGGTTCATGAAACCACTACGCCATCTACGAAAACTCCAAGTAGATCTGAATCTATAACATCTATAACAAATGAAAAAGAAAGTAGTCCAGACAAACTCTTTGAGAAACAAGAGTCTAAAGCATCTAGTAAAGCAGGCTCAGTTTGTGATGAGCCAATTAAATCTCCGGTTCATGAAACTACTACGTCCTCTACGAAAACTCCAAGTAGATCTGAATCTATAACAAATGAACAAGAAAGTATTCCAGAAAAACTCAATGATAAACAAGATTCGAAGGTATCTAGTAAAGCAGGTTCAGTTTGTGACGAGCCTGTTAAATCTCCAGTTCATGAAACCATTACGTCCACTTCTAAAGTTACAAGTAGATCTAGTTCAATAATAAATGAACAAGAAATTAGTCCAGACAAACTCAATGAGAAACAAGATTCTAAAGCATCTAGTAAAGCAGGATCAGTTTGTGATGAACCAGTGAAATCTCCGGTTCATGAAACCACTACGCCATCTACGAAAACTCCAAGTAGATCTGAATCTATTACAAATGAACAAGAAAGTATTCCAGACAAACTCATTGAGAAACAAGATTCTAAACCATCCAGTAAAGCAGGTTCAGTTTGTGATGAACCAGTCAAATCTCCGGATCATGAAACTACTACGTCATCTACGAAAGCTCCAAGTAGATCTGAATCTATAACAAATGTACAAGAAAGTAGTTCAGACAAACTCTTTGAGAAACAAGATTCTAAAGCATCTAGTAAAGCAGGCTCAGTTTGTGATGAGCCAGTCAAATCTTCGGTTCATGAAACTACTACGTCATCTACGAAAGCTCTAAGTAGATCTGAATCTATAACAAATGAACAAGAAAGTAGTCCAGACAATCTCAATGAAAAACATGATTCTAAAGCATCCAGTAAAGCAGGTTCAGTTTGTGATGAATCAATCAAATCTCCGGTTCATGAAACTACTACGTCCTCTACGAAAGCTCCAAGTAGATCTGAATCTATAACAAATGAACAAGAAAGTATTCCAGACAAACTTAATGACAAACAAGATTCTAAAGCATCTAGTAAAGCAGGCTCAGTTTGTGATGAACCAGTCAAATCTCCGGATCATGAAACTACTACGTCTTCTACGAAAGCTCCAAGTAGATCTGAATCTATAACAAATGAACAAGAAAGTAGTCCAGACAAACTCATTGAGAAACATGATTCTAAAGCATCCAGTAAAGCAGGTTCAGTTTGTGATGAACCAATCAAATCTCCTGTTCATGAATCTACTACGCTATCTACGAAAGCTCCAAGTAGATCTGAATCTATAACAAATGAACAAGAAAGTAGTCCAGACAATCTCAATGAAAAACATGATTCTAAAGCATCCAGTAAAGCAGGTTCAGTTTGTGATGAATCAATCAAATCTCCGGTTCATGAAACTACTACGCTATCTACGAAAGCTCCAAGTAGATCTGAATCTATAACAAATGAACAAGAAAGTAGTCCAGACAATCTCAATGAAAAACATGATTCTAAAGCATCTAGTAAAGCAGGCTCAGTTTGTGATGAACCAATCAAATCTCCTGTTCATGAAACTACTACGCTATCTACGAAAGCTCCAAGTAGATCTGAATCTATAACAAATGAACAAGAAAGTAGTCCAGACAATCTCAATGAAAAACATGATTCTAAAGCATCTAGTAAAGCAGGCTCAGTTTGTGATGAACCAATCAAATCTCCTGTTCATGAAACTACTACGCTATCTACGAAAGCTCCAAGTCGATCTGAATCTATTACAAATGAACAAGAAAGCAGTCCAGACAATCTCATTGAAAAACATGATTCTAAAGCATCCAGTAAAGCAGGTTCAGTTTGTGATGAATCAATCAAATCTCTGGTTCATGAAACTACTACGCTATCTACGAAAGCTCCAATTAGATCTGAATCTATAACAAATGAACAAGAAAGTAGTCCAGACAATCTCATTGAAAAACATGATTCTAAAGCATCCAGTAAAGCAGGTTCAGTTTGCGATGAACCTGTTAAAGCTCCAGTTCATGAAACCACTACGTCCTCTACGAAAGCTCCAAGTAGATCTGGTTCAATTACAAATGAACAAGAAATTATTCCAGACAAACTCAACGAGAAACAAGATTCTAAAGCATCTAGTAAAGCAAGCTCAGTTTGTGATGAACCAGTCAAATCTTCTGGTCATGAAACCATTACGCCCACTTCTAAAGTTACTAGTAGATCTGGTTCTATTACCGAAGAACGAGAGACTATTCCAGAAAAACCTATCGATAATCATGATTCAAAAAAATCTAGTACAGCAGCTTCAGTTTGCGATGACGTAGTAAACGCACAAGTTCACGAATCTATGAAAGTTACTAATGGATCTGGTTCGATTACTGATGAATACGAGTGTAAGGCTTCTAGTGAAGTAACTGGCTCTGTTAGCCGCGAACCAGTATCTTCAGTTCATAAAACAATATCATTTAATGTTACTACTACAAGTACATTCAATTTAACTACCCAAAAATCAGAAAGTACGTCTTCAAATAAGGTTGATTCTCCAAATAAAGAAATGACATATGTTTCTGTAAAAGACAATCATGAACCTAATACATTTGACAAATGTGATTCTATTTCTATTGAACCAATAGATATACATTGTCTAGAAAAAAATACTAATGAAGAAGTTATTGCTTGTAGTACCAATTCAAAAGATGAATTACTTAAATCTGTATCAAGTAATAATAAATGTTGTATTGTAGATAATATTATTTCGGACTTATCCTTCAAAGAACAAGATTCAGTTTCTACATTATTAATAAGTAAAAATATTCCAATTTGCCAAGATACGGAATGTACACCAATATCTGACACAGACAAGTATGATGTTGAAATCTGTAGTAGTAAAGATTCGTTTTTTCAAGATAAGAATGAATCTGCAACAGTGTCATCAAGTAGTACTAGTTCAATTTGCCAAGAAGTAAATACTCAATCTTCAAAACTTTCTAGTAGGAAAAGTTCTGTTATCGATGAATCAATTGATAAACCTTCGAAATTACAAATTGGGGAAAAGAGTTCCAGTCTTCAAGAAACAAATATTTATGAACCTAACATTGATGATAATAATTCTAAAATATTCAATAAATCTGGATCTTTGTGTGATGAATTGCTAAATATGTCGTTTAATAAAGCAACAGAAAATGTTATTTCAAATAAAACATATGAACGAGCAGTTTCTCCAACATCTATTGCTGAATATACTGAATCTAAAATGGAGGATAAAGTGGAATCTGTGTGTGAAGAACCAATCAAGTCTCATAATGATGAAATTTTTATAAAAGAAAATGTAATTCCAAGTACACCAAATCCAATTCTCTTAAAAACTGAAGAAGAAAAATGTCAGTCGTCAAGTACGAGTTCTCTATTCGATGAAACACAGAAATTACAAATTGAAAATAATGAAATCATTTTGTCACCTCCTGATATCAATAAAAATAATTCTAATGTCATTGAAAAAAAAGTGGAAGAATCAAAATCTTTAGGTAGAATAGGTTCTTTGTGTGAAGAAATCGCTAAATTTTTAACTGATGATGATAAAAAAATGTCCACTAATATTACATCTGAATCGCCGTGTAGTATTCCATTAAAAACGAATATTGAAGAATTAAAAAATAAAACTGAATCGTTTTTACAGCTTGATAAAAATACTAATACTTTAAACAAGGTTGATAAATCTTTACAACCTAACAATGAAGTTAAAGTTAATGAAAAACATGATAACATAAATGAAAAAAATGAGAAAAATACAGATCATAGTCTTCCTACTGAAAATATCACTATTTCTAATATTAAGTCCCCAGATATTTCAACATTATTGATTGAAGAAAATAATAAGACTGGTATAATGAATGTTGCTCAAATAGTAGGTAAAAATATCAATGATCATCCTACCAAACATACGGATATTACTGATAATGAATCCAAAATTTTAAAAACTGTCATTCCAATTTCTAGTATCACTTCTGAAGAATGTATTGGTAAATCATCAAATGTTTTAATTGAAGATGTAGTGAAAGTATCTGATGAGAACAACATCATAAATAATTCATCATTAACACACATTTGTGTAAACCAACCATTAGGTGTTACTCTGAATAGCGAAGACTTGGGTGTTACTAAAGAGATAGTGATGCAATTAAAAAGAGATGTACACGAAGCATTGCATCAATGTAGTAGTGATGACGAGCGACCATTTACTCCACATAGCGAGTCTAGCATGTCTAGATCGGCAATGAATATTGATGATGATGACGATGATAATGAATACAATAAAATTGAAACTGATGATGATATGGCTGGGTCTCCTATGTCAACTGGACCATCCCCTATACAAATGCAACTCGATAATAGACAAGTGGAAATTAATATGGATTTTAATAAAGCTATTCAGGAACATAGGATTACTAGAGGAGAAGATTTGACAACTACCGAAACAAATGGTAACCTTGTTACAGAAATTAAAACAACTGAACATGATAATATTAATCAAAACCAAGGCACTTCATCCGATACGGTCCAGAGTTGGGGTAAACCATTAGGTCTACCACCAGTGCAAAGCATTAATAATAACGGTTTCGATCCAATTCGTGAGTGGGGAAAGCCATTAGGTCTTCCATCTCCAACACAGCCGGTTCTTGAACTTGGAGAAACTCAAAATATGAGTAATAAGACTACACCCAAGAAGAGTGTGAAAAAGATTATAGACAACAAACCAATAATTAATGTCATGGGTAAGAATATAACAATATTTTTTTTTTTTTTTTTAAATATTATATAATATTTATGTAATTTACGGGATATGGAATAGGTTAAGTAAACAGTTATATTTTAATAGTATATTGTTTTTCAGATAAAGACGCACAGAATCGAATCCGACGATCGGAGTCACCGAGTAAACTCAGGAGTCGATCATCTAGTCGGATGTCGAGAATTAATCCCGTTTACTTGGATCTTATTTATGTGCCACATCATGGAAATTCAAAATATGTATCTGCTGACTTTTTTAAGCGCGTACGCGCTAGAAATTACGTTTTTAGCGGTACTGACCCTAGTAAAGAAGTCTTAAATGCCTTAATCGAAGGCAAACAAGCTTGGGAGGATCAAGATTTAGGTTAGTATAATAAAATTTTTAGACATTAGTTCGTAATTATAATGAAATATATTATAATAGAAGTCACCATAATACCGACTTATGATACTGATACACTGGGTCAATGGGTGGCGGAAAATGAGGAATTGCTGACCAAGTTGAAGATTGATTTAAGTCCTAGCGCCAGCCGATGCACTATCAAATTACAAGATCATAATACCAGCTGCTCCGCGTATAGATTAGAATTTTAATTAAATAATTATAGATATATACTAATGCGAGTAATGAAATAGTCTTCGTCCATCATATTATTAGAAATATATTGTTAAGTGTGATAACTGATAAAACTGTCTGTCCATTTTACTTCTTAATGAAATGTATGGCTGCTTTATATTATATTATTAGTGTAAACAAGTACAACAAGTATATTCGCTTCCGTTCTGAATTTTTTTTTTGGCAGAGCGTGCGAATAAACAATGCACACTAAATTACAAGACTGGACAATCCATCCTGGGTAGTTCTACTTTTTCATTCTGTTTCATATGAAAATTTTTTTAATAAATTTCAAGCTACTTTTTATTCATTCACATTTTTTTAGTACTAACATCAGGCGCTTCTATTTCACTTTAACCAACTTTATTATTGTTCAATAATTACTTTTTTTCTTAAAATATTTACAGTAAGATACGCAATGCATAATATATGCTTTATAAGTTTTTACTTGAATATGTGTATTGTGTAAAGTAAAAGATAATGAAAATAGCAGATATTTTATCATAATATAGTTTTTACAAATTCACTTTGGGAATTGGAACTTAAACATGTCGAAAACGTTATGTGATGAACATTTTTATTAATACATTTTTACGAACTGACTGTACGACAGGGTAATCGGAGAGACCGTTTAAAATCGGATAATAAATTGCTGAATAACCTTTATACCTAATATGTTTTAGTTATTTAATTTTTAATCCCACAAACAATTGTTTGAATGTTCGACACATTATTATTATAGGTACTATTTTTAAGAATCCTTTATTAAAGTTGATCCAAACATTGAGTCGTGTTAATACTTTACTTAAAGCCTGATGTAGGTATTAATTCATCATCAATATTTTATTCCGAATTATTGTTATTATAGGCTAAACCGGTTAATATGTTTGACTGTTATAATTTTCTATGAGTATCTTCCATTTTATTAGATAGGTTCGAAAAATAAATCAACTGAAAAGCTTTTTCATGTTTGTCAGAATTAATATTATCATTATCATTTATCATTTTTTTTTTTTTAATTGTAGAACATCGCGGAAAATGTGATATTTTTCCATGCGTATACATAAGAATAATATTAATGGGTAGATACTGCGTTTTGCATTCCGATTTCTTCGGGGGTAAAGATGGATAAAAATTTAATGGCGCACCTCAATGAAAAACCCGTTAACGACAATAACATTAAACTATAGTTGAGAAACCACTACTATAACCAGTGATAGACATTAGTTTGATTACTGTTCATCGAGCTTATGATTTATTTTTGGGTACTATCGTAAATTAGAATCGCTATATAGGCTAGGCTATATAATGTAATATGTACAACAATAACGGATTAATGCGAGTTTCTGTCCAAAACACTCCTACTTCGTTACGTCCAATTTCTCCATCCTCTCTTTCACGCAATACTTTAAACATAATTTTTACCCCTATTATATATAATTTATTACCGTGTTGTTATCATTATCAGTGGTTATGAGTTATGCCATATCATAACTTATAAGCATTACAATATGTTGTGTATGAATAACTATATGTATTTCAATCTACGCGTGTTATAAGTGAATTAAACACTAGAAAATTATATCTCTAATCTCATTAGATCCTATCTAACAAGCATTGTCTACATTTATTTGTGGCTTTGTGTGTCTTATAAAAAGACATAATTTAACTCGTACCTTTATAATATTTATTATCCACATTCATAGCTCGTCGACCTACTTCGAAGGCTTGGTATGATTATTATTTAGGATTCGTGAAAGCTTTTTACGAGTCATTTTTTAAATGGTGCTATGTTCCGTCAAGGATAAAGTTACTTTGATGACTTAAGAAAAAACGTGATTTATGTATTTTAGTTTTTAAAAATGTTAGTATCATTATACATTAATCTTTTATACGAATAGTAGTTAATTGTATTGAATAATCATAACAATGATATTAATTCATTGAAGTGCGTTTTACAGATGAACTCGTCGCATTATAGGATTATTACTGTGTAGATTAAGTTTATAGTTTATTTTTTAATTATATTTTATATTTTTATCTTTAGTGATTTAAAAAATTACATATTTATTATTATTATTATTTTAAAAATTATACGCAGTCTGCACGATCTTCTAACATAATACCTATACGAATCGATTTTTGCATTTGCATATTAAAAACAATATTTTGTTGTATTATTAATAAGTCTAATTTATCTGTTATATCATATATTATTATATACCTATCGTGTATTACTTAGCTATTTACAAGTTTATAAATGTTATCTAAGCGTTAAATAAAATAAATTTACACAATTTAAAGAAAATACTTGATTACATTTTGCAAGTACCTAGGTAAAATAGCTTGTGATGATACAGCATTTTTTTTTAATACATATTGTTTTATTTATTTAATTTTACATTTTCTTTTATATGTGAAATTTATCAATGCTATTTAAACAAAATGCTTATGTTGTTCTTACATCAGCCTTACAGATATTTTTCTTTTTTTTACTAATTTATTATTATATACAATTTGTATTATTATTATCATTATTAATATATTATTATTATTATTATTAATTTTATTCATGTTTAAATATAAATTACTTAACCTTCCAGCTCTTAAAATACGCAAATGATATTATTGTATAAGGGTAGTTAATTAGAATCTGTAATTTAATAATTAAATGTTTGATTTTAGAACCACTGATTTTTTTTTTCAAGTTTATTAAAAACAAATTATTCTTCCTAGTCAATATCATAATAAGTTAATAAAAATGTCCTTGTGTAATAGTTACCTAATATTTGACTTAAATTAGTATCATACTAATTACTAGAAACAGTTAGTGTGAATTATACTATTATATACATATAAGGTAGGTAAAGAATAAAGATCAAAGGAAAAAATTACTTTCAAATTCAGTTTATGGAAATTTTATTCCATTAAATAATTATTTAAAATATTCCTCAATAATTTTTTTTCTTTATTGGCATATTTATTGATGATTTGTACTTGAAAATTTTTTAGGAGAGTTGGACTACAAACTATTTAAATACCTATCTCTGTAGTAAATAATAATAATATAATATGATATAAGTACCTAATATTAACTATTATTTTATAAATATAAAAAACGATTTCTGAATATCATACATTTAAAAAAAGACGTTCCAATTGTTTTGAAAATATTAAAATATTGTTTATTTAACTATATTGACTAATTAATGATCCAATAAAAGGCGTTACCTGTGACAATTTTAATGTCAAAATGGATTTACTCCTTCTCGGACGTCAGCTTCGTAAATGTTTAACACAATTATTTGATTGTTTTGTCCATATTATATAAAATAAAGGTCTAAAATTAATAATTATAGTCAATGATAATAACTATTTTGTTTTTTGTAACCAATGGCAACAATATTTAAATTAAAAAAAATAGTTTTTTGTGGTCAACTATATTCAAAATTTATACTCGTGTTGGAAAGTAAAATATAAGTACCAAATAAATAGTAACCTAGCTATATTTTATCATAATCCCTGTTGAATCTATTGATGAAAATTGTATGAAGATTGGTCGAAAACTGTGGTCATAAGGGTCATCCGTTTTAGGCTTTTGGTTTAGGTCTAGTAGATATATTTATTAATTAGAACTAATGCTGTACAACGTTACCCATGACAAATTAAATAATACCAGTGGGATTTACTCTGTCTTAAACTCTGTTAAATGTGTAAGTTACACATTACAATTTTATAATATTATGATTATTTGGACGAATTTGACCAAATATAAAATGCAGGTTTAAAATTGTATACGATTAAAATAACTATTTTTTATATTATGTAACCAACGGCAACCATATATAGAGACAAAGAAATATTCGTTTTTCGTGAATCAAAAAATACTCGTGTGAACTTCTTTAAAATTAAAAATTTAAAAATTGATTTTGAGGTTCACATCCTCAATCCTCGGATATAGAATTATATATAGGTATTTTAGGTATTTTAGAACCACGAGTAAGATAGATTTGGCTGTGGATCACTTGACATACAAACATTATTATTCATATAGATAGATAATCGAAATAATATTTTTATAACTTATATATTATATTAATTTAGAGCATTTTATTCCATTATTATATTAGCCGGAAATATTTACAGGTATAGGACATAGGACATAGGTACAATGTTTACTTATATCATGATAGTATAGTACCGTATATACACTAATATTTATTTGTTTAGAGAAAATAAATTGTTATAATTATAATTATCACATCTATAGACGTTTTATAGTTCTTTTACCTTTATCAAATAGTACAACATGAAATTAAATCATTTGATCATGTGATGAACTCGGATAGTCAGATGTACCATTGATCAATTTTTTATAATTTTATCCATGCATAATATCATAAAATAATAAATAATCTCTATCTATATAGTACAAAAACCTCGACAGTCCGTCTTTTTATCAATAGTACATATACTTATTTTTATTAAGTTCTATCTAACCTCGTCATCCGAGAGATAATGAAAAAAATACAAACACGAAGAAATTAACAATTTTAATTTCAATTCAGATGATATTTATTATATAATTTAATACTAATTACCATTGTACCATAAACGATACATTCATTTTTTTTAATCCATTGTTTGCTTATTGAAAAATAATATATTATAATTATAGTAGATAATAGCTAGGTATATACCAAACAAAGTTTATGTCAATGTACAGTTTAAGTTAATTTTTTTTAAACGAAAGCAAAATGTGCAGGGTCAACTGGAGCATGATAATCGTTGGGGTTGCTCATTCGACTGGTGAACCGGTTGTCCTTTTTGAATAAATGCGTCAAAGGTTTGTGTATAGGTTGCTTAGCTTTATCGTACTCATATCGGTTAACCGGCACGGACATACCGTTTGTATTGTACAATGGATACTTGGCGCATAGCTGCAAATATGAACACCAATAATTATATTTTTTAATCAACTATATGTCAATATAAGTAGAATTCAAATTTTTAGTTAAGATAAAAATCTTAACAAACTTAATTTTTTTAGCATGATTAACTATTAATTGTTAGTATTGTTACTCATTCACAGAATACTGCTGCCTCTTGATTAAATGAACAAAATTAAAAATCAATGTAAAGATATAACAACTATTAAGTAATTTAAATATTATTGTATATATGTTTATTATTTACAATATTCTAATAAAATATTTATCTATAAATTTAGATTTTTTAGAAAATAACTTTGAGTGGTTTTAACAATTTCTAAAAAACATATTTTGTGTCTACATACTTCTTCGTCCAATTGTTGTCCTATTTCTTTTGGTTTGAACCCTTTTATTTGAAATGTACTGTTGTACGTTGTTTCAAATTGTCCATTATGATCATAAAATGTCTTTGCTTTAACTGCTAAGTCATTCATTACTTTTTCAGTCATTGTTTTCCACAAATGTTCTTCGAATTCTTTTCTTTTTCTCTCTTAAAATAGACAATTTATTAGATTGATTTTGTATGTACATTACATTATTAATTGATTATTCTGTTTAAAAGATTTTTTATTGTTAAAATAAAATATTTAAATAAACTTTTTAAACTTTTAAATATTTTCACACTTTTTATAATTTTTTTCTGTAATTTGAACAAATTATACTTAAATACCCAGCTATAATATGATTATATAAAAATTAGGACAAGATTTTACGATCAACGAATAATTTCTTTAGTTCATAAAATAATTGATATACCTATCGAGATAACTTATTTTAATTTCATGTATAACATATATTATTTCTTAAAACAACTTATATACTAGTAACTAGTTATTATGTACAGAACAAAAAAAGTTTATAGGTATAAGTATATAAATAAACAATTGTAAAACAATAGCCTAGATTCCCAGGCTTATATCTTTATTTTAGAAACATAAATAATTTTTTAATACATATTTTTTTTAATGTTAAAATTTAAAATATTAAATTCCCGTTACCTATCTACTTATCTCAGTGGCGTAGCCAAGGAGGAAACCATCAGCAAAATGCGGTTTATAGCCCTTCCCGAAATTTAGGAAAACATAAAAATGATTTCGATATTCTGTGAACGTATTACGTAAGGCGTAATCATATTTATTAAAACTTAAAATTGTATGGAGGTTGCTGTAAGTATTATATATACATGCGGCATAAGCACACCAAACTTATAAGGGATCTTAGCTAAGTCTTCCTATACATAACAAATTATTAGTTATCCTTCCAAAAGTAAAATCCTGGTACATCTTAATAAAAAAAATATCTATATACATTTTGTGTTAAAATATAATAGTAGGTACCGGATGTGTCTGAAAAAAAAATGGATACTTGTTTGTTATCGGTCCGACAGGCTCGAATATTGTGTCATCTCGTCACCGGCTGATCGTCTGTCGACTGTCATACCCATATTACCTTCCATATTTACCATTTACCTCTACCTTTGTTAAACTTAGTAAATAATAATAATAAGTATATATTGTTTACAATGTATTACTACAGTACCACACTTATAGTAATTAATATTTTATAGGTATACATGATTTTTTTTAGATTCTGAGCGGAACGATTAATGTATTGATTTTATTATGTTTTATTTTTGTATACTATACAATAAATTTCGATAAAATGCTTCGATTTTCAAAATTGGAGGTGGTTTTGGATATAAATTAAGTTTGTATTTTAGAGAAAAAATCTTAAAAATTATCAGTTCTTATTTTATAGTTGGAAAAAACAAATAAAAAATAAAGGAAAAAACCGGAATTTTTACACAAATCTAAATTTTGATAAAAAAAATTATTTTAATTTTTTGATGTAAATTGAAAACGAATAATCATAGAAACTTAAAATGTTTATATTATTGTTTTATATTTAAAATTAAATTTACAATATATTTTGACGATTTTTGAGCTATTTATAGACATAAGAAATCTTAAAAAAATATTATATATGTTAATTAAAAATTATTTGTTAGGTAGAAATGCTTGAAAATTTAATACAATGAAGCTTCTCATAAATTGTTTATTTTTCAATTAAAAATATTGAAAATCTATAATTAAAATATTTTTTTATAAACATTTAAAGTTAAAGTTTTTATACAATTCATAGAAATCTGAAATTGTTAAAATTAGTAAATTATTTTGTTATTAGAAATTTATAAACATTTTTATTTTTATACACAAGATTTAAAAATGGTAATACAAGGTATTCTTTATTAATTTTTCCACATTTATATGGAATTTATTGAAAAAAATTCTACTGAAAACCCAAATAAATTTTTGTGAGTATTTCATGTTCTAATGTTTACAACATTTGATATTCACCGTAAAATAATTATTTTCCCTCAAAAAAGGGTATTGATATTTCATCTTATTATGTGAAAAAAATAACAATGAATAGATATTTGTTATTTTCACCAAATGTTTATATTATCCATTACATAATATATTATTTATTATATTTTTTTATTAGGTATATATATATATAATCAAATTTTCAAATTCTTTAACTCTTTAAGTTATTTATGTACATAAAGAATTTAAACTTTTTTTATTTTATAAATGTCGATAAACAATTATTCGTTAGATCAAAATCCTTGAAAATTTATATAAGATACCACAAAAGTTAAATTATGTGGGTGCCTAAGTAAGACGCCGATCAAACGTTAACCCTAAATACTTAACTGAATGGGAGGATATTACCTAAGGAGATTTCAGGACAGGGAGGAAGGCGAATAGTGAAGGTATAGTGTGTAGAGATTTTGTTTGGTTTACTTTAACTCGCCATTTATCCGTACCTGCAGTTAGACATAAGGCAAAGGCGATTTTGAAGATTTAGGGAAGGAGTAACTGGGTCATCGTGTATTGATATAATTGCCTTATCGCCCGCAAATTCGGTTATATTTGTGTTTGGCATATATATTATATATATAATTGGACAGAGAATTCCACCCTGTGGGCTGTGAGACTCCTGCATTAATATTTGCAATGCTTGAAAATGAAGAACCAAACCTGACTTGAAAGTGATTATCAATGAGGTATGGTTTAATCAGTAAATAATATGTTGATGGAAGAACAATTTTAATTTATACAGTAACCCCTCATGCCAGACTCAGTCGAACTTTGTGACACGTCAAGAAACACGTAGGAAGGATATTTTTCTTTATTTAAAAAAAATATATGGTATCAACTAATCTATGCATCTGGTGTGTTGTAGAGCGAGAAACGCGAAAACCAAATTGAGTGTTAGATAGTAAATAATATTAATTTACGAATATAAAATTCATAAAATAACTTACCTAGAGGCTAGAACTTAAAGACAAAAATAAAATTTTAAAATATTTTTATGGTGAAATTAATAAACAAAAATGCAAACATAATAAATTAATATTTTTAATTTTGAAATAGGTAATCAATAATTATGATTGATATAAGGTATAAAATGTATTATGCGGTATATTCAACATTTCATGTAATTCAATATTCATTATTATAAGTTACGTAATGACGATTTAAAAGTTATTTAAAATATTACTATAAAAGCGTAGATTCAAGGATTATTAAGTGTAATACCTACTAGTCAAACAGTATTATATTCGTTCGGCACTGATTGTTAATTGTAGTTAGGAAAATTTGAATATTACAAACTTAAAAATAAATTATTATTTTTTAATTTATTTATTACAAGTAATATAGGTAGACTATAGTATTGTCGTATTGATAATATAGATATTATATCAATGCATTATTTATTAAATTTAAATTAAATTATTGTACCTGGAAATTAATTGATATTTAAATAGCTATTTTTATTAGCTTTCAGTGCATTACTATTACAGTTCAATAGTTAAATAAAATAAATACTCATTATTTATATTGTTACATTTTATCGTTATTTTTTAATGTTACCTACAATTATTTTAATAAATCGTTATTAATTTACAAAAAGAAAAAAAGTATAATTAAAATTATGTACTTATCCAAAACTGCTTAGAAAAAATTATAACTAAATTCCATGACAAATAAACTGTCGTTATTTTTTTTTATTATCGGGTTAATAAGGCTTCGACTTCTGAGGTCATTAGCCTGTAATAATTACAAAATTATGGTCTTAAAACTATGGGGGCACATTATATTTAACAGTAGAGGGAGTAAGTGAAGTGTAATATGTACATATCATTTTTTTTACAGAAATTTTGCTAAACCTATGTTAGTGAAGTAATTGTATATATTTTTAGTTTTCCTGGCCAAGTCCTTGTTGCATTGTCAATGGGTTTCCGACAATTTGTCTGGAGCTGATTGTCATTACTCACTACTCAATACTCATCTTTATAATTTAAATTATCAATACCTATATTATAATAGGTATATATTTTAAAAGTAAACCACGGAGCATTAGAGTATTAGACACACAAAATATAATAAAAAAATTGAAAAGTTAAAATATTTAAAACTAATATTTGTCAAATCGGTGCACAATACAATACCCGGTGCTATTAGTTCATGCTAGTTATGCAGGAATATTAAACATTTTTATTTTATTTTACAAACGACTGGTTTTCCAAAAATGTCAACTACCATCTGTCTTTGCAATACGTCTAAAAGTTCGCTGACTTTTGAAAAAAAAAAATATTTTGCTATTATAAGATAGGTCACTTTTGCAAAGGTTCGATACTCTATAACGCCTGACTTAATAGGTATACATTATAGAGCGATAATACAATTAATAAAATTGCAACACAGCTCTTGGGTGTAGACGTCTAGTCCAAGTCGGTTCGACGGCAGGGTGTAGTTTACACACATCATGAAATTGTGGTGGTTTTTTATTTTTTATCATAACATACATTATACACGTAATAATAACCTTTATCGTCGAGCGGTTTTTCATCGACGGTTTTAGGCGGCCGGTAAGTCTCGTGCGTGGTCGATTGCCGAGCACCCTCACTATTGCCGCCTGGCATCTCGAACGTCTGCCGCCAGCTACTGTTCTTGTGAGGTCTGAGGACCTTTCGCTCGCCAACGGACATTAGTTTGCGGGTAGATATTTACTTATAATAGGTATACCTAATATTGTCATAAGTTTAAACCGAAACCAAAACGATCAAAGACACCGGATCGAAACAGTACAGCAATGTATATAATATCGTTTATGTACTATTTTCGTGTTATGTCTTATAATACCATCTTTACGGTAAATGATTCACTCATCACTACCGCAATTGGCTTATTTAACAATCGAAATCCTCGCGTCGGTCGCCACGGGTACCATGCGCCAACGCCGTCACCGGTATCGATCACGCGCCTTCGCCGGTTTAAGAACCACTGACGTGCCGCAAATACCGTCGCGCACCGAAATGAGGTTAGGATTAATAAACGTCCGTAAAACATACGACCCACCACTACCAGTCGCCACTCGTCGCATCTCTGCACTCACTAGTCAGTAATCACTGCCATCGGCAACAACATAACATCACCGCGAAACGCCGCATCATAATAATATTATATACCTATATAATATACAGCTGCTGCTGCTGCTGCTACTACTATTAAATATTAATAATTAAATATTTTATCGATCATCGTCGGTGCAACTGTCGTGTAATCATCGCTGAACCGCCGTGACGTTATTCAGTATTTACATTTTAGGCACGAAAGTTTTTTGAAAAAACGTGTGTGCGCTCGCGTGCTGTTTGCGTGTGCAAAAGAGTGCGATGTCGATATTTTCCCGGATTTCCCGTTGATCACGTCTCGAAGGATAGTAACCGGCTTGCCAGGTACCCCTTTTTCTGTATTACAAGTCCCCGTCCATCCGGCCCATCCTTTGAACCGTGTCCGTAGGTCAATGGTCTTGGTGTGGGTAAGGGTAGTTAATTCAAAATTATTTTATTTTCCGTGTGCAAACAATCAGCATTAGACGACCCGAGCAAGTACTGAGTAGTGCACACAATCTAGAGGACATTCAGTTTACCACCGAGGGAGTGTACAAATTGTAAGGGTTTATCTTGGTGTGTCAAACCAATCGCTATATCGAATGTCCAACTCATCAGTCCGTATCCTAAAACAGTTAATTCCCAGACAAACGGCTTCTTTGTATTGTTATTATTTTTTTATTGGGTGTTCAAATCTAATCCAACTTTCTAAACATATGTTTTTTATCTCTAAATACAAATTGTTTCATTGATTAACAATATTGACTACAGTTTGATCTGTAGGAATAACATCCAGGGTTCAATTATTCAATTATTGTTCGCCTAAGAAGGAAACTAAATTTTGTTATTATACGTGGGTGTATTATTAGTTGTTACTGATAGTACCATCATATGATTCAATTGATACAGCAGAGGCTTGTGTTAAGAATGACTCAACACAAATTTATTTTATTGTCAAATTAACAAAAATTTCAAATGATCAAAATTTAGTAGGTATAAACAAAATAATTAGAACCTTTTGGGATATTTGTCAATGTTATTTAACTCTAAACTAACAACTTTTAATTTTTTGTTTAGTATTATTTTAATCATTGTAATAGGTAATATCTGTTAAAAAAACAATGATTTTTATTTTTAGAATAATTGTTCACTCTCTACATTACAAAAATGGAAATTGAACAGTTAGTTTACGAAACACTCTTGCAGGCAAGTAGTCAACATCCTGATATGTTGAAACCTGCAGAGCAAAAACTTAAAGAATGGGAAGTGGAACCAGGATTTTATTCAGTGTTATTTGTAAGATATGATTTTTCTATGACTAATATAAATTGTACTTAATTTTATTCCTAAGAATCTGCCTACCATAAACATAATTGTTGATTTTTCAGAGAATATTTTCTAATCAATCATTGGATTTAAATGTGCGTTGGATGTCAATTCTATGTTTTAAACAAGGTGTAGAAAAATATTGGAGAAAAAACATTCAACAGTATGTACCTATCATACAGCATTAAGTTTATCAATTAATTAAATCATGATCTTTTATAGTGGTATTTCCGAAGAAGAAAAAGTTACTCTAAGAAAAATGTTATTAACAAATTTATCAGAACCTGTTCCGCGACTTGCAACTCAAGTTAGTGTAATCATTGGCAGAGTTGCGAGGTAATTTTTTTTTTCTTGAATACTTAATAATAAAATTCAAAGAAGAAAATTCATTTTACTTTGTAAATCACTAATTATTTAAAGCTACATATATTTTAGCAATATATGGTGTTTTTTTTTTTTTATTGTTTTAAGAAAATATTTTTTATATGATAATACTGAATTTAACAAAAATTAATTATTCCCATTTCCTAATAGTTTTTTAAGTGGATCCACTTATGTGAAGAAAATATAAACAATCACCCATTTTAACAAATCTTTTATCCATTTTTGGATACATTAAGTTTGTGTTTTTGATGAAATTAGTTTTAATGATAATAATGTAAAATCTTCACTATTTTTCGTAGTTAAAAAGCTATTTATATATAGATAACAAAAGTTATTGTAAAAATAATTTTTTCAATACTTATGCAGTATGCTACTAATGCTATTATAGCTTCAAATATTTTATTATTATAGCTCTTTTTAATAATTGTTTATTAAAGTTTGTAAGATTAAACTATTAATTAACTTATCTACATCAATATTAAAATATATTTGGAATTTAATAAGCCATTCAATTATTATGAATTTTGACTATACTAAATAACTTCTTATAATAAAAATATTTTACGTTTTTGAAATTTATTTTTAATTTGTTTGATTTTCCAAACTTCATATGTTTTATTGATTGTATAATTTGTTTTTCAAATTTTTAGATTAGATTGGCCATATGATTGGGAAGACTTAATGCCAGAATTAATAGAACGTATTAAATATGATCCACAAAATCGTGCATTATTATCTATGCATCATGTGGTCAAATCATTAGCTGGCAAACGATTGTATGATAGTATAAGACTTTTCCAAGATGCTTCCAGTCAACTCTTCCCAAATTTTTATAGTCATTGGGAACAAAGAACAGATGCTTTCATTAAAGAGGTAAGTACTTAAAATTTAAAATTTAATCTAATATAATAACATGTTTCTTTTACATACAGATGGAACAAGGCAATATATCACCTTCAGTAGCTAAACTTTTAGAAGATGCATTTTATACTCAAAAGATTTTGTCTAATTTTGTGTTATATGGTTTTAAATCTCCTTATCCAAATGATGTCAAACAGTTCATTTTGGCTATTTTCAATAAAGTTCGACCTATTATTGCTTGTCGTAAGTTAATTCAATATTGATGTGCAATTCAATTGAAATTTTAAATAATTTTATTTTTAGGTGCTTACTATCCTGATTTAGTTGAAAAATTTGTATGTCGTATGTTTAAAATGCTAATGGCCATCTTAGAAGATCATCCAGCTGAATATCTGGATTTCATTCAACCAACGGTTGAACTGGCTTATTTCTACGGTTTTACTGCTGATGGAAACGCTGTTGTTTTTGAGAGATTCTTAATTCAACTTTTTAACTTAACAAAATTAATATTAATTTGTCCTCAGTATAAATTGCCACGTACTAATGGCCCTATTTGTCAAATGGATGGTAAGATATTTTATTTTCAAAATATTAAATATACTAGTATGATGTGTGAAGAGATTGCATTTATCAAACATTAAAAATGTCTGCTATTAATGTTTTAATTTTTTTTAACTTAATAACTTTTATTTAATATTGTGAAATTAATTTTGGAAAACAGCATATATATTATATAAATATTATTTTAGAAAATGCAAAAAGAATATCAGCTTCAGCAGTTCAACATAAAGCTTCTGTATTCAAATCTGATCGATTAATGATAATGTGTCAACAATTAATATATAAATATTTTTTACTTACACCAGCCGAATTAGAAATATGGGATAGTGATCCTGAAATGTTTGGTAATTGGTTAACTATAATTTATAGTTATTTATTAAAGTTAATTAATTGAGTATACCATTTTTAATTAAATTTTAATTATTTATTATTATAGCTACTGATGAAGTAGGAGAATATTGGAAGTATAATTTAAAAGTAAATTCTGTTTGAAAATGTCTATAATGGATCAAACAAATATAATTAATACAAATTAATTTTATTTTTTAGGCATGTACAGAATCACTATTTATGTCATTATTCCACGAATTCAGAGAACTGTTGACTCCTAGACTTGCAGCAACCATTGAGTCAAATAGGGAGTTTGTTGACCCTTATAATTTAGAAGCAATTTTAAAAAAAGATGCCATTTATAATGCATTTGGACTTACTGCATTTGAGATGTTTGATATTGTGAGTATAATATTATCAGAAAATATTTATCATTGTATGATCGATTTAGACAATTTTTTAACAAGTTCATAAGATTAGAATTTTATACAATACTATTATTATAATATATAGAATTATTTTACCAATATTTTCTGAACATAGGGAAAGAGAAGTATATTCTAATTTAATCCCAATTAAATAGTTACTTTTTATGTTAGTTAAATGTATACTTAATTAAATGATTATTTAATATTTTTAAATAACTACTTACCATTTTTTTACTTATTTTTTTTTTTTATTTAAAAACAAATATACAGTTTTACATCAATTGTACATTTGAATTATCTATCTTCTGTAAGCTATGCTTGTGGCGAAGATAAAGAGTTACAAATTGATACACATGCTTAAAAACTAAAATTAAAATAATATTATTGCGTAATTATACAATACAAAAAGAGAGAAAATGAAAAATAAAATGTAATAAAGTTAACCTAAGTTACATTTAAAGATACATGTAGCTATTCATTAATTAATTTTAAGTAAGAATTATAAGTATAATATGATGTGGCATTTAGTTTTTAACGCCTATTTCATTAAATTTTACCATAAAAATATATTTTTGTGTTAAATGTTAAAGTAAACAAAATTTAAAAAGTGGGCAAGTATCACTCTGTTGTATAATAGATATTGAGTTAATCATTGTAATGGATGTGTTAAATTTAAATTTGATGGGTCTGTCAACTTGTTTCACTATAGTACATTTCATGATTTGTTTTTTGGTTTAGCTATTAAAGTAATTTATTTTACTATTAGTTCTACAGTTGATTCAGTTTTTAACAAAAACATTGCATTTATCATTATATTATTAATATTTAATTGTTATAATAATAATAAATATAATTTATAACATATTATATTATTGATATTAACTCTTACAACACCAATTTACCTTTAGAATATGCAATGCTATTAAAATTTGAACTTCAAATATTCTAGAAAATTAATTTGACTCTGATAAAAAATGTTTTTGTAAAGGTTGAAAACTTATAAAGAACTTTATTTTCAAATCTTAAGTATGAAATTTTAACTACAAAAAATTTACAAATTTTTTGTAATTTTGACAAAATTCTAATATTAAACGCTTATATAAATGCTTTGTAAATGTACAAAAAGTACTGAGCATTTTTTAGTTGATACTCTTAAGTACCAACTAGGTCCAATTTTTTACCAGATACCATCCCCAAAGTAAAAAATTGAAGAACTCTTACTGTCCCAAAAGGTGTAGGTCCACCACTAGCCACATCAGGAAACTAAAATAGTGTATAAAATGGATGCTGCTGATACAAAAAAAAAAACATACCAATGTATTTAAATCTTTGCATTTTCATATTCCAAGTCCAGCTATTATTCGTATTTGAGTTATAGAATTATATAGTTAAAGTTAACATTTATTGAAAAATTAATATTTTTAATTTAATAATAACTAATATGTGGGTGTTTTTTCACAATATTATAGTAAGCGTCAACACTAAATTCCAAGAGTTGCATAGAATTGATATAAATCTACTCGCTATTCAATCTATCTGATTTATTTTCACTTATTATTGAATGTTTACTAGCATTTCTGATGCGAGCTAATGTATATTCTCCTGTGTACACATCTTAGGATTAATTGTTCTAAAATATATTTAAGTGATGTTAACGGAAAGAAATTAAACTTCTTGACTTTGTTTAATTGTATTTACTAGATAAATTTTGATGATTGGTTTAATACGACATTGCGCCAAGAGTTAATGGAAACTCATGGTCATACACGTGTATTGAAGAGACGTGTGGCTTGGTTGATTGGTCAATGGCTTACAGTCAGACTAAACCCTGAACATAGACCTGAACTATACAATATTCTTATTGGACTTTTAAATCCTGAACAAGACATGGCCGTTCGTTTAGCTGCCACATCTACTTTACGTTGTGCTATCGATGATTTTGATTTTAGCTCTGAGCATTTTATTGAATACTTGGAACCAATGGCATTCTCGTTATATAAGCTTTTAGTTAGTGTCCGAGAATGTGACACAAAGGTATTAACATATTTTTATTATAGTATTGAAGCTTGAAATACATTTTATTCATTTTGTGTTATGCTAATGTTTTAGTTAAATGTGCTACATGTCATGTCGTTTATGGTGGAACGATTAGGTCCCATGGTAGAACCTTATTTTGACTCTTTACTTCAATACTTGCCAAAATTATGGACAGATTCAGACGACCATCACATGCTACGTTGTGCAATTATTTCCACATTAACACAAATTGTACGAGTAAGTAATAATATATTGATTTACTATATATCTAAATTGGCTAAATTAAGAAATATTAAACCAAAAATTGGTTAAGTTAATTTTAGTTAAATTACAGAAGTTTTCCTTTTCATCAATGTAGTGATATGCGTCATTATTAATTGTTCATTTTTAAATATATATTATAAGTTGCTTTTATATATTTTTACAATTTTAGGCCATCCGAACAAAAAGTGCTGAATTAACTCCATTCCTAGTTCCTATTATTCGATATAGTGTAGACATTAAAGAAAAAGCATACATTTATTTACAAGAAGATGGTCTTGAATTGTTATTATCTTACATTGAATCATGTGCAACATACAATGATGATATGTTAAGTTTAATTAATTATCTTCTTCCATTACTAGGTAAGCATGAAGTGAAATATTTTTTTATTTCAATTTAATTTATTATTTTTGGCTTTTTAAATGACAGATTATTCGACTGAACATCTTAAAACTGGCCTAATGATACTTGAAGCTTATGTTCTAATTGCACCAGATAGGGTCATATCGGCAAGTATTAATTTTTGTAATCTAAGAATTTTTATAAATATATAAATAAAAAAATATTAAACAATAAATACCAAATATTTTAAATATAGTAATTTAGAAAAAAATAAGTTATTATTAATATTTATTTGATTATATTATTTTTTTCACTATTGTTTATTATCAATAATTATAAATTATGAAAGTTATACAAATAATGTTGATTTAGCTTACATTCAAAATTTTCTTCCAGGAATACGGTACTCAGTTATTTAGCTTAACTACATCTTTAATGAATGATTTAAAAGATGAAGGTATTGTTTGTATATTATCATTATATGAAACAATTATAAAAGTAAATTTACCACAAACTATTGAGTTAATGATGGCAGTTTTAGGACAAAACTTAAAGTAAGAATAATTAAATAATTTATAAAGATGTACTGAAAAAAAAATGTACATTAATACATTAATTAAAAAGAAAACCATTTTAATTTATAAATGTACTTAATTTTCAGGTGCTTATGTTCTGGTGAAATAGGTTTAGCTGTAAATAGTTGCCGGTTATCATTGATATCTAGAGTTATATTAAATGATTCAAGTATTTTTATTAAAGTAATTCATTTTTAATTTTGATTTTATTTAAAATGTATTCTAAATGGTCAATTGTTAATAGGTTGTAGAACATTTATGTATGACCGAAAATGGAAATTTAATGAATTTTGATAATGTACTTAATAGAATAATTGAAGTTTGGTTAGAACGAATGAATCAAATTGTACAAAATGATAGAAGAAAATTATTAGGTCTTGCTTTAGCATCACTTTTAACTTGTCAAAAAAAGTGAGTTATTGGTTTATTAGAATATATTGTCTATAATGTTGTTAATGTATTGCTTATTATATTTTAGACCAATTTTAGAATTATTTAAAGAAATCATAACCGTGTGTGTAGAAACTTTAAATGACATAATGAGGAAGACTGATGATGGACTTTATGCAGAGTGAGTTAATTAATAATTTTGTAATTTTCAATACACATAAATATGATGAATAAGACTTGTTCCTATAAAACAAAATTAATATTAGGTTACTTATCCATCTATTTTATTAGCTCTATTTGTTTGTTTAAATAGTTCCATGTTAATGACTGACGATTGCTCCAACGTAAGCTCTCGAGCAAATTCCGAGTGCGAATATCAATATGAAACTGAACACAATGAACGTCAAAGATGCCTATCGCTCAAAGACCCTGTTCACTGCATACCATTCCATAAATACCTACAATCTCAAGTAAGTAAACATTATCTGAGGGGCAATTATCTGTTTGAATGTACTGTGGTATTTAAAAGACGACCCACAATGACCCTTAACACTCATTTACGCTTTCCGAATAATTATTGAAATAGATTATTGTTCCGTTTATTAATTATGTTTTTGATTGCTTTACAGTTGTTGGCTTTACAAAATCAAATTGGAGAACAGCAATTCCAAGGTGTTCTCATATCCAAGGTCGACAGTGATATACTTGAACAACTTTACTTGTACATGTAATGTGCGGTAGTAGATAAATGATATGTTCTCCGTTCTTCCACTCTGCTTAAATTGACTTTTTTTTACATAATAACTATATTATATTATGTTATATAATATCTAACATAACTGTGTGACTTTAAATGGTTTTGAAATATTTGAAGGAAACGTTATTGTTTAATTGTTTATCTTCAAAAATAATATTTGTAAAAGATTTTTTTACTCGCAGCCAATGTTTCTGATCGGCAGTACATAGATATCATGTTACATAGTCACAATGGATATTTCAGTATCTGATTACTTGGTGAAGCAAGCATATCACATATACCAATTATTTTACACTTTTGGTAGGTTTGCCATTTATCCAATGAGAATAATATATACTAGTCATTAATGAAAAGTATGGAAGTTGATTAATCATAATTATTATGCTATTGGTGGCAACAACAAACTAAACTTTTAAAGTCTGCTTGTTACCGTTTGCACATATTCTTTTTGTTTATCAATATTTATTCACTGTAAATGGTTTCATCGATAACGTGTAGTTGAACCAGTATAAATATCACCTTAGTAAAGATTACGTTTGCTTAGTATCTAATATTACTATTACTGTTATTATATCAGTTACCAATACGTTATTCTGTTCAACAGCGTCCGTTGGACAGAACAAAATGCTAGACATTATCTGATTAATTTATATAAGTGATAACATTTTGTCTTGCGTTTAATTTTTTTAAATTTTAAGTGGCAATTTGTTGCTGTTAAAAATGTTATTTAAGTATTTATACTTTTTATTATTATAAAAATAATTAATAGCGCATGTATGTATGTATAAGTGTATTGTAATAATTAATAATTATACTGTTAATAGTTTTATTTTTACGTTTTCTCAGTTTTTGACAAGCGATAAAACAATTTGTATAGACTCGTGAAATTTACAATTTTTATTAACTATACAACACATTTTAAATAACTTATGAGACATACCATCAATTTAAAAACATATTATATAATATTTAATAAAATTATAAATGTATATCATTAGTATGTTTTATATTATAGTGAATACATTATTATGACTTGTATATGTTGTGTACTTGGCAAGTGTTATTTCCTACTCATACACCTACAAAACCATCTCATTGTGTACGATAATAATTTATCAGTTCAAAGTACAAGGTCACTACAACTCAAGACAATGAAATGTATTGTTTTGAACAGATGAAAAATATTCAATAATTGAACAATGTAAATTGTGTTAAAAAAATCTAGTGAATATTACCTACAGTATATTAAAATGAAACAATTATACGCAAATAAATAGATAAATTTAGGTACAGAAAACGAGATAAATTTACACTGAGTACACCTAACTTATTAGTTCATTATGGATTTTTTTTCTTCGTGATAATAATAGTGTTTCAATCCTGCCAAATTTCACAGCCTCGACTCGTGAGCTGGAGTCCAGAGATAATAACATTTGTGCTGCCACTGAAAAAAACTTATTTATGATTGGTTCTTATAATCCAACTGAACTTGAAATAATAGTACCGAGTTTAATTAACATTGAAAGTAAAAAAATCACAACAGTTAACATGAAAAAAAAAAACTATTTTAGAATGGAAATATATCCTTTAGTTCTTTAAAATCATTTAAAAATGAAATTGATACTTATACAATTTGCCAAGTTTCAAGGATAAAAATCATTCAATATTTTTTTTTTTTATTATTGCTTCATTAACCTAGGCGGCTATGCTCTATTGAAGTTGAAGAAAACTCAGTGGGCGAACAATTATGTAGTAAACATCAATATTTGTCACTCCTACAGAGTCAACCATATGTACGCCTGACATGTAGTCAAGTCATGCCCCTGCAGACAATTCGGTTAATAACCATATTTTGGGTTATTTCAATAGGAACTATTTTATAGGTTGCAAGAGGATCAAAGATCATTCTCGGGTACAATATTAATAAAAACAAATAATCTGAATATAACACCTTTACGATTTATTGAAATACTTATTTTGAAACATAAAGTTTATCATGAGGTTACAACGTTTAAGTTTTACAGTTAAAAAAAATAAATACATACATATATTTTATCTTATGATAATCTGAATGTTATAACATTAATTAGGAATGAATGTGGGTTCCATATAAGTAAATACAACAATCGTAATATTTTCCAAAAAAATTATTTTGATCCCATTTCTAATTTCACCAAACAATTGATCTTATGAAAAGTGATCATTTTTATAATTTTATAAAATGCCATTTATCAACTGCAACACAAATAGTAACACAAATGTAAAACTAAATTCAATGATATCAAACTGCAAAACTACAATTTAAAAGTAATGCCATTGGACTTAATGCAGAACCATACAATATCCACTGTAAAAACCATTGAGACATAAAACAATATTAATTAAACTATTCTAATAGACAAAGGACCAAGACTTATATGAACTAAGTCGTGAATATTTACTAATTGGTTTAATATATTTTATTTTAATAATCAAAGTTCAACTTTCATAATTGCAAAATAAATGTTATTAACAAGGAATTAACAGGGGGGGTTTAATCTATTATCATTAGAAATTAAGCCCGAGTGAAGTGAGCAAATACTTTTACAACAAGTGTCAATAATCCATTTAAAAAATTTAACAATGTTAGGCACAACACCATAAAATATGTTTTTATGTGTCATTTAGTTTAACCTTGGTATCACATTTAATTAATGACGAATATTTATATGTATGATTTAAATCCAATGTCACTACTTTTTTTTTTTTTAGATAAAAATCAAAGTGAATTGTCAAGAATAATATGAGCTTAACTTTTATTATTATAGAAATTGAATTAGTTACTTTACCTTCAGGTAATAATGGACTACCCTCGGAAAGTGGCAAACTCTCCGATAATATTGTTTGAGCCTTTTCACTGTCAATAGTAGAAGCATTATTCAATGTCGTGTTCACACTAAAATCAATCATTATAGTCAACAATAGTTATAATGGAAATAAAAAATTGTTTGTATAGACATTTCCTTACCAAGACAAGCCATCAGTGTTTTCTTTTTGTATTAATGTTTTCCAATATTCATGAGTATCGCTGACTATTTTCAAAGCAAATTCAGCATCTTTGGGTTCACCGTTAAATGCAAATTTGTTCTCGGGTTTGCCATCCGGAATTTTGTAGATCTTCAGCCATTCAACAGTGGCTTTTAATAGACCAGGAAAATGTTTTTCAACATCTTTTATGTCTAGATTTTAATATTACAAAAATACTAAAATTAGATCATAAAAACAATAAATAGAAAAAAGAAATAAGGTGGCTAGTGAGCTAAGGTATTTTAAAATTTTAATATCAGTATTGATTAAAAATAACTGGTATACAAATAATACCTAAATAAGGTTTTCTATTGATGATTTAAATATACATATTAGCTATTAAGTATAATTACCGTTCACCTCAGGGGCAATTGGATCTTCTACATTAATAACTAGTATCTTCCAATCTGTTTCACCTGAAAATTAATCATATTTATCATATTATATTTTTAAATTAGATCCAGTCATTATTAATAAAAAATTAAAGCAATTATTAAATAATATTTATTTTTATTTTTATGCTTGTAAATTGTAAAATATTTGGATTGATTATAAGTAATAAATCAAGTTGAATATCAATGATTTTAGTAATAAGTAATAACAAATTTAAAAATAAAATGTATATTATATATGGCATTGTACATTATCATTACTTTTAAGAATATACAATAAATTCTTGATTATTATTATTTTGTTGTTGTTAATATAGTTAAAAAATTAAGTATGTCAAAAGTTAATATTACGAGAAATCCTTTAGCAATGTCCTGTAAGAAATGCAGTCATTTTTAATAGATATATATATATATATAGAAAATTTAATATTATATATTATATACTATGTCTGACATTCCTAATGATTTATATATCATTAAATATGAATACAAAACATTTATGTTTAAATATGTTTTATAATACTTGCCCTCATCAATCAATGCAACAGTTCCCAATACCTTTACTTTCAGTACTTCTCCTCGTTTTGCTACCTTAATAATTAATAAACATTTTAAGCATTATAATTTAGAAATATTAAAAATTTAAGTATTGAAGCATACTTTATATCCAATTTCAAGTACATCTAAAGGATCATTATCTCCTTTGCATCCAGTATGTTCATCGAGCAATTCAGGATTTTCCCAAGTTTGAGGTAATGCACCATAATTCCATATATAACCTTTGTGTGGGAACACATTTGGTACAAAACGTAATTTTCCTTTTTTAGTGTCTTGAATTATTGGGTTAAGGCTAGATTTGGTGTTGATCTAAAAAACTTTTATTTAATAAAAATTTTTTTAGTCTAATTAATAGAAAATCTAACCTCCATTTTGGCATTTGTCCATCTAGGTATTTCCACCACCATATTGAAAACTTTGCCGGTGTTATCGGCTAGCAATGGAATATCATGGAATGGTGAAATTATACCACTTTCATTTTCTGTAATAAAAATTAAGCTTGTGAAGTTATGAACTTTCAATACAGTCCCAATATGATGGGAAATTTTGGTATATATATATATATAAATTAGGTACCTCCTAATATATTATATTATATGATATAGATAATTTAATGGTTTAACATTTATACATTTTGCCATTGATTTCGAACCCAACAACTTTTGATACATATTTGTTCTTAGTTATTATTTTAAAAATAAATTATTAATATATTTATATATATATATATAACTGTAGGACTTCAAGATTGGTTTGAAAATAGTTTAACAGTTTATCCTTTGCAACAGAGTTTAGGACTGTTTGTGTATTACAAAAGTTATAATAGGCATTGTGCAGTGGTTCCCGTTGCCTTTTGGTATTTTAAAAATTTAAAAATATTAATTTATAATATATAAATGTTATAGGAATTAAGGTAAACTGTGTTACAGTCTAGGTAGTAAGTACCTATTTAAAGAAAACTATAATTTATTTTCTAAATTTACAAAATGGTAAATAATTAATTTGAATAAATCTACTTTTAAATATACGTCTCAAATAAACAATTATATAATATTAATAATAATATATATATATATAATATATGAACACACGATTTCATATGTATTTTAATATGTTATTATGTATATAAAATTCAACTTCAGGTGGTTATATTTTATAAATAAGTAATAACATCGTCAAAGGTCACAATAAAAAAATGACCTTGAATTATTAACGATAAAAAAGAAAATGCACAAATGTGCTAAACATCTAACAAGGCATATAACAGGTAATAAAACACTCAAAAATCAAAATACCTATGTCCGATTACGAATGTGCACAAGTATTTTATCTTACGTAATTACGTAATTTCAAAGTTGACTTACTTATGTATAATTTGTAGTCAGCCGTATTAGGCGAACCTCTTTCTTCGATCTGGTACGTCATTTTGCTGTATTCCTTGCTTATCGAGCGACGAACCGAAGACGAAGTACAAAGTGGACTGATTTTTCGGAAACCGCAATGTTGGCGGAATACGGATTGCCGGATAATCTTTTGGACAGCTATTCCGAAAATCATCTTTCCCGAATATTATCAGCGATACTACGGCAATAACTGTTCGTAAAAAAAAACGTTGATTTCGACCGGCGTGTGTCTATTCTCCTTGGTCGCCTGTTTGCCGCCAAAACAATACGTTGAATATCAAAAATATACAGCGGAACCGGTTAGAAATCAGTTTTCAGTATATTATTATAAACTTACTAGTTAGGTCTTAGATGGTATGATAACTAATATTATTATTTATTATTTATTCGCAGTAGGACATAAAAAGTATTCGTGCTGACTTGTAGTAAGTTTTTCAAAAACATTCGGAAATTCAGAATACAGCGTTAAATACTTTTGGGGAACGATAGTCTAATAAAATGTAAGTATTTCACATAGGTATTATTATATTGTTATTCGGAATACTACCCAAGTGGCAAGTGGCCAAGTCTGTGGACACTGTATGATCTGTATTTACGTACTACGCGTGTAATAAAATAGAATGAACACATTTAAACATCACACGTGGTTTACAATGAAGTAGGTATGTGACGATGACGATTATAGTTGGATAGTGCCTTTACAATGTACCTATGTGACTATGTCTGATCAAATATTTTGTCATTGAATAAATAAAACACATTTTTTAAACAAATTAATCTATTTTTTTCTAAGACATGAAACCAGATCAATACCAAGCATTTAAAAACAGAATAGCTTAATATTACCCAAAGTCAAATAACTCGAAAATGAACATTCGAATTTTTGTCTTGATATGCTAACATTTTCAGAAAAATTATCCGCTAAATAAGTGATTGTAAAAAAGGGTGTTTTCTCGTTTAAAAAAATAGAAAGTTGTATCTTTATGGAGTACAAAAGAATCTTAAGAATTTGAAAATATCTATGGTCTTTAAATATGTTTTAAAAATTTATAATTCCAAAAAACAGATTTTGAATACTACATCGTTGAAGAAAAAAATTGCGTAAGCATACCTTCTCGATATATCATCCTGCTCAGTTATTGAAATGTAGGTACTTGTGGTATATATTGACAAACTCATAATCGTTCTCCAAATTATATAGATATCATTGAGCTTAAATTTAACACATTCACTTACCTTAATAGTTAATTTACAGCGACCCATTTGACATTTTGTGTAGTAGGTTCAAAGCAGTAATCACTTGTATGCCTTTTTTTTAAAAAAAATCTGTACATTAGAAATTTTTGATATCCTAACTTTACTCTGTATATTCAATTGACAGGGAACAATGGATTTACTTAAAGAGAAGTCTTTGGCTTTAAGACACTCTTATATGGTATATGATATAAAATATAAATAAATAGGGTTTGGTGAGTTGTGTCCGATAAAATAAATGTTGATATAATAATTTTAGTTATAAGGTATTGCTTATAAATTATTGAACCTAAGCCATAAAGCCCCTTACTCGTGTCTGGAGCACCACAATTTATTTAAATGTATTAACTTTTAACATTTTCTCTCTCCCCCCCCCCCCCCCCCCCATTGAAAAATTCCTGGGCACGCCACAGATCAGAACAAATATTAATCAAATTGATTAAAATAATGTATGTTTCAGAAAAAAATAAAATTTGTACCATATTAAAGGATAATTTTAAGTTATTACTACAGTTTATTTTGTTACTTAAAAAATAGTTTTCTGTGTTAAAGCATAATCAAAGTACAAAAAATAATGCAAATTTTATTTTATTATATACAAATTAAATTGTAATTTATTCATATTTGATCTTTCAATCAATTTAAACACAAAAAATACAATACAGTAAGTACATCCAATACAATAACAGTCTAATATACTTATATTATATTTGTCAACTATATATGTGTTACTAGGGAAAGTGTTTTTGTTCAAATAATTTACTATATAACTATTTTTATTAGCTATTAGTAATAATGAGAGCATTTGTCTTTCCGTATTTACAAAGTTTAACAATATTAGTATTTAGGTTCTTGTGTACAATGGTAAATTCTATACAGTATTCACATTATTTTGTGCTAATAAAATATACATTTAATGATAACAGATTACTGATCTTATAATCTACACGTATCGTGGCAGAAAATCTAATGGAATTCTGACTGATAGAATATGAAATTTGGTTAAATTTTTTAAAATAATGAGTAAAATAAGTCAAAAAATATACAAATATATATTCTTACACAATAAAATAAAATAAAATGTATTTAACAACTTTAAGTGTACCACTAAATGTGGACTGTGAGTCGGGTACATATATTTATCATATTAATGGTATAATAAAAATAAACACACTTTTAGAAGTAGTAACATTAAAAGATATTTTTCTAATAAAGTAAAAACCAGCTACTAGCCCAATTATAGAGAATACCCCAAACATATCTCAGACTATAACCTTTATATAATGTCCCTAAACCAGTATAATTATCTCATACACAATCTCTAAACATGTGGGTGGTGACTTTTTGTACTTGTTGAAGTCTCACTGGTACTTGTTCCTGGAGCCACAGGATCTTCATTAGTGGGTATATCACTAGTGGACTTGCGTTGTTCAGACCACATTTCAGCATACAAACCATTTCTTATTATGAGATCATCATGCCTACAGGGCAACATTGCAATTGCATTTTTAATAGATATGTCAATAATTTAATTTAAAAAAACATTAAATTTAAAGAAAATGAAAAAAACATGATATACTAATTTACCTTCCTCTTTCATATATTTCGCCGTCTTTTAGTACAAGTATTTCGTCAGCATGTATAACTGTTGACAGCCTATGTGCAACAATTATTGTAGTGCGATTAGCACAGACTTGATCCAGTGCCGCCTTAAACATTTTTAAATTTAATTAATATCAAAGTTCTTAAAAACATAATATTATCTTTCATGAGATATTAGTATTTACTTGAATCTGTCTTTCTGTTTTAGTATCCAATGCACTTGTGGCTTCATCCAGCAATACAATGGCAGGTGCTTTAAGTAATGTTCTGGCGATAGCAACTCTTTGTTTTTCTCCTCCACTAAGTTTTAAACCTCTTTCACCAACCTGGATAATTATCATTAGATTTGGTTATATTGAAATGAAAACTTGATTCTAAGTTAAATAAATAAAACATACTTGTGTATTGTATTGATCCGGGAATTTCATAATTCTTTCATGTATTTCGGCTGCCATTGCAGAATGCATAATTTCTGAGTCATTAGATTCAACTTTTCCATAATTTATGTTAAATCTAATACAAAATGTTAGTTAAATATTTGTATTTATTTATAGTTTTTTTATTCATACTTAATACTGTTGTTAAACAAAACAGTGTCTTGAGGAACAACACCGATAGCTTTTCTAAGTGAAGTCTGTGTAACCTGTTGTATATTCTGGTCATCAATAATAATTGATCCTGAATCTACATCAAAAAATCTAAACAACAATCTCACGATAGTTGATTTTCCACTACCCGATGGACCAACCAATGCCAATGTCTTGCCCGGTGGAACCACAAATGAAACATTTTGTAAAACTATTCTTTCTGGTTGATAAGAAAATGTTACATTACGGAATTCCACTTGTCCATTTATCAACACTAAGTCTTTAGCATCAGGTGCATCTCTAACATCTGGTGTTATATTCATCAAATCAAACATATTTTCCATGTCAATAAAGTTCTTTTGAATTGCTCTGTTTAAAATAATTTAATATTCATGTATTATGTAAATTATTTTAATATTTTAGTTGACTTTAAGAACATGTCACTCTCGTGTGTTTTGTCTACATCCAATGAATGCACAACAGTGAATTTGAGTTAGCAGATTTAATTTTCTGTTAATAAATTGTACAATGAATTAACCTATTATCAAATTTAAAGGTAAGAAAAAATATCTATGTTTGTACTTTGGTTTCTTAATAACATTTTAAAATTTAAGTAAGCAAGAAGTTTTTAAGAAGAAATTTAAAAATTCAAATATTGTAAAATAAAAAAACCATCAAACAAACACAGAAAACGTTCTTACTTTCAAGTTAGATAATAAGTTTATTGATTATAATATTAAAGTTAACATAAAAAAATATTCTGCTTAACTCATTTGCTATTGTATATCCTTAGGACGGGGACAGAACCTTTAGGTGAGACATAATTTTAATACCTGTAAAATGTCCCAAAATAATTTAGTGGTCCATACAATTGAATAATGTATACAGTGAATAGAACATAATCACCTACTGTTAATTCTTTAAGATCAACAACAAAATGTACACTGAGCAATGATCCAGCTAACAATCCTATACACACAATCACATTTTGAACAGTGTTGAGAATAGCCAATGATACTTGTGTTTTAAATTCTTCATTCTATAGATTTTAAATGAATATATGATGAATTAACTAAATTTAAGTGTTGTAAAAAAAAAACTCTTTTTATTTTACTTGGTATTCCATTATTGCATCTTTATAGGCTTGGACTTCATATTCTTCAGCACCATAGTACTTAACTGTTTCAAAATTCAACATAGAATCAACGCTACGAGCTTCCATATTGTTATCTGCTATATTCATTCGGCGTTGAAATTTTGTTCTCCATTCTGTTATGATGATTGTCAAGGCTAAAATGTCCAAAACCCCCAAAAAATAAAAATATAATAATATATGCATTACCTAACACATAATAAATATTTTTTTTATTTTTAGTAGGACTAATGCTATAAGCTCTATGTAAGTATTGGAATTAATTTAACATTTAGTATTATGAATAATTATTAATAACAATAATAACAATAACTTTATATTATAGTAAATTTAGCAAATTTGAGTTATACAATTAGTGGTGAAATCAAATATACTATGAGTATTTAATCTTTTATGTAAATTTACACGGAGAAGTAAATAAAATAACTAAACCAAGAATAAACAAAGATAAAAATTGTATACCCCTTATTAAATTACCATGTCAATAAAATGTTCTATAATACTATACATTGTGACAGTAATAACACAGCTTCTAACCCATATAATATACCCAATATGTGCAGCTGCATCCCAAACAACAAATAAAAAAACTACATATTACAAATACTTAAAAGCTCTTTTTGTTCAAGTGAAATAAACAGCTTCATAACAATATGGATTATCCTACCTGGATAACATGTAAATTTAAAAATCTCAAATTGACTTATTTTATTACTGAGATATTTCTCAGTAGACAGTATTATTTAAATATCACTTAAATTATTGCACACAAAAATATTTTTACCTATATATAAAACCATTGTAATGAAAACCACAGTTCCCATCATCCAATTGAAATATGATAGGAAAAATATAACAGCTACAATGATGTCAATTATAGTAGGCCCAATACTGAAAAGTAAAAATGACAACAAACTATTGGTAGAATCTGTTCCACGGTCCATAATTCTTAGAACTTCACCAGTTTTACGGCTCAAATGCCATTTCAAACTCAAGTTATGCAAATGTCGGAATAGTGATACCTAAGTATATTTTAAAATATATTCATTATTTATCTAAATATATATTTATCTAATACAGTGGAGCGTCGGTTATTCACACGTTAATTATTCGGCCCGTCAATTATCCACTGTATACAAATTTATTTATAAATTTAATTTAATTTAGTTGTATCATTCGTTATTTTCTTTTATCGTGTACATATTATGAAATGCGAGATTATTTTATTATCTACTATGGCTCACTCCAAAGTAGATAATATGTTTGTACATAATCTTAAATTTAGCAAAAAAAATTGATTATTATTTCAAATAAATACATTACATATATTTTTTATGTTATGTATAAACATTATATTTAGTATTCTATCTAGTAAATAAGTTTTTAACTTTATTTTAAAATTTTTTATGGTTGTTTGATTATCCTCAAAAATTGATTATTCGCACCCTCTTTGGTCTCAATTAGTACGGATAATCGACGCTCTACTGTATATAAATGAAAACTCACTTCGACTTCTCGTTTAGTATATTGTTGTACTCTAATCCATAGGTAACTTCTGAAATTATTCAAGAAACCCATTCCAAGACCTCCTTGTAAAAACTTGATACCAATGTAGGTAAAAATTAAATCCCATCGAAAAACAAGAGGAACAGCAGTCAAACTGTCGACTAAGAATGAAATCAAATATATTAATTTATGCCGCTTATAGTTATTAAAGGAATATTAAAAGATTAAAATTTAATACCAATTTTAGCACTGTAAAGCGGAACATATACATTGGCTACTCTTCCAGCAATAACCAACAAAATACAAGCAACTACTCTTAGTTGTAATGCTATACTTTTTTTTGGCCATATAAAAGGTGCTATCATTTTGACTTTTCGAATCATATTGTTCCATGTTGACGTTTCTTCCACTCGATCAGACTAAAAAATTATTATTATTAAATATTATTTCTGTAAAAATATAAAGTATTGACAAAAATACAGTGACTAAAAAGGGTCTTGAATGATACATTTGTAAATCACATTAAAAAAATACAGTATATAAACAAAACTAGTAAAAAAAAATATATATCTAAGTATTTTAAACACTAAACAGTACAAATAAGTATTGTATAACAAATAAAAATGAAGTAGGTACCATTATAATTAATAATTAATTTTTTTTTGTTTTTAAAAGCCATAGACACTTCACATAGATAACACATAATAACCAACATTGAAAAACTAATTATTTGCATATATTTAGAATAATCTTTTATTATTATTATAAATGAAAAGAATATTAAGTGGAAGGAAGACTATCCAGTGATAGAATCAAGAACTCAAAATCTACAAATCAAGATCCAAAAAATTACCAATATCAACTGAGTTGTCTCTTGTCTGGCATTATTTTTTCTTTTTTTTTTTAGAAAATAGAAAATAGCCGATTATATTTTGAAACATACCATCTAGGATTTTTAATTCTGTTATTGCTACTCTCATTGGTGAGTAAAAAAAACCCAAGTTTAAATTTTACCACAATCAAAATAGACAATTTTTAAATTATCTATGTTTAAGATTTGTTCATAAAAATCAATTATGCCTTTTAAATAGATTAGACAATACAAAGTTTTGAAATTTTTAGCATTCATATTCTTATGATTATTTAGCTTCTTTATTATTTTAATGAAAAACTCACGTTTTAAAAATCATAATACCATGTATCTTTAAATATATAATTGAATTACATTTTAAAAACTTACATCTAAAAATAAATCTGTTGAGTTGTGTAAGCTAAAGTAATCTCTTGCAGTCATTATTCCAGGTGCTTTTACACCTAAGATTAATAATAAGAAGCTTAAAATATAATTTCCAACGAAAAAACCGAATTCAATTTGACCATTTAAACTGAAAATAAATAACTATTATAATATGAATATAATTAAATAAAAATATATAGTAAAAATTATTAACTGACTTATGTAATTTAATCCACCAATCATCTCTTTTTATGGTAATGAAAGCCAGATTTTCAGTAATGAATATTAATATCCAGAATATGAGCAAGATTAAACCATGTCCACGTGCTGGCATTGATGGTAAGAGACTTTTTCTTTCCATTAGTACAAGTTTTGCTGATAATGGAAATACAAGAATCATAACGAGCATATACACTGCCTAAATAATTAATGTTATATTAAGACAAGTAAGATAGTTAAGCCAGGTGGGTTCCACCTATTCAATTTTTTAACATGTACTTACTTGATAACCGTAAACAACACCGTGTTGATTAATGTGAATGTCAATAAAAAACTTAGCCACTGCCAATAGGGGAAGAAGAAATGTAATGATCATCTGAACATAGTATAACCTGGATTGGGGAATTGCTGCCTGCGATAGAGGCGTGCTGTATTTTCTGTACATCGAGCATTGAGCCGTGCCAAATAATATCATGTACACAGCCAATGTGCCAGCAACTGTGGTTTCCACAAAACATTCTGATGACTTGTTGACCCATTGATCAATCAATGAACCGTTTGGACAAAACATTTTCAACCGACTTGAATTCATAAATTATCATAAAAATACAATTAGACATGAGTAATTACATATAAAACATATAAATAAGTAATTACAGTAATTACATATAAATGTTTGCAGAATATTGTCTCAATGATAAAATGTACATGCATATAACACGAAAGTTAAATATAATTTGTTATATAAACGTCTATAAAAAAAAAAAAAAGTACGTGACAAATTTAAATTGGAGAACATTAAAAACCCCTTTAGAAACAAATTACATGTACCGAAGAATACAATTTACAACTATAAATAGCATGTGGTCGTCTCAAACATAAAATTAGGTTTATTTATTTAGGGGGTTGGATTGATTTATTGCAAATAATTGTGTAAATAAAACCGTCATCCGAGTGTTTAACAAACGTGAATTATCGGCATTGAAATTGGACGGATCGCGAAGAGGTCTGTTACTATTTTGATGGATAAAAAAAATAATCGTTAAAATGAAACTCACTCAAATTTGCTGATGTTTCATGGGCACCTACTTATATTATAATTAAAAACTAAAAACTAAAAGAACATTATGTACATTAATTCTTTTATTTTATGAATCATCATTATTTATTATCATAATAATATTGTTATCATTATTTATTATCAAATGATATCATTATCATTATTTTTGTTTGTAAAATTTTAAAGCGCGGCAGCTGGCCGTGACCAGTGTGACGCTTTTAGCGAGTTGGATTTATATCAATATTCAATCCACCTTGGGTTTTAGGTTTTTTAACTGAGGTGGCTGTGGACATTTTAGTATTTTATAGTATTATCTTCAGCAGCTGCAGTTTGCTGTGATCACAATTAAAGTTATATTTAGATATACACGTATACGTCATCTTAAATCGTGGGTGTGATTAAAAGTCACTGTCAAAGCCGTGTCAAGGTGGGTTATGGGCGTTGTGGTCATTGATACTAAACTGTTTATTCAGTTTATTGTATTTAATGGCCTTAATGCACTTACCTACTCGTGTACGCAGGTCGGTCACTGTCATGTCGTCATTTAACTCGGACGCTCTGCAGTGCTATAGCTTGTAACTCACAAGCATATACACCAGTGATGTCCAACCTATTTTGTTCGGCATGCCATTTTGGTAAACAATTATCTCCGAGCGGGCCACCAAATATAAAAGTACAACATAAGCGCAATTTGGGGGGGACTAAGCCCCCTCAAAATCAATTAAAGCCCACCCCAAAATGGTTTGCATATATCCCTTTCTACCTTTATATATCTCAGGGAGCATACACACAGTACATGCATGAAAATTATAATATAGCCCCCCCCAAATTTAAAACTCAAATTGCGCCTATGAAATACAATGATCAGTATATCAACTAATGAAAATAAACTGATTTATACATTTGTGACGGGCCACATACAATCCTTCGCGGGCCGCGGGTTGGGCACCACTGATATAGACCTTAAGAGGACCCGTGGCGTCATTTTGGGGGGAGGGTCAGGGTGTGCGGTTCACCCCTTACTTTTAAAATAGTTCTAATTGGCCTACACCCTGATGAAATAATGCACGATTATTAACATGATTAAAATTAAATTGTATTTTAAATATTTTGATTTTTATATTGACATTTATCAATATTAGTTTACTTGTCAATCATTGAATCATGGTTACAACTTTAAATTACATTGATTATAGACAAATATTGTACTATAAATTTTTTATCGTATTTTAGTTTTTAAATTTATTTTTACTATTTATGTTGATGTATTGATTCGGTCCATGATGTATGGGAATATTTGAAAGCAAAAAAATGTACACAATATAATACGTATATAGTATATTTATTTTTATATGGCCTGCTTGATACTTCACACACCCGAAATGACTCCCCCGAAGAGGACGTTATACCCGCACGTGTTGTCTCTGTCTTACTAACGCCAAAATTGCAAATTTGCGTTCAACAGAACACATTTTGTGATGTTAGCTTTAATATAAGAATAAATTTACTTATCATCAAATTTAAAGGTAATAATATTATCTATTAGACAATGATGTCATGTGCTTTTATTGATATTATCATTTTAAAGTGAGTTATGATCATTTTTAAGTTGTAATATTTTACATATAGCTAACATTGATTATAAATAGTATTTATAATCAATGCTATAAACTTTAAAACGATAATATCAATAAAAGCATATAATAATATTCTTACATTTAAATTTGATGATAGGTAAATGTATTCTAATATTAAAGCTAACATCACAAAATGTGTTCTGCTGAACGCAAATTGCTATGACGTACGTTAGTAAGACAGATGAGATAACACATGCAGGTATAACGTACTTTTAATAGTATTTAATAATATATATCTAATATAATATATATGATATAAAATATCTGGTTGCGAGTGAGAGTCCGAGGATCTGTGTCTGGTGTCATGTAAGCACAGACTACAGACCATATTATTATGTCTAATGTTAAAAGTAATTTTTATTTTATACCTACGTTAACATAGTTTCTACATCGCGTAATCTAATATATAACTCTTTATGGGTTAAATCAATGGTGGTTTTAGAGGGGGTGGGGCAAAAATAGGGAAATATGTATTTACAATTTTACATATTGTGTTATATTATGCAAAATATTATAGCCCTTTGAGACTTGTCAAAAACTTTCTGTCTGCTTCTGGTTTAACTTAGGCCACTCGGCCAACGAAAACTGGTCGCATTCGTGAATCCCTCCCAATCCACTTTAATATTACATAGGTACCAGCAACGAGCGGTTTATTGTCGAAAGTCTCAACACTACGTGGTTACTGATTAGATGAGATCAGCGATCAGACGTCCCTTGTGAAAATGGTTAAACCTACTAAACCTAAAACCTTACTTGAAGACTAGGGATGGCAAATTATTTGAACTCTACGTGTCAAAAATTACCTTTTTTTCGAGTGTACCATACTACCATGAAAAATATGATATATTCAAATAATATTTAATATTGTAAGAAAAAAATTATCATAATTTTTTTGTATAATATTAATTTATTAATATTAAAAATGATAGTTTAGGTACATAATAATATAATTACATTAATTTGTTAATAATTATTTTTTTAATGTGATTTTTTTTTTTTAATACTTAATGCCAATTCGTTGATATTTGGTTTATAAAAATATTTTAATTTTTTGCGCGCCTGCTCGGGCACGTGTGCCATGATTTTTCCATCCCTACTATGTATAGACATTATTGAATATTGATAAATGATAATAATATATTATATTTATTGTTACAGATACGTAACATCTTCTCTACATCTTATATTATAAAACCGCAAGCGTTTCGCCCGAAAAACACTTGAGTGCGCTTGCTGTACTCGCCGCAGTTCCTAAAACGGAAAAAAGAATGCGCTCCGGTCGCCGTTATCGCGTCCGGTCGGTTATCAAAAATGTGTTGGACAACTATACTATTACTATTATTATTATTATATATTTCACTTTTATACGGATTTTATAGCGTTTTCCGAGTTTTCCCGTGTTCGCGTGATTTACGATATTTTATATTGGCGATATATTGGCGATTGGGCGTGAGAAAAAAGTCGTTTAATACGTATATATAATAATATAATAAATATAAATAATGAATAAAATACACATCGAACGGATATTTCAGATATTTACAAATATATTTTAAAGAAAATCAACGAGAATGTCTGTGTGTGTGTGTGTGTGTAATGAAATACGAATTGAACGATTACGACGCGAATTCGGTGACGGTTCGGAAACGGTTTAAGTGCTCGAGATTTGACGTCGGTTTTCAACTCAAACTGTAGTCGGTAGGATTAGGCGCTAGGATAGGATAGGAATTAGGCAGGTGTACCGAGATCGAATCCCGCCCCGGCGACGTTCCCGGCGGCGCTTTGATTAACACTGCGAGTCATTTTTTGCATTTTTTTTTCCAATGTTTTTTTATTTTTATATGATTTTGCCGGCGACGTCGGTATATTTTTTTTATTACTCGACTAATAAAAAGCAGTATTTCAACTTTTATGTACTATTTTTTTTTTTTTTGAATATTGCGAGTGTTAAATATACGTGTTTTTTGTAATAGTACTTATCGACTACCACCGAGTATGTTATATTATATTATTTATAGTATATATATTATATTATATGTAAACACAATTTGTGTAGTGTGTACGTATGGAATATTTATTAAAGTCATATAGATCGGGTATGCACACTAATATTTAATTACAACCTGATGTGATAAATGTATTGTGGATTATTTCACTTATAATAACTCATAATGCTCACATCGTCCGCGATCCGACGCAGTCGGATTGCCTACCTGAGGGGTTTGGTAACACTTAAAGTATATTCAATTTTTAGCAAATAAAAAATTCAGATTTCATAATTTGCGCCCACAGAGTCTGCCATTCGACGCAGTAAATAGGACGTAGATGGGACGTTATAACACTTCGTTCGACTTAAACTTTTTCCCCTACTATACGACATCAGACTTTCGACGTCAGGAGGTATAACAATCCGCCGTAGGCGGATTGCCCAGCACAGGTATCGATTTGCATCGACTGAGGACTGATAGCTAGACACTCTATTACCATTTTTCGTACTTATTTATTTTTTATACATTCAAAAAAGAACCGGGCAAGCCTCGAGACAAACTATATATAATGTGATAGATTTCTAGACACCCGATTGGTAACACTTAAAGTATATTCAATTTTTAGCAAATAAAAAATTCAGATTTCATAATTTGCGCCCACATAGTCTGCAATTCGACGCAGTAAATAGGACATAGAAAGAAAGTTAACACTTTGTTCGACTTAAACTTTTTCCCCTACTATACGACATCAGACTTTCGACGTCAGGAGGTATAACAATCCACCGTAGGCGGATTGCCCAGCACAGATATCGATTTGCATCGAATGAGGACTGATAGCTAGACACTCGATTACCATTTTTCGTACTTATTTAATTTTTATATATATTCAAAAAAGAACCGGGCATGCGACAAGACACGGTATTACACCGGTTAACGACTGATAGCTAGACACTTAGTTACCATTTTTCAAACTTATTTAGTTGTGTATAAATCAATTTTCCCAAAAGATATGACGTTCGACATAAATTTTGTCCCCTACTATACAACATCAGACTTTCGACGTCAGGAGGTATAACAATCCGCCGTAGGCGGATTGCCCAGCACAGATATCGATTTGCATCGAGTGAGGACTGATAGCTAGACACTCTATTACCATTTTTCGTACTTATTTATTTTTTATACTTTCAAAAAAGAACCGGGCAAGCCTCGAGTTGAACTATATATGTGACCGATTTCTAGACACCCGACTAGCATTTCCAACCGAATTTCCCTAGGACCGATTTTCACTCGACCCCCTCGAAGGCGCCGGAGGCGGCTTCCACAAGCCGGGAATCGAGGCATATATATATAATAATAATTTAATAAACAATATTATTATCGACGCCACGAACGTCTTATCAATTCCCGACAACAACCGCCTTATCATCATTCATCCCGATAGAAGACTCGCAGTACTACCAATCAGCGACAGGTCTTCCTTTTTTGAAAACTTTCCACTTTCAAGCTCTTCCATCCGTCCTAGGGTATTCACTTACAGCGAGTTTCACTCAAAGCGAGTTTCACTCAGAGCGAGGCACACTCACAGCGAGGCACACTCAGAGCGAGGCACACCCGCAGCTAGTCATAATATAAAATAATAATTCATGTTGTGTTCTATGATTTTTAGATTTAGGATTTTAAAAAATTTTTTATTAAAACTAAAATACTTGCATAGCGCCAGGTAAAGTATGTATAATATAATTTATTACAAAATACAAATACATACTTTAAAGGAGCTCAATATACGTTATTTACAAATTGATTATCTTCTAAATTATATATGGTTAAGCTTATTATTAAAATATGACCCCTTTAACATAATTTAGTGACTTGGGGGATTGGTCCATTAAAATTTATCGAATCAGTTAATATTAATACTGATCAATGTATTATGAAACTCGGCATAGGTATTAGTATTGATTATAAAACAGACTAGGATAGTATGTAATAATAATTGTAATACAGTAAATTCCCGTTACAACGAATACCAATACAACGAAAAATCCCGTTATAACGAAAGTCATAGAAGTCCCCTGCCGAAAATCAGGGCTTATAAAGAGCTTATTCGAATTTTCGTTACAACGAAATTTTCGTTATGACGAAAAAAAATTCGGTCTCCTGGAGTTCGTTGTAACGGGATTTTACTATATTACAATCAATGTATTAGATATAGCCATATACCTATAGGTAGTAAATTAGTAACACATTAAGTCAACTGGACTTGATGAGTTAACTTAACAGTTAATTTTTAAGAAACAAATATTTTACGCGAAACAACTTTAGTTTTACTATTTTTAAATTAATAATGGGACTAACCATATTTTTTATCCGTATTTAACACGGCGTATTGTGTTATTATTTTTCTATTATAATTATATTAAATTATGTTATTATTGTAAATTGTTACAACCTATCTTGTTTTGTAATTTTATTATTTATTCTGATTTCTGAAATATTTAAAACATTATTAATTCTTTCAGTCGACTATTATTATCAATTTTTTTCTACACATTTTATAACGTAATTTTTACGAATTGCAATAAATGTATTATGGTTGTTTCGATTGTAAAGATAATCCGTGGAACTAAATCACATTGACACGAGGTTTAACATTTCACAAAAGTATATTGGTAGATAAATAACATAAATAGTATTATTTTAACATTCAATTTTACACATATTTCAATGTTACATTGCAGTAATTAAAAAAGGTTTTATCTACTTATCTTCTTTCCATATTATTCGATTGATAACTTTTTTTTATGAAAAATAAAATTATTGCGCCCATGAACAAACTTTAAATGACGGGATTGTGAAAAATGCAAGTAAGTTTATAGATATATATTTTTGCCGATTGTAATATTTAGGTACATCATGCATAATAATTATAATAATATATAATTATATAAACTCAAGTTGGTTTGAACCATATAATTATTGCCAATACAAAACCACGCGTGAATTTAATGATAGAATACTATATCGTTCAAGCATTATTACCAATGCTGGAACGTATTTAACCCGTATATAGTAATCCAACGTATTGACTGGTGAGGGTGAAGACTGTCAATTTTTTTTTTAAAAGTAACAACACCACGGTACACGGACAGTACCTGATTATGCATACCAATTATTTTAATTTCTATACATTATAATAAAAAAATTGTATAATTCGTACATTATATAATAGGAGTACGAATAACCTACCTTTATAAACGCGATAAGGTTTAAGGGTCAAGAGATAATCAATTCGCCACGGTGAATGGTGAAGCGTTTACAACAAACACGTGTAATCTTGCAAGAATTTCTTATAGGAGGGTTTTTCTTACATTTTTTTGGTGACTGGTAATGTAACATTGTAAATATAGCAGGCCAATTATAAACCATATCAAATTTCTTTATATTTTTTTGATGATTTATTTATAGTTAGTTAGGTTTAATCTCGCTTACCTTACGTGCGTGTTTAAGGTGTAGAATATTGTTGCATATTCGTTTGATGACTGATGGAGAGAGATATACAAAATTAACCAATTGCACAATATTGTTATAATTAGAGATGATATAGAGAATAATCGTGATTGATACTCGAAATATTATCTTGGAATATAGATATAGCCCGATAAATAACAAATAAAAACTAGAGAGTATAGGTTATTGGTACTTGAATATAATTTCGAATAATTATAGGATTTTATAACAAATATTTTTCATATTATACGAATACGTAATATTAGATTATATTAACATAATATTATGTATATAACAAATATATAACTATAAAAGATAGTTAAAGATATCATTGTCGAATAATAAATTATTTCAAAAACGAATTACAGTTATAAGGCGTTCCTTTTTTCCACTTCAATATTGTGCTTCAAATTAAATGTTTTTATTGTTCAATGGCGTGAGACGCATCAGTTTATTCAAGGCTAGTGTTGTATCTGTGCCAATGTATCAAGTAATTATTATTTATTTTTATAGTTAATAGGTACCGTTTGGAAGCAAAGAAACTACATTTTTTAATTTGTTGCAATTCTACGTGCCTCGAAAAAATATTTTTGTTTTTCGACGTACTTACCTTGTTATTCACTATTTATAATTACGTATTATTTATTCCTTTTTATGTTAGATCCTAACACGGAGGGTACTGCGTTACCATTACTTAGCCCCCATCTGGGTAGCATAGTTTATAGAAAATCAAAACAAAATATCATCAAGGCTAAACAACCTTAAGTCGGGACTTGCCCGATATACTAACTCCAATAATTAGGTATCTATAATATTAAAATATATTCTGGTACTCTACAGATTACATAATTTATATTGTCGTAAAAACATATACTACCTATACTTATTGTTCGTGTAAAATGTGTCTCACATTATTTTCATTAAAAAACCACAGAACAAGTCTATATAAACATTTCAAAATATATTATTCGTATACCTACACTTATTAATACGATTTTAATTATTTAAATACCAGTTGAACACCTCAACATAAACGATAAATGAGAATGTAATATGATATATATTTATATGTTATATCTATATTATATTATATGTATTATAATTTATGATATTCTAATCATTATCAGGAGCCAATGTAGGGTTGCATACACACCCGCATTACTTGGAATTATAAGGATAATTCACAGCGTTAATAACCATACCTTTTTTATTGAATAATTTATAAATGTACAACAATATGTGTTATGCATAGATAATGTTTAATCAACGGGTTAATAATATTGTATGATTAGTATATAATAATGTATTGTAAATATATTAGATATATTATGTAAATCCCTGGACCACTTGCCTATATTCCATTATTAAATAATTGTTATGGATTAGGCTAGCAATAGTTAACTGAAATTGTGTATAATATACATATATTTGTCCAATTATTAAATGTTTTTATAATTGTATAGCATTTAGTTAATATGTCCTTTAAGCACCATGTTTATTAATAACTACGATTAGTTTTGCGTAGGATGGATCATACGATTAAGACTTTGTTAAAGTATTAGAGACACAAATATGGAATTCTTAAATTTTACAAGACCCTTATTTTTTTATCGTAATGTTAGGTTGCAAAACTACTACTAATTTCTAATTTTTGAATGGCAACACTTACGTATGTTAATACCAATAATTTATAAACTATATTTTATCTATAAATGTTAAAATCAACACTATAAGTCAGTTTCCTTCAAAAATTAATTTGTATTTAGAGATATCATATAAGAATATCTATTGCAGGGTATGTATTTTTCATTATACGTTTTCAGTCCTTCAGAAAGTATTTTACTAATTTATTGTTATCCATTTATACTTAACAATATAATTCTATTAAAATTTAAAAGTTTTTAATTCTTATTTATGTGGAATGGTGCAGTCTCGAAGTTTTCATACCATTAGTCATAGGGTGGAGGGGGGGGGCTATGACACGGTAAGAAGCTTATTACGTATAAGAACTGTATGCTTTGATTTTAAATTAACAATTATACTATATTAATAAATTAATTTTTACGTAAGACCAACTTTTAAAATAACTATTTGTAACCATTAAAATGTTTAAAAAGTGAACTGTAAACTTGTATAATGTATGTGGATGGTATCAATTTAGGTTGGTTTAAAGACTAAAATGAACTATAACAAACGGTAGCCTCAAAAATCACCATGATTAAGCACAAAAAAAAAATTATTTTGTTAATTTATCCATTCATGAAAATTAAGTCTGTTGTATATTATATAACGTGGGATAATTAACTATATATAATGGGAATATTTGACATCCAAATTAACTTGTATAAAATTACTTAAAATATTTGGTTTAAATAATTTTGTTAAAAACAAGTTTAAAAATATTGAAATTTTAAGTTTAATAAAAAAGTATAACACAATAAATATTGTATATTATTTACTTCGTAAATCATTAATTTAAATTTAAATGAGAAAATAATAATACAAATATGTATTTGTTTTGTGATCAAAAGTTAATTAAAATATATTAACATCGTATCGAATTTGTGAATTCAAATAGATGAAATATTTTAAACTTTTACAATGAGATTGTTCATATTATGTCTACACTTAAGTTTCATAAAGTTATAAGTTAAATTCATATCTGTACCCACTTTACTGCAAAAGTTATTTAACTTACTCACAGGACAGCTACAGTATTTTACGTTTATATATTAATACTATAAACATTCAACGTATAAATACATGTGTAGAGTAATACTGCAGCTATTATAAACGTGTAGATGTAGATGTACACAATTTCCTTAATTATATAGGTAAATATAAATAAATGGATGAAGTTTGCATTTAATGTTATTGTAAAATAATTTGATAGTTACAGTTAAAAAAATATTATCAATTATTGTTAGTGTGTAATATATATTAATTTAATATACATGATTGTAATTGGTCTTTTGAATAAGAAAGTGTAATATTTTTTTCTTTCTTTCAATTTTTTCCTGTTTTTTATTCATTATAAATATGTTTTCAATCTGTAAAATTTAAACTTGCAACGAGCGAAAGTGACGATGTGTTGATTAGATCGTTATTTTGTCTTACATCATTTGAAGAATCCACCGATGGAACTGTATGGCAGAATTCCAATTTTAACATTACATTTTAAAATACTTAACATTGTGTCAAAATAAATCATATTTTCCGACTAGATTTGAAAACAGTTTGTGTACCTAGTCCAAATATTTATTTTTCAGAAGCTCTGATTTAGTGTTATAAATTGTAATGTATATTTATAATTTATATCCAGTATAATATATCACTACATTTATATTATTTTCGTCAAATAAAAAAAATGAAAATAAGAATAACTACATTAAATTCCACAAATTTATGTATATTTTTGAATACATAAATAATTTTGCTCGGAATTCGACTTCATATTGTTAAATAGAGTCGTACAAAAAAAAAACCATGTAAGTATACTTACATTGTTTACGTAAACAATTTTTTTTCCATTAAAAACATTAATAACTAGTACTAAAAATGAATTCAACAGTATTAACGAGCTAATGGTGTACCTTCACTTAAGAACGCAATGCTAATAACGACAAACAACACTAAAGGTCAACTGTATACACACAATACACATCATATATTGTGTACACATGTTTGACATTTAAGTACTATTACGGTGCGTAATTAGGCGCATACTCATAATCGAAGCACAATAATTAGTAAAATAATTTCTATTTACTAAAATAGAACATTCTAGGTACGTATCTACGTGGTTAATATAATGTATAATAAACCCAGATACTTTTTGGTCTTACGTGTCCTTAAACAATGTACTTACAATGAAATAACATTGTGTAGTTGTGTAACGCAGTTTGAATGTATATTGTTCCAGACTTCCAGTTATAAGTATAATAGAACTTTCATCCATCGCTAACACTAAGTATAGCTAGGTTGAGAACACTTTTGCACAATACGAAATAAATAGTTTTAGAAAGTCATATTTTTAATTTTAACTCTGTCTATCCGAAGCAATATTAATAAAATTATAATTAATTTTCAAAAATAAATACTTTTAGTACCTAAAAATTAAATGAAAATTTTCAAATGATTTAAGTTGTCAAAGCGGTCTTTAAATACATATTAAATGCAAAACAAATAATATACAATATAATATGTTAATTAAAAAGTTAGTAGCTATAGTAGCTGTAATTCGAAAATATATAATGCAGACATTGTATGCAGTTTTTTTCAATATAATATGTGACTAAAAGCCTACCTTTTACGATGGTCTAAAATTAAAAAAAATCCTTATATTTAAATTTTTTTTTGGAAATTTGAATAGCCATTTTTTAAAGTTAATTATTTGTAATATGGAGAAAAAAACAATTTTAAAATCTGTTGAATTTTGAATGAACGAAAGAAACAAAAAAATACAGTATAATATTGAGGAAAAAATGTATAGTTTTAGTAACTATATAATGCTAGGCAATCCAAACCGTAATAAAGAATTAGTACACTACTCATTGAAATTGTATTTAATATTTGTTTTTTTAATGTTGTTCAATATGTTGATTATACACTGATAATAATATATAAGTTAATTTTAACTCCATTGTGGCCTAGATCAAGTATAGTTTAATATGAAAAAAAATTAAATATGTTGTTTTTAAATTATAATAATTGACCTAGAAAATTTTAAAAGTACTTACCTAAATAATAATACTGATAATAATATTAAAAAAACTCTAGCGAGGTCATTAATATAGTGATATGTGACATCATTCACGATACCTATTTATGTTAAAAATCTATCAGTGCATTATACAGGTATGCAAGTAACTTAATTAAACTTAAGGTAGTCTTCATTTTTATTTTATTTCAACTTATTAATTTAATAAAATTAAATTTGCTATTAAAAAATAAATAAAAAAAATGTTTTTGTTGTGTGTTCTTTATAATCTATTGAATTAGCATTTAGCAAATTAGTGATGAAAGTGTGAAAACCATACATTTTTCTAGAATATTATGATGTATTTTTTGAAACTGTAGTTTCTTACATTCATTCAAAATTCAACTGATTTTAAAATTGTTTTTTCTCCATATTACAAATAAATAACTATACAAATCTTCGAATTTTCAAAAAAAATTTTTTTTTTATTTTAAAAATTTAACTACAATATCTGCTTAATATTTAAAATTACAGCTACTGACTTTCTGATTAATTTATATACTGTATAATTTTATTTGCAATTTTCTGTTAATAAGAAAATATTTTATATAGTTAGCAATCTGTTTATTTTGTTCATTGCAGAGTAGTTCAATCACTATGCTTAGGTTGTGTTGAAGTTGACTGTTTCTAATATTTGTTTATTTTCCAAGACTTTGTCACGATTTTTGATTTATTATATTTTATATTGATCTATAGTTAATCTTCTGGTTCTTTGGAAGACAATTTGTTCTTTGGATATAATTTTGCTTTTTTTATAGTTACGAAATAAGTTTAGAGTTTATTATTTATATCATTGTATTTAGAAGAATGATTAGTATGTAATCTGTACTATAAATATGTTTATAGGTATTTATTTTTTTTTAGTTTGGTGATTGGGATAATATTATGTTTATATATTTTTCCGTTATATTGGTATTTTTCCTTATCTCCGTATCGCACTTACATATTTAGTAGTTTTTGGTGATATTTTTGAGGTTATGTATAACTATAAAACAATAATAGTAAATAATAAGCCCGGAACTTTTATTTCGATTAAATTTTTTTTATGAGAACCTAAAATTTAATAACTTCATAAAAATACCATCCTAGAATCAGGTTTGCTTTTTAAATTATTTAATATAAAAGGTTTATAAAAATATAAAAACAAAACTAATTAAAATAATACTTTATTTTTATAGTGGATTTACTACTTCGTGTTTATGTAATAAGATGGACACTTAGGATAATTTCAGTTTAGTACCAAATGTTATGGTATAATCGGTAGACATATACCTTTGATTAGTAAGAGTTTATAAGAGTACATAGTACATAGTTTCTTCAACGAGAGAGGACTGATAAATATTTTTCCAAAATAAAGAAAAAAATATAAAAAGCTTAAATTATAGGTAATAGTTGACGCATGCTAACGAGTACATGTATGTAGTCTGAACTTTTAAGTATACAATTAGGAACATTCATTAATTTTATTATTTTTTTTTTTAAACCGTTTTAATTTATTACGAAAAAAAGTTAATCCAAAATAAAAATCATCAAATAAAACAAAACGTAACAATTGTTTTTATCTTTTTATTTCATTTTTTTTTACAATTATCGATTTTTTTTTTTTTTTTGGTAAAAAAGAAGAAAAAACGATAAATGAATTTACTACGAAGAGAAAAATACTTGTCACAAAATATTTGAAAAATGCAGGGAGTGGTTAAGCTTTTGGATTGGTTTTTTATTTGGCAACCGTCGTTTATTTAATTATTATTAGATACCTATTACATACATTTTTTGTGACATTTAGTAGATGTTTGATATTTAGTGGTTTCATCAGTTATTGCATTATTGCGTTACATTGAAATAATACAATTGTTTAGAAGAAGGTACATTTATACAGTACCTATTAACTGTTATAGTTTAAACACATAATTAAATATGGAATCACAATAATTAGAATACATAATATTTTGAGATAAGTATTGAAATATTTATAGTAGACAAACTTAAACAATTATTTTTATTAGTTTGTAAAAGGTCACTTATATGCTGATTGTTTGAAACAACTTTTTCAAAATAATATTTATTACACCTATACAAGCGCTCTCACTAATACGAGTGAAAAATGATATTCACTAGTTGTCTACTTAAAAATATTTATGGTAAAATATACTTTGACGAGCATATTACATATACAATATGCATATTGTAAATTTGTAACTTATAAGTATAGTTTGCGGTTACCTGGTCAAATAATTATTTCGAGAGTATGAGTTTTAACATACTTTGCATAACATAACAGCTTCTGTCTGCGTGTTTCCCCGCACATACAATGTACAATACACATAGTAGGTATATACAGCAAAACATGCTTTGACTGACCAGTGACCATAGTGCACTCGAGTTTTATACGGATAGAGATTAGGTGTTGTCAGTCCTAAAAATATTATATTTGCTTTGATCAGTTGTATCAAACACACGAAAATACATTTACCGAACAGAAGCGGTTTTTATGCGAATTATGTTTGAATAATTCCACTGATACGTAATAATTTGACAAGCTATACGCTCGTACGCTCCGTAATGATATCGAAAAAAAAAAAATAATAATATAGATACATAGTAATGATATGTTTCTATTGAGCGAGTGTACGACTGATGTTTTTCCTAGAGGATTAACGCTATTCAATCGTATGAATGAGAATTAAACGAGAAAATAATATATATAACCGTTATATATGTATAATGTTTGTTGAAAAATCAATTTTATAAGACATTGTTGCATTACAATTAATATTATATTTTTTAATGTATGGATAAAATGTATATACTATATGTATAATGTATGTATGTAAGAATTTTTTATTTACGTTTATAAAATTTCAACACAAATTAAAAATGTATACATATGTATAACATTTTTTTTAATGCGTTAAAAATGTTAGTTTCAAATGAAATACGAAAGCGAAATGATTTGTACTGATTTTAATCTACTGTTAGGTATTTCTTTTTCCGAAATCGCTTTTTTGTCCATAATAATACATTGGTTAATGTCGGTCTTTAAAGTGTTATTGCTATGCATTTTTAATAATTTTAAATATTTTAAATTGTATGTGGCCACGAACAATTACTTTAATTTAAAACTTAGAAAATATTTTTTGAACTAATAGAATGAAAAATAGTTTTTTATTTGTTTATAAAGTGTAGTGTTATTTTCAAATTTGTAATATTTACATTTAATCTACTTGAATAAATTATCTTGAAAACATTATTGCGGTAAGTTGTAATTTAGCCGTATGTCGTTGAATTTATCAATTTCAGAAGTCCAATTAAAAAAGGTTATGAATGCAGATACGGCACTTGAAAAGTTGAAACACCCATTAATTTTTAATTTTTTTTCTGCACAATTAGAGAAAAGTTGCTAAAATGACTGAGCTGTGAGTAGTTTTTTTTAAATATAATGTTTTTATACATTCATGCGTGATGATACTTGCTTCTGTAAAGAATACTTGACCCGGTTGCTATCTATTAATCATCGTATATAATGCGGTAAATATAGCTGCCATTAAAATGATATGTCCAATTTATATTGATCAAATATTGTAAACGATTTAACTATCTGTCATTGTACAATATAACAAGTAACAGCTGGTGAATACAGTAAGAAAATAAAATACATAACTATACATAAGAAAAAACCGACTTAATAATTTGTATAATTGAAGTCCTTATACATGACATTTATGGCTCTTTTTATATAATAATCATATAAGACACAATTTATGCATATTATCCAATATTAATATACACCTTTTGCCAAAGTCATGATAAAGGAGTATTGATTTTTATTATTTGAAAAAAAACGAAAACATTTATTAGGGCGTTTTTGTTGTAATAGTGATACAATTTATTCAAAATATTTATTATACATAATATTATATACAAAACACACATATTATACTTAATATACAAGTATAATATATGTAGGTGTATATGTGTGTGTGTGTTTACATAAATTACAGTAATAGCGATATAACAGCCGTGTGTTATTTTCCTATAAACATTATAAAATATACATTTTTTTATGACACAATGCGTATTATGTCTCCCATTACTGTAAAATGTATATTTTATTTTACAACAAAATGCTTCATTTTATGAAAACCTGCCTTGTTAGTTGTATTATTAGGTACTCCACTACATCATTATTACGGTATTATAATATACGAATCAGTTTTATTTATGCATTTATATTTTATCCAAGCTTTCAGTATGTGGAAAATAAAGACATTCATACTCTTTAGTTATAAAACTATATTCGTTTTTCAAATTATTATTATTTTTGTACCGTCGACGTTGAATTTTTAATTTTGCTTTTTAAATTGAAATACATTTTTATAATATGATTAGTGTTACATTACAATAAATATCAATAATGTTTCATCTTTGATTTCATTAAGATTATAGATAATAAATTAAAATATATTTTTAACTAAAAACTAAAATTAATTTTTGCACAATATAAAATCTATACAGTTATTTTCCTTTTTCCTTAATAAATTATTATTAATAAGTGTTTTCAAAATGTTGTCACATCTTAAAAGGTTAAAACTGTTGTTATTTATTGAAGTATAATCGAATTAAAAAATATGACAATAAATTGGAGACTTTGATGATACAATTGAATTATACCAAAGAATTTGATATATTAAATTTATAATCAATATTGGCTTCATACGTAAATAAGAACAAATTAATCTTAAGAATAAAAACAAAGTTTTAGGTTTAAGTTTCCCAAATCAAAAAAGCTTTTAAATGTGTTTTACTTCGTTAAAATTTTCAAATGTAAATAAATAATTCATATTATTAACAAGTTTATGCAGTTTACTACTTTACTAGGTTTACTCGCCCATAATAGTATCCCATCGTTCTACATACAAGGAAAATAAATTACGTTTATTGAAGTGAACTAATCGGGGTAGCCAAGGTAGGTATACAATTAATTGTTTATAATATTGATTATTGTTGTCCGTACTATACAATGCATTTTATACACGTGTATATTGTATAATATAGGTGCTAAGATACCTGATATATATAGATTATAGGTGTATAAATTTCCTGTTAAATTAATTTTATATGTAATTTACAATATTTGGATATAACAAGTTCTTTTATGTCGCGTAACATTTCAATGTTCAACTAGGGAGCTACAATGTAGGTTGTTTAGTGGTATATGTTTTTGTGGTATATGTATTCAATTTTTTTCTAGTAAGGTTACTAAACAGTAAATTTTCTATTATACATTTAATATTTAATAATGAATATTTCGTCATACAGTAGGTACTTACACATTTTTAATTTTTAATTTTTCATTATTTTGTACTTAAATAATTTTATTGTAAACAAATGTACATTTTAATAATTATTTATTTTAAGTGAATTTCTACTAATAACTAATAATTCTGCAAGTTTTTATAATACATGATTTTGAAAACGAATTACTAGGTATACGTGCATATATAATTTTATTAATTAAATTAAATAATTTCAAATTTGCGTAAATAATAGCGATTAAGCCTATTTTTTAAGTTCTCCAAAGAAAAAATGCATAGTGTCTTTTCTTGTCCTCGTCACCTCTACCTTTTTATTTAGTAATGGTTACTTTTAACGCTGAGGCCAATATAACAGTTCTTTTGTTGATGACTGGCGTTATTGTTAGAATATTATATATTATGTATGTTTTTTTTCCCAGTATATCTAGTGATCAGGATTACTTAATGAACTTTTTGTTATGTTAATAATTATTAATTAAAAAAAAAAAAAATATTTAAAATATTATTTTCAAAATATTTAACGATAGCTAAAAAATACATAATGATTTCTAACAGTAATACGAGCAAATGAAAAACGTTGCTACATTGGTATGAAAACGGATAAAATCAAAAAGTTTACGGTCTCGATATTGTTTTTTTTTTCGTACGAAGCAATGTTTGTAGTTTTTGTAGTAAAATAACCACGAGTTCTTCATTCTAATCATTTTGAAGATCTACTACTACGATACGTCCAGGTTATTCATTTGAATGTTATCGTGCTTTCTATCTAATTATGCCGTCATCCTCAGTGTTTCACGAATTTCAATGAATTAAGCTAAATGAATGTGGCGTAAGTGTCCCTTGCAAATAATAATAATAATAATTTCCTAGGATAGGTATTTTGTATTTTATATTATGGATTATTTATACCTTTCATAAAATTGTGCTGATATAATCAATCGCCATTACGATTTATACCAAAAAATGCGATGATCTTGAAAATCCGGTCAGACTTCAAAATAAGTGGTTAAACTATTTTTTAAATTATCTAGTTCAAAACAACAACATTAAGAATTACTATAACAAAATATGTTTTTAAAAGATATGTAATTTTGTTTATATTAAGTATGAAGTAACACATAATTTTTTAATGTATTAAATATTATAAAGTATACTATATTTTTTTTTTTTTACTTATTAGGCATTAAAGTAATAGAATAATTTTTGTATTAGATCATTTTGTGCAGTAAAATAATTTTTTTTATTGTCCTTTTTAAAACAAGACTACCTATTTTTTATTTAACTTTAATTATACTATTATTAGCAGACAAAATTACCTTTAAACATTCTCGACTCTTGCTATTATGGGTACATGTTATATAATACTAATATTATGATTTAATTATTTAATATTTATATTTAGCGTGTACTAAAATAATAAATATATCAATTATAGTTGTTGGCCTGCAACAGAGGAGAGAAATAATAACCACTTGAGTGAGAATTGCACACACTCATTTAAATCACTCTCACCTAACCTATCAGTTATCAGCAATGAACCGGCATCAGCATGTGACGTGTGCAAAGAAATCCTTACACTCAAATAAATAGTGATCAACTGCCCTAAATACACAAAACCACGTAAAATCTTCAACACTCAATCTTCACTAGAACAAACATTGAATGAAAAAGAAATACCGAATGAATCTATACAATTTTACAAAAAAAAAAAAAAACAGTCAAATATTGGAAAAAATTGTTATTAGAATTATTAACAAAATAGAAATAACTTTTCATCGTGAAAAGTGGAATATCAATATAATATAAATAACTAATGTAATACGTATAAGCAATTGACATTTAAAAAATCAAAGTGAGAAAAAAAACGATTGGAGTAATTACTATAGATTTGTCGACTTTTATTGATAAAGCAGTATCTACATTATTTTAATTTATTAATATTAATAATACAATGATTGTCGATTACTCATTCTAAACGAACGTGGTGTTATTCAAAAAAAAATAAAAATAAAAAACATTTACAAATCTATTGTTCCATATAGGTATATTGTTTTAGTTATTATTTTAATATAGACTATATATTGTACCTATAGATCAAAACAATGGTATTGAAGCTACTGCAGCGGCATTCGTGTTGTTATTGAAAGGTAAAATCGCAGCCACGCCGCACCTATTGTATTCAACTGCATTATTTTTTCCTCTACAATTCCAGCCACATTCCCACAATATAATATTATTGTTAGTGTGTACACTGTGTATATGATCAATCAACGCAACTACTTATTGTAGTGAGTACACTATTTGAACATTTCAATTATTATATTCGAACTTAGCGTTATAAACGCATAAACCGGATGTTTTTTTTATAAGGAGTCTCGCAACTCTGTACAACAATTTAAAGCGAGTGTAAGTTGGTAATGGACAAAAGTATACGTAGTAAGGCGTTGCTTTTTTTAAAGTCGGATTTAAGAACCACTATCGTACTTGTACGGACGCAAATCCACATAATCCAGCTAGCTTTGGTTAGCCTAGCTTCGCCATACATACATATTATATCGGTGTTTGCTATTTTAGTCATGCCATAGACACAGATTAGATATTATATACATTATGGTAAATTTACTGCCGTAAATCGTGGAACAATATGTAAATATTTACCTCAATACTGAACATATTTTTTCGTCACTTTTGATACAACGCACAATATTTGCGTTTATATCAGAGCGTTCAGAGCAATAACATATATATATATATACATACATATTGTGTTTTGTAACCTTGTATGGTACTTACCTACTCTATCCCATCGTTAATCAGAACGGAGCACGTTTGTGTAGCCTGTGGAATACTGGATTGTGATAATACTTTAAGTGCATTTATAATTAAATTAATGATGACATTTTTTTGAGTTTATGACGGTTGTGGATCGCTGCAGTTAGAATAAATGTCTAAATATTACACCATAATAACATTTAACTATCAGAACACACTGAATACACATAACTATTTTCTATTTACCAGTATACCTATAATAAGGCTACACAAATTAATGGACATAATATAGTTATTTTAATTTTTTTTTTTAAATCTTCTTTAAATTAATGTTAAATTAAATTAATTTAAATATAATGAAGTGACTGGATTAAATTTATTTACGGTAATTTCGAGTTAATATACATATACTTATTGTTATTAATCATTTCTTAAAAGGTAATTAATATTTTAAAAATCTGTAAGCTCGTTAAAGTAATTATTGACAATTACTTTTATCCGTGTTTCCTTCCGAAAATAAATAAACCTGAAAGCTTAGTGCTCAGTATAAAATGTATAATTTGATATTATTTATAATTTTTTTGTATTATTATTTTTCTATAAGGATTTTAATATTCAGACATTTGAAAAACGCTAAAAATTACTTATGAGTCGATACCTTTAATTATTATAATTATTATATTTGTATATTAACAAATATAAAATAGTAGTAGTGCTTATAACAGTACTTAGATTAAACAAATTATTTAAAAGGAAAATATTTTTCTGTCTTATGAAGCTAACTTGGTACTTACAAGGTTGTATAATATTAAATATTTAGTACTAAATTTTAATGTTATTTAAATTAATAATAATAGTTATATAGGTATGGTTGTATGTATGAAAAAACGTCGCGATGAAAATTAGTTTAAATAATACAATTAAAACTTTATGTTTAGCGTGTTCAAAAATTAAAAAAAAAAAATGTTTTGTTTTTAAATGTTTCGTGACCGTTTTAGGATATTTGATTTGAATTACTCTTTTTTATGGTATATCCACAATGTACATTGTACATACAATTCAAATATATACAACCAAAATAAACACGCTTGTAAAACTAGCTTGGAATGAATAAATTAATTTAATTTGATTATTTAGCTGCACATATAGATAACAAAATTAACTATTTCGCACGCTGCAAACAGTGCAAACTTAATTGAAAAACCACAATAATTCAATAGTCCAAGCACATAGGATATAGTAGTTTGCTTTAAGCAGGGTAACAATGTAAAAGGCACTAGGTAGCAGATATTCCTCTTGTTCTGTGTAGTTTTGGAACGTTTTAATATTTTGTTTTGTATCGCGAGCCATAGTTATGCAAAACAAAAGGTTTTCTAACTTTGTACCAACTAAAACAATAACGACAAATTAGCGAACAGACCGTAAAACCAACGTCAAAGGTTTCTTTTATAGTTTCCCCCTACCGTCTTTAAACGGTGAACATTTATAATTTTCGTTCCCATTCACGTACAAAGATTTTTAAAATAGATGATCGTCTGCAGCAAGATTCTTTACGTTACCTACAATATAACTCACCAAAAGTTTCACGTGAATTTATTCTCAGTTAGGTACTTTGGTATATGTAAATCTCTTTTGGTTATTTTTTTTTTTCTAGACGTGAGAAGAATTACTTTCCCCAAGAAGTTGAGTGATGTGTTCACATTTCACAGGACAAATTGATTCACTTTTAAATGCTTTTATACATCATACGTAATATTATTATACTTATGATGTGGGTAACGATGTATTATATGATGTAGACATATTATTATTGTGTACTTTGTTATAGGTACTATTTATAATATTTGAATTTAAATTTATAACCAAGAAATTTCGTATTATTATTTATATTTCATGGTTAAATTCTAAATAATGTATTATTACCTATTGAATAAGTATGTAGATTTGAAATTATATTATATTATATTTGCATTTCACAAATTTCCTATTAAAATTCAATAATTACCCGTACGCACGTCATGACTACGACACATAATTATATTTATTGAATATTGATATTGTTAATAAAATATTATATTTTGTTTGTTTATAGTTTATATGAATGATCAACAGACTATAAATTTATATTCGTAATTCATAAATCATAAATCGTAAATATTATTTATTCAAATGTTCCAAATAAGTTTTTTTTCCAATTTTAAACTCATAATAAGTACATGCATATTTGGGATATAGTTTAAATCTATTCAATATTTTTGTTGTTTTTCTTAACAAGCTGGTTGTTACAATAGCTGACTGAAATACATTTTAAATTTTAATTATTATTAACAAGATTACACTTATCTCGAGCTCTAACTTAGATGTAAAAAAATGCACGACATGACTATATAATTCGGTAATTATGTATCATACATATGTGTACATACTAAATTACATTATAAAATCAGTATTATGATTTTATAATCAGGATTAGAATATAATATTCACCACTTGCATTAATGAACAATAATTCACTCTTCGGTGCGCCCTAGTAAAATATAAAGTACGCTGAGTTTCGTCACTGGTATATCGTAACTTTGCCACACCCTCTTCGGTGTAGCATATATTATTATAATTAACGTGTTCTAGCATTTCTAATTCTAAGATATTAAAATAGAAGTGTTATTAGTTAGTGCATCAATTCTTCCCGACATAATTATTATTTATTGATCTTATTAAAATGTAGAACGTAGGTAGGTAGTCACTCATACAGTCATACATTATAATAGTACAATTTAAAAAAAAAAATGAATAATATTTTTTCGTAATCAGAAAGAGTATAACATTTAAAAACTACCGAACTCACTAAAAACAATTTAAGTATAAACATTTTGAGTTTATACTTGCATGCTCGGATTTAACGACTTATTTAAAAAATTGAAAAAATACGATTTTTCAAAAGTTTATTAGCAAATTATAAATTATGATAAAAAACATGAATACTATTTTTTATAAAAAATGAAATTGATGTAAATAATTTTCTTTAGCAAACTTATTAATTGTTGTTATTCACAAGTATAGATAATTATATTAATGCATACATTTTTACTCAAAAAATAATACATCATACATTATAGTATGATACAAAATCAGTTATGGTAAATTGAAAATGTAAATTTTCATTACCATGGATATAAACATCTAAATTAGAACTTTAATATTAAATTTATATAATTACTTCACACAAAATTAATTTTATATTATTTACAAAATTTGTAGCACATTTATAAAAATTTATAATCAACACAGTCCGCAAATAAAACAAATACATAATGAATTCTAACAATAACACCTACAAAAAAAAGACGTTCTTGCGTTGGTATGAAAAAAAAACATTTCTAATTCAAAAAGATAAAACTAAATTATATACAATTAAAAAACCTATTAAAATTCCTACTGTTCTGAACACTGAATTTAATAATGAGGTGAAACAATATTCAACCACAAACAATACTAAAATAAATGATAAGCAAGATGACTTTGATAAAAATCAGGAACTAAAGGAAGAATGTCAAATCCCAGAACTATCAAAAATAAATAGCCTCGACACCAGATACCAACTAAATTTTAAAAACTATATTCAAGAACTGCATAATGCATTGATAGAAGAGTGCAATTATAATTTATTAAATTTGAATTCATTAAACCTAACATTAGATTTTGAATCGTTGACGAGTGTCACTAATCAAACTTTGAAAGCTATAAAGGTAGGTACTTAAAAATAGATAAAAACTAAAAATGTTCATAAAAATGCATAAATAGAATAATAATGAACGACTGATTAATGTTTAATTGTATTGAAATCAGTGGCGTATACAGTGGGTGGGTTAGGGGTTCAACCCCTCCCCCGAAATGTATTGTTGGTATTGCACACGTTGCACACTTAGTGAACTTGCCTCGAAAATTAACATAATATAATTATCCAGTGGCGTAGTCAGGGGGGAGTCTGAAGGGGATGCAGCCCCCCCCCCCCCGAAATATTAAGAAAATGTAAAAATTATTTTAATTTTTAGTGGTCTATGAAAATCGCAACAAAAATCTTAAATTGTATTTTACAAAAATTGATCAGCTCCCCAATGAAATTAATTCCTGTATAGGTACATCTTTGATTGAAATGTGCATTCAGTATAATATTACTAATCTAATAAATATTTATCGTTTAGATTGTTATTGATTTTGCAGGATCAAAAAATATTTTCGGTATTAGGATATTTTCCAATGATTTCTCTAGAACTGAAAAATCGCGGTTGGATAGAAAAACGAGACCCGGACATACCACCAATAAATTATTCACATTATTTAAAATCAGCACGTAAATATTTTAACAACATTCATGTGTCTAGAATAATTTAATACTTTATTCTGTTATCCTAATAATTTATATATCATTAAAAATTCATATACTAAGCATACATGGTCAATTGGATTGAATCACCTCCGCTAATATCGTCAATTAATAAAAATGATGTCGTCATGGACCGTCTGAAAACCATGCAATCGTGGAATATTCTTAAGAATAAAAAATCTGATTTTATTTTCGTCACTAGAAAACAGTTAATTAATTGGTCAACTTTAAGTAAATTTACAACCGTTAGTCAGATGCCAAGACATATATTTTGCACCAAAGTAATTTACTTATATTGTACCTAATTTAAGTATATATAATATTAAGCTAATTTAATTATTGATAAATTATATTGAGTTATATAAATTTATCTATTTTATTCGTTTTTAATTTTTAAAACTATTAATTCTTGCTTGAAGATACTTTGTGGATAAGAAATATTCGATCACAAGTATAAATCACAATGAAATTAAACATTTGAATATAATACAATAATAGACACTTTCGAAATAAGTCTCTTATATAAAAAATTATTTTAAAAATAAATTCACTATCTTTATAACTCTTTTGCTATTTAATATTAAAAAAATTATTTATTTAATGGATTGGTTAGGAGGCAACAGACAAACATATTAATAATAATAAATTATAAAATTTATTATAGGTATTTTTATGTTTGTATTTCGTTTGTATTTTAACTATTACGATAAAATAATTTGACATACCTTGAAAGTTAATTCAAGATTAAAAATGAATGTACGAACTATAAAATCAAACTTTAAGTTTTTCTTAGATGATCTGTACCTATTATTATTTTCCAATAAATTGATTGTTTCAAGCTAGCTAATTCTTTAAAACTTTTGAACCTGTTATTTCATACAAACGCACAAGTCTCGGCAATACTATCGTCATACTTGTTTCCGTGTTGTATAGTAATATTGATAAATTACATTATTTTCGCAATGTTCGATATTGATGATTTGTTGAACTTTTGGATACACATACGCTAATCCATATTAGGTATTTCGAATTATTATACTCGTAATACATTTTTAAAAAGATACCATATCAATTCCACTTTTATAAAAACCGGAGAGTTCACTTTACTGTACAATAGGTGTCGAGTATACATCGTCATTGAGTAGGAGTTCACTGTAATGGATGTGTTAAATTTGAAAATGATAAATTGCATACGAAAAAATATTCTGAGCGGAGATGACGGTCAGTTGCCTATATAGATACCTAAATAATTAGGAATATTTTATAATATTTTTTTATTTCTATTAGTATTTAGTCGTTTAATTTTTTTCTATTAATACGGTATATTGAAATAATATTTGCTAAAAATAAATCGCCCATTATATTAGGTACCTATATAATAATTATTAATATTAAATATTATTTTATATAATCATATTACTAGCTCAATTTAGTCAATTTATAAAATACCGTAGAACATTATAGTATAATAAATAGCTTAAAATTAATCAAAATATTTTAAAAATTGAATTGTGTATAGTAAATAAATAATAATGATGATTATACATGCAGTGGCAAAAAGTTTCAAGCCCCTATGAACATTTTTTGAATTACTACAAAATAATTAAAACCGTTGTCTTTTGTTTATATAATAAATAATTTCATATTTTGTTCAAAACCCAAATTATAGGTACACCTATTTTAAATTGTAACCAATTAATTATAGTTTATGTACTTGAATATAATATAATTGTATGATGATTATATGGCTTAAATATTTATTTTGAAACACAGGACGGATTAGCACAATGTTTGGAATATTACAAAAATTCTAAGACAAATTTGATGTTTCCAAGATGTCATTATAATAGATCCAAAGTAGATATTGAAGCATTTGTGGAAGATTACATTACAACAGCATTAGTAAGTACACTGAAGATTATTGTACAAGCTATTGAGAATAATAAGATGATTTTCACAGCAAATGGCAATGTAAGTTTCAATTTTAAAGTAACTGTACGTGTATACACAAGTAATTACATTGTTTTCTACACCAGATACCATACACCATTATTGATTTTGTGAAACTTTGTATATTCAAATTTCTGAATAAACAAAAAACTTATAATACAGAAACAACAGATATATGGAAGTTTAAAAATCAAAAAAAATTATGGAATGAATTTATGATTTATTACTCAAAACTGATTATCGATACCAATGCCAAATTTGACCGCGAGTATACATATGAATTAGAAGTAAATCAAAGTTTGAAGTAAAACCTAAAATCTCTTGGGCTTTGGTGTCCAAAATAACCTAAAATACACATAAATACAGAGATTAGAGATGCACCGGGATCAATATTATAATATTATATTTCAAATTTTTTCTTTTCGTATAATAAAACAACAACAAAAATTAGATCAAATTTTAGAAACAAAAATCATATAAGTAACACCCTTAGTTGTTTACCTTAAATTAAGTCATTTAATTATTTTTACATTTATTATTTATATATTATATAATGTCATTAAATTATTTTCTTAATAATATTTTTATATATACATAATATATATAAAAAAAAATAGTATTATTATTATATTCGTCTGAAATATTTTCTAAAATATGATCTGATAGTTGTAATTATGATATGATGAGTACATGTCTTTGATTTATGTTTTCCATTTTTTATAACAAGATTCGTAAATTTAAATTAGGTACATTTACTAGCATATAACTATGATTATATTACACTGGTATATGATATAATATTTAACAACACCAATATTATGTGTTAAATTTCCTAATATTGGTGTAGTTTATTATAAAGTGTCAGTAATCCACAAACTTTAAATTAATCAGCAATCAATTGATGAATTGAACCTGAACGATGTTGACACCTTTGACATTCAACTTACACTTAAGCATACAGTCTTACATCATTATACCACTTAAACGATAATGGCCAACTTTCTAAGACCAATACAATTTGGGGTAATTCATAAAAAGACATGGACTTAGACATTTTTCTATACACTTTAGAATATCTACAACAAATGAACAGGGATACGTACACTCTCTCCATAAATTATTGCCAGTAAAGTTGTGGTTTTCGATGCTGTAATAATAATTATAATATTGTATTATGGTGTAGTTAGATGTTTACGCCAAATGTAAATATTTACTCGAAGAAGTGAAAAAATATTGTCCACAACACTTTATAGACGGGATTACCAATACATGGATTATAAAACCCACATCAAATTGTTCTGGTCACGGAATCATGTTATCTAGAGACTTGCACGCCATAAAACAAAAAATTAATGTATCAAATGTCTTTAGAAATAAATATATTTTACAGAAATATATAGGTAAAAACAATGCGTTACATTTCAAATTAAAAACATAAAACTACTAAACTAATACATTTTTAGAAAGACCACTCTTGGTGTATACATGTAAGATTGACTTGAGACAATGGTTTTTAGTGACCAATATGAATCCAGTAGTCGTGTGGATGTACAAGTTAGTATACAAAGTTGGAGTACGTGTTTCATGGTGTTTCAATAGAATTATAGAGATAGATTATTATATTTAATGTTGTATAATCCAGTATAGTATATACAATTATTGTTTATGGTAGAGCATGATTAGGAAAATACGTGTACGACGGCTATTATAAGTAATGGTTCAATGATCAGTTTTTTTACAGAGAGGGTTACGTACGATTTTGTGCCAATAGCTTCTCCATGAATAAAATGGACGAATCTATTCATCTTAGCAATGTCAGACTGCAAATGAAATATCGAAAAATCAGGAATCCACAAGTACCGGAAGAGTGTATGTGGAATTACAGAGACCTACAAAGCCATTTGAGGTATATGGCACTGTATCGCACAAATTAAAGAGTCATCATAACTACCTAAATTTTAGTTAAAAACTACTCACTTAAATTCCAACAATATGTTAATAGCACGTAGTAAGTAGAAAACTTGCAACGCTTAGCCGGATTTTCATTAAAAAAAAGTTACTAATAACTCTTTATCGCAACATGTTCGAAAAACTGACGGAGCCATATATCTGATTACGGTATTTTGAAATGTAAAAGCTAATAAATTATGCCTTATAAGTTTCAAAAACTCAAGCTTAAATATTTAATCGATTATAAATAATTTAAAATATTACTAGGTATATTATTATTATTTATATATCCATATTATTCTCGTACTAATGATAATATTGTTGACGAACACAACGACGTGGTCAACAGCCAAATGCAAATGAAGTTGCCTATGACATGTTCCTTAGAATTTAGAAATCGTGAAACTTCTTAATAATAATTATAGAGATAGAATTTTTTCGAATTTGATGACTTTGAATTTTTTTCTTTAAGTTAAGTTATTCAAATCACAAATATGAAAATACTAATTTCAACAATAAAAAATCGTATTATTTTAACGATTTTTATGTAATGCTAAATTATAAATGTCATTATAATATAATTATTTTAGTATCTCTCTATAACCGCATTTATATGATTTCGTGTATTAGAAAAATTGGACAAGAATACGTGTGGGATGAATTGATATTTCCCGGAATGAGCGAGAGTATATACGCTGTATTAAAGGCCGCTACGGACACTACGAATTACCGTGACAAAACTTTTCAATTGTTCGGAGCCGATTTCTTGATAACCGAAAACTTTATTCCGTATTTGATCGAGATTAATTCCACTCCTGGACTAAATCCGTCAACGAGCGTTATTGCCAACTTGACTCCTATGCTCCTTAATGATATCGTGAAAGGTACATCGTTTTTATACATAGTGGTGTAAATTGTTTGAATACCTATAAAACAATACTGATTTTCGCAAATATATACCTACTCGGTATAATTTGTTCATTGCTTTTTTTTTTTTTTTTTAAAATATAGTAGGTACTTATTTTTAATATGACTTTAATTCTGTTGTCTACAATAATATTTTCAATACAATTTGATAATAGCAAATGAAAATGTTAACCGTGGTTTCTTACCTTTTATTGGTAAAATAAAAATATTGTGCATTTCAGTAAAAACAATAAATTAACTTCTTACTATTTATTAACTATTAATTCAAAAGTTTAATACCAATTCACTGTATATAGAGTAATATAAATAAGCAATTTACCTATAACAAAAAACTAAAATAATTGTTTTTCATTTAAATATCCTATTTTATCAATGATTTTGATTTAAAATTGTATAGCTAATGTATTTTTAAATCTTTATAAAAATAACTTCCTTTAGATCTTTTATTAATTTTTTAACCTTTTTCATCTAACCTTTAAATTTTTATCAACAATAAAAAAAATAATGAAAGAAATTCTAAAATTTTAAATATCTACTAATAAATATTTTAAAATGTCACTAATGTAGAAAATTATAATTAAATAGTAGTGGAAGATCTCAAGTTTCTACCATTAGTATTTTTTGATAAATTACAAAATAACCTGACTTATTATATTATTATGGGGAATAAATCGTTATTATAAGTTTTAATATCCACTTTACTTAAAATTTAAACTTCGTATAGATCATAAAAAAATGAATGAGAATTCTTTTATTAAATTTGCAATCCTCAGGGGTAAAATTACACATTTTATGAATATTTACCTGTGCAAATATCCATGATTTTTGACGAATTTCGTAAAAGTTTAAACATAAAAACTTTATAAAAATCGTCTTTTTTATTTTTTAATTATAATATGAATAATTAGTATCACATTTTTAAGCTTTTTTTACTTAGAAACATTAGTTGTATTATATATAAATCGAAAGAAAACTAAAGTAAGTCAACAATTTTAAATCCACTTACTGCGACAAAATCACGTTCAATTTCTATAAAAAGTTTTTAGATATCACGTATATCACGTTAAACACATTATAACAAAGCACCCCTTTTCAAATTATACCAATGTGTCTATAAAATGTGCAGTATATTTACCTATGTATTTATTTTTTTTTTTTGATATAATATAAAAGTAAATTAAAGTAGATATTTTGTACTTAGTAGTACCGTAGTGGATAACCGATTTAGTTTCATTACTGACTTAGTTGTATTTTATTAAACCATTTCACTGGTCCAACTCTAGGATGAGTTTAATATTTATATCCTATACCGATTAATATTACTACAGTATGTTTACCGACAAAAGTATTGACAACTGAATAATATAATTTATGTATGTGGGTAAAGGGTACATTATACAATATTTTACTAGTCTTAACACTTTTAACGCGGTCTTTTTGTCATCTGATTATTTGGGTAGTAACGGTGGATTACGATAAAAACTCAAACGCCGACACGGGGCTGTTTGTAAAAGTTGTGCCCGAAAAGTGGAAACCAGCCGCTGCACTGGTAGTGAATAACCGCTGTACCTTCGACTCGTCCGTGGTCTTTGCCGTGGGACCAGCAGAACTGACGACCGGTTACAACCAGCGGATGGCCAACGTGCAAAAGAATCTGGCCGAAATGCGACAACAGATGATCGCCCGGAAGATTAAACGAGATGCACGACGTTACGTTGGTATAAACCGCGAACTTTTATTGGGTACCAGGGACTTAATATAATGTAATGGTCGACGGTCATTTTGGATTCCCCGGAAAAATTAAAAAGGTTTTGTGTGTTGGACAAAAATCACGTCACTTTAGTTTGTTGGGCATTTAAAATGAAGAGACTGTGGCAACGGAGCTATACGTCCAGTCATTATATGGGAGTAAAGCGTGAATACATTTTATTATAATCCTACAACAGTACATAATATCTATAAAAATAAAATATATGAACAAATGAATAATATCGTTTCTTTGTGATTTGCTCGATACTAATATCATTTCAAATAACCATCGTACCAGCTTGACGAATCGTACACCGAACCATCATCATGATTAATTCAAGCAGACTCGTCGGATAGTCCATCAAACGCTTAAATTGAATGAAACCAAGAGATTTATACTAGTATGTGAAAGTCTACTGACTTTCCAAAGAATTTTTAAAGAAGAACTATGTTGACTTTTCTAGTAAATCATTATTCTCCGGTATTTTGAGTACGCGCGCCACTTGAACCAGATGTCCACATAGTATAGTAATTGGGAAACATAATAATATGTGATACCTACTGTGAAAAATGAACGTTCCATTCTCGGCACAACTGTCCCGGAAAACTCAAACCCGACAACGATTCGAAGAGATTTATGTATCAGATATAATTAATCGTCTAAAATATTAATTTTTTTGTGGTTCTTTGAAAAAGAACTATGTGCCATTGACTGCAAAGGGTATTGACTCGTGGGGTCTATAAGTAAATATTATACAATTGAAAATGTGTATTAATATTTAAGTAGGTATAAAGAATGTTTAAATAAAACCTAATTTAGAATTGTGTTTTATATATGAAATTATGAATTTTAACGAATACCTAAATAAACATACATTTTATTTCAAAAATTTTATTTTTTACTATTTCATTACTATTATAATATAATCTAAAAAAAATATTTCTTATGTCATAAATATTCTAAAAAATTATTTTGTTAATTAATTTATAAGTTGTATACATCGTAATACATCGTAAATAATATAATATTTTTAAATACCATTTTTTTTTTTTTTTAATATGATTTGATATGAAAATATATAGTTATAATTTCGTTTCTTTTTGAAGTAATGCATTGTACCTGTACTCTGTATTGTATTATACAGAGTATAGGTAAATATTTTGTCACCTTTAGGAGAAATACGATTGCTCTAATCATGATTTTTAAGAATAGTTTCTGGTAGTAAATAGCAATGCATACACGTATAGTTTGTACTTTAAGTAGTCTAAAGTAATTCCCGGTTATTTTTTTAAATTAATTGGAAGATTATGAAAAATCTGTAATTTTTGCACCAGTTTTTTTTTAAAACCAGTTTTATATACTTAAATACTAATAATATTACATATATAATATATATATTTGTAAGTTTGTAAAAGTTGTACTTAAATGGCAGAATTTTTGAGAAATTGAACGCGTTTTTAGCTTTACATTTTTAAAAACATTATCGAATATTTTCGTATTGCTTCGTATAATTCAAACTTCTTTTTTTACATATATTATTATGTATTATAAACACTGATGACTTGAATGTATTTTTGCTGTCTACCGTGGCCACGACGGCAGGTTTTTTTGCACTTTTCTGGTATCTGGTACATTTTTGACAAACAGCCCCATGTAGACGTTCAATTTTTTTATCATAAATATTGAGGTTATTATTCGTGTTCCTGACATATCCGCCGACGATCAAGTCTAATTATTTTTCATTACGTGCCTTTGTTATGTTATTACATTAAAAAAGTTTATATTGTTTTACAACCTAATATTTTATGTTTTTCTGATCCATATACCGCAAACGAATACGTGACTGTTAAACATTATAATATGATAAACAAAATAGTATATTATCTTTATCACGAACCTAAAATTATTAATAATAATTAATATAAATCTTGACTTATCATTAATTTCATACCTAATAAATTTAACATTATGTTACTCTGCAAAATACACATGCACGTTTGGGATTAGATAACGTATGTACCTACACCGAGCTACACTTTGTTTAAATGGAACTAAATATATGCTATTTTATCGAAACATACATAATATTAGCCACCACAACACGTATATAATACTTTTATGTTTTATTGTGCATATTAGATTAGATGTGTCGCATGCCAAATTCTCATATTTCGAGAACATTGTTATAAACATTCACCGTTGTTTACCGATCACTGCAGTAGTATTGTAGTAGCTAGGCCCTATGGGATACTAGAGACATTTTTATCGTATAATTTGACGATCGATATGATAATATAGATAAACAATACTATAATATATTTATTTATAGTATGGCTTATCATTTTAGTTAGCTACACTAAATTGTGTACCTAATAAATAACTGAAAATATTTACCCACATTATTTTAAATGTAAAACTTATACATAAAATTATAAATTAATAATTATAATAATAATTTAATATTTATAATTATTTTATTTTATTAATTAAAGTATTCACCTAGGTCCAAGACGGATACGATTATTAATTATATATTTGGTGCTTTAACTTATTTTTTCAAAATGTTTGTTATTTTAAATATTAATTAGTCGATAAATATATATGTCGGTTTTCGTCAAAAAATATCAAGCATTTAAAATCCCCCCCAAAAATAAATATGTATTATTGTTGTTATACACTTGTTATTTAATCGATCATTCAAATTTAGATCTAATCTCCATTAAATATATTGTACAAAAGAAATCTGCAGACTTTTATATAACACGTAAAATGTAGAGTGTATTATAGTGTATTATAGTATATTGTATATACTATATTTTACATATACACAGAAAATATACATTAGCTTGGAGATCGAGCATTTGTGCACCACGATATTATACGGTATTATACCTATTGTACTGATTGCCAAGTCGTAAAATAATATAATCTAATTAGCTAAGTGGTCACTGAATAATAATAAAAAAAAAGCCGATATATTTTGGCAGTTATGCAAGTTCTATTATTTATACAACACCACTACATTATTAAATTACACTATAATAGTGCCAGTAATAAAATAATATTGGTCATTTTATGATATCTATTAATTTACAGTCAAGTTGAATATTTTTGGTGTAATAATCATCACGCCTTACTTATTATACGATTGGAAGGTGTTATTATTGAATTATTTTCGATAGTACCTGTTTTTAAGTGTTTATAGAACAAAAAAAGTTAAATAACGTAGTCACTGTGGTTTTGGAGTCCATAGGTTACAGAGCACTAGCTGTTCTAGAAATATTTCGTATATACAAATGGCAAACAGTATGTATATATATTACCGTTGAGTATATCCGTATATACACTGTATTCTGTACTCAATAATATTACATGTGTATAGAACGTATTTAAATGGCGTTCGCATTTACGATATTATATATTATTATGTATATATAGTATATACTATACACGTTGTATATGTTTTTGCATTTTGAATATAGGACCCTCGAGTGAAACGAATGTATTATTGGTTTTCAGTTATGTACTGCATCAATTCAACTAGCTGTGACGCGTTTTTATTCGTGATAACTTTTAAGATTAGAAATATAACTCATAAGGTTTCAAATATGTTTTGTATAAAATATAAAAAAATATGCAAATAACGCTGAGCATGATCTGTGTAAAAGAAACGAAACATTTAAAAACGATATCGAGGACTAGAACTGCGGTGTACAGATGAGTACCTATAAGTACATTATAATAATATAAATACCAATTAATTTACTCATTTAGGTATTTATTAAGAAACACGAATGTCTTAAGTACACAGATGGATGAATGCAATCACAAAAGACATCGTTCATGAATTCATGATGAATTTCAAGAGACAGTAATTAAATTCGCAACCGTCTAAGCCTCTAGGGTTCCAAATTACTGACAAAATTAGATACATTGGCACTCGATGGGAGCTTATAAGGTATGACTTATGACACAAGTGTTGAGTATATTAATATATAGCATTATTAATCATTTTTTGGACTTAAATGAGAATTATATAACACAAATATATTATATTCTTATCTCAAATAATTAAATTAATATTTAACTAATATTTTCCATTCTCGCACGTGGTCATTGTTTAATATACATTACGATAAGATTAAAAAATAAAAATTATTAATTCATAGTAAATATATCACGCTATTTTATTAATATGGTCACTATTGAATCAATGAATTAAAAAGTCATATAGCACATTTAAGATTTTAGAATACGAGTTATTTTATCTTTAAAAATAGATATCCGAACTTTATTTTATTAATTTTTATACAATAGATGCCATGAATTTTCTCTGGACTAAAAATATTATATTATATCGAACATTTAATAGGGTAGTAAATAATATTTTTATACTTGCTATACATTTCATTTATTGGCAATTATAAATTATACTTGTTCGCTAATAAATTAATTGGTAATAAAATAGCTTAATATCCATTCAAAATGCTGCTACGGAATTTTCTATGAGAAACAACCAAAATGAAGGATTTAATTAAATTTACCATTTTTCCTTTCTAGTAAATATAACAATATTATTCTTATTTTCTATAAAAAAAAAAAAAAATAGATGTTTATTTAATTGGTATTATATTGTATAAAAATATCACTTATGGAAACACATAATATAATATGTGTATGTATGTGTATTTAAACACATACAAATACCCCAACAATCTTTGTGAAATACTAGTACCAAACACAGAGAGAGCATCGTCGCTTATGGAACTCCTCAAAGAGACGAACCTATTTCAAAAAATATAACATGAACACTTAGATATATCACATATAATTACGTTATCTTAAAACTTATTGTACCATATTAATTATCTTATATGCATCTTTTTTTTGTTTTTTGTAATAGTTCGTAAACATTTTAAAATTTAATATATTATTTCGGTAACGCCAATAACCATGGTAGTTGAGGCGTATTTTTAAATAAAAAAAACATACAAATTAATATAAATTGTATAATCCGTAAAAAAAATATGCACAAACGATGTTTTTAAGGTTTATTATAAAATAAAATACAATATATTAAAATAGATAAGTTAAATTTTATAAATACCAAGTACTTGGGAAAATGAATCGTTCATTGATGGAACTTCATTACTTGGATCAGTGAGAGTTAAATAATCATTAGGTCATAAGTCATGCCACCGTGTTAGTGTGAGGAGAGAATTTCACGTAATATTATTATTATTATTGTTCTTGAAAACGTATAGAAATAATAATGCGTTATTTAATCAGTTAAATAATCTGATAAGCCGAATACCTATTATGTTGTTAATAAATTAAAAATACTAATCAAGTTCTACAGAGTGTCCTGAGAGGATTTACGCATTGCGATATATCAAATAATGAAGATGTCATATATTTTTTTTTTACGAGATTCGCAGGGACAAGGATTACAATTATTTTATATTTTAAATTAATTTAATTTTTTGGTAAAAATTAAAAAAAAATTATTTTTTATTTAATTATTTTCAAAAAAACTGAAGATAACCATTTTGTATAGTTTATTTTTGGAAAATGTTGACATTTTATTTTCATTAATCTTATGATTTTTAATATTTTTTCCAGTTTTAAGAAAAATTGTGAATTATTTAATAGTTAATACCATAATATTATGCTAGTATTATCAAACATGTGGCCAAATGGTCAATGGGCTCGTGCCCGTATAATAATTAATAATACAAAAATATTCTCAAAACTAAAAAAAATAATATTAAAAACCACGATGTTAATGAAAATAAAATTTTGAAATATCAACATTTTCAGAAAAATAAATTTTACAAGATGGCCATCTTCAATTTTTTTGAAAATAATTAAATAAAAAATATTTTTTTTAATTTTTCCCGAAACATTAAATTAAATTAAAATACGAAATAAAATAGTTCTTGTCCCTGTGAGTCTTTTACAATAAAATAATTATTATGATTTCACCATTGTTTCAAGGGATATTGTAATGAATAGATTCTCACGGGACACTGTATAGGTTTATAGTTTTAAAATAAAATATCCTTACCACTTTTTAAAATAACCGAGAAAAACAAAAGAAAAAACAATAATTTTTATGTAAAATCAGTATTCCATAAAATTTATTTTATTTTCATTTGTTGTAATTCAAAAACTAATAACTGTAGGTATTTGAAATTCTAATCAAATGTTCATATTATCATTTTCCATGCAATGATAAATAAAATGTTCAAAATATTTTGAGAATATTTTTGAAGTATTATTTTTATAGTTCATAATTTATATAATAACATTTTTTTATGTAATATTAAAAAAAAATAATGCAAGGACGTTTTTAATTAGTTTATATTAAAACCAAAAAATATAAAATATATAAACACAATTATTTTTTATAGATATTATGAAGTTTCAATTTGAACAAAATCATATATTTAAAATTTTAAACGATGAATAACCGTGATGTTAATATTTTCGTTATAATTAATAAACATAAAACATTATTCATTGAGACTTACAATATTTACGTTTATTATAAATTTACTATACAAACAGTGAAATTTTCAAAATATGTAGATTCATTTTAATGGAAACTGAACAACTATTTATAAGGAAAAAAGATAGTGAGACGATAATATGTTTGTCTGATATATTACTTTATGTTGTAGTTTTAATATTAGTTTAAAAAGTATTGTTTTTATAAGACGCATTGAACAATATTTTTTTTGATTAAGTTTTGGCGACTCCATTTTTTGGTTCTTAGTATGTTTAATGTTATATATATGATTAGATTTTTGCAGTTATCAAATTATTGAAAAGCAAACGGTTTCTATTTTAAACGTTGAGGGTGGTTTTTGCCGTTTTTTGTAGCTACTAGTTGGGTCTATATCTAGTTTCTAGTTGGTAAGAATTATTATTAATAAAAATATAATACAATATTATAATATTATTATTAATTATTATTTACTTAGAATTAGTTTTCGTATGAAATTTCGTTCTTAATCTCGAAGGCGTGTTTAGATAAAAACTTAGATCTAGTTGATACTTTTGAGAGGAAAAAATAAAAATTTACAGCATTTTTCAAAATATTTAAAAAAAAAACCAAAATTATGGAAAAATTAAATTTAAACTGATGTTTAAATATTATCAAAATAAGAAATTAACGTATAAAATAACTAATTTGCTCGTTGTTTTTTGTTAATTATTACGCTTAAATAAATTTATAAATAGTGTATCTGTATACATATAATATTATAATAGGTAAATAATGTTTATTTATTTATAACTTTTACACGTATAATTTACGCATTATTAATAGTGGAATACACCAATTTTATCAGTCAATTTTTATGATTTATCAAAAAATTTTAATATTTAAGTGATTATAATGGAAACCCCAAATAATAAAACCCATTTCGTATTTTATAAAAAAAAAAAAATTATATGATGACAAACTATGAACGTAATTTTGAACATACGATTTTTATAACGCCTGTATTTTTATGACTTGCTGACATAATAATAAAGGACTTGAGTTTCGTACACTTGACACAAGACAAATTTGTATACTTGGTTTTTTTTTTTACTCGTTTATTTTATTAGCAAACATAAATATTAGTATATAACTAAGTAAAAGTTTCCCGTTCTAAATATTTATTTTTGGTTTTTAAGTTTTTTAATGTTTATTTTACCAGAACATACTAAATTAATTAAAGTTATGTCAATATTTTACAAATATTTCAGTTTAATGAAAACTGTTTAATTAAATTGTTTTAATGAATAATTGATTACATATGGTTAACCAAAACGTTCTAAATTATTATAATCAAGTGTCTTAGTGCCTCTATGAATCAAATTCCTATACAGATTAAGTATTTTAGATTTTACTTTTAATAATATAATTATTATTTTATGACATTTAAAAGAAGTCTTAACTCTAAAAGTATGCGCAGTCTCGTCATACACCAGGCATAATTCAGTAGATTTATAGTAGGGGTCATAAAATCAATGAAATTGAATTGAGGATTTTTTTTATTGAGTTATTATGTTCAATATTTATAAATAGATGATAATGCTCTAGATAAGTTAAAAACAATAACAATTCATATAGGTATCAAACTATTATTAATTAAATATCACATAATCATTTTTATATTAATCATATTGTGTGTACATTTTGTATTATAAAACGATCAAAAATACTTAACATAGAATAATCGAAAATAATTTAATAATGGACAATGTTAATTATAAAAAAACTGAAAAAATATATAAGCAAGCATTATTGGGGATTTTTTTTTTTTGGTGAGGGGGGGAAGTAATACCCTCTTCGCCGCCATAGAATAGTTGTATCTGTTAAACATAAATAGGATGTACAATGAACAATTTTATTATTTAATATTTAATGTGTATTAAAACATATAGATCTTAATAAACTGATTACTTAGAAGAGATTAAGACGTAATAATCACTTGAGCGAGAATAGCTAATAGAACAGTGATTCAAATCATTTCTACCTTGGAAAAATTATATAAAAAAAAAAATAATCATCCAATTAATTATTAAACACATATTAATCATCTGTAACACTGCCATAAACCAAAATATGTTAAAAGAACATTTTTATTCTTTGGGTCAAAAATTATTTTTAAGAGTTAATTATATTTGTGAGACAGAAAAGAATCTTAAATTGTTGGTAAACTGTGCACATGGATTGGATATCAATTTCTTAAAACTTCATAGAATCTGTAAATTTAGAAAATCTTGAACGATTTTATAATTCGTATTCAATCAATGGTATCCCTAAAATCCCTTGTTACAAATAGATAACATTAAATTTGGATTTGGGTATCACGTTCGATTGTGAGTCGGGTTCTCACTCTCATATACATATAATATGTTTTAAGGCACTAAAATGAAAGCTTAAAGAGAAAAATGTAACGAGTTAAAAGCATAGGCGCGCGTAACTAGTCCTTTTAGTTATTGGAGGGGGGCTGGATTCCTAAAAAATATTTATAAAAATTTGTTTTAGATTAGATTATTATTTATTGTTTCTATCGGTGTTTACAACTGGTTCTTGAATTATTATTCGTTTATTTGAAACATTTTTTTTTACATTTTGGGCAAAAATAAAGTTAATACTAATATGTTTATAGGTACATATATTTTACCAAAAATTCTACGGGGCTGAAGCCCACCCAAGCCCCACCTAGTTACGCCTATGGTTAAAACTAGTAACCCGTATAAAGTCATCCTGTTGTGCCTTTGTTAAAATTGTCGTGTAGTATCCTTAATCCTTATACTTCTTGCGGTATAAAAGAAATGTAACCTGTTAAGCAAAATTTCCTTAGGTTTTAGCGTTTATATTCAATAAAGATAATATTTTTCATGATTATTTTCTAATAATATTATGACCCACCTTGGTTTGATTGCTTTAGAGCATCAATTAATATTTTTGAAGGGCCACATTAGGAATCTGAAAATTTTTCAAAGGCCATCAAAATTCTAAGTACATATTTTTAATATATAATATAACAATATGTATTATTTTAAAATTGGATGTAATTAAGAACATTATTTTGTTTTTTTATTATTTTCTATTGTTTATGAGCATTAGGTAAGATGACTTCGCATCCGCATGTGTTGTGTTCACTTAGGACATATACAAAACGCGTTTACGCAGTCTGAGTAGAACTCATTCAATATTGGTCTAGAGTAAATATGCCTATTATAAAATTAAAAGATGACAATATTTTGGAGGGCAAGATGAGTATTTTTTAAAAAAAATTGATAAGTTAAAGGTTATTTAAAATTTTTGAAATTGTCGCTATTTTTAAACAATATAATGAATGTTATATTGGGAATAATGGAAAAAATTTTTAGTTACATCATGCTATAGAATATAATTAATATTGCAAATATTTAAAAAAAATTTAAAATAAATATTAATTGTAATAAATACAATAAAATAGAAAACTGTTTAGTGAGAAAAATGACCAACCTATAGCAACCGATATATCATATGTTGTCAGTAAAAACCAATAATATTTAACAAAAATAATAATTTACAACAATAACACATGATATATAATGTTGTAATAATATGTGTTATTTTTTCTTTGTCAACAGGCCGGATAAAATGTGTTCGCGGGCCGCCATTTGGTGACCCATGCTTTAGACTAAAGGTTAGAATTAGAAGGCGAAATTCTAATTTTTCCTTTTCTCGAGTAGACAACTAATTGATGTCATGTATTTTATTGATTTTTCTATATTAGTATACTACCATTTAAGATCAAATTTTATGTTCCTTCTATGTATGTCTGTCACACACACACACACACACACACACACACACACACACACACACACACACACACACACACACACACATATATATATACACATATATCTTATACCTAAAAGCAACTGTAATTATTAGGGAACCGATCAATAATTAGGATTATATTCGATATATGATTGATATGTATGATATTTGCGTATATCAAATATGAATTCATCAGTTTATTAAGTTTATTTAGTAGCCAGGTACGCATAGGAATCTAATAAGTAATAAGTATACTTATTATCTAAATATATTTTGTATATTAATATTATAAATTATAAATATTCATAGTGCATAATTGATCCGTAAAATATTATAAAATAAAATATTTTAGAATCAAAATTTTAAATTACAACAAATATCATAAAAAATGATTATATACTAACATCACAATCTTCAGATGTCTGAAACAATGTTACGTACAACTGTCAACATTTTCAAAACAAAAAGAAGGAAACGTGATAGAAATTTTCAACAAACTGTCATCACCAATGATTTCGATAGGTAGGTATTCACTTTTGACTTCTATAGAAAATACTACCAGTTCTTGAGTTATAATTACTTTATAGAATTCGAGTAGTGAGTAATACCAACATCATTCATTATTTCCTTTGTATAGCTAGTTTCCTATTTAAAATACAAATAAATCTATAAGTAATGATTACGAGAAGATTGTGAAATTATTATTCTTGTCTTATCTAAATAAAATTAAACAATTCTATTCCGTCAAATAAAGTCTAAAAACATTTATACATCTAAGATTTAATGTGTATCCATTAAAAAAATAATTTTGTAAAGAAATAAAAACTAACATTCATCAACCAATGTAAAATAGCGTGAAAACGTTTTAAATACGTTATCTCTTCAATATCAGATCAGATTATGTATAAAATATAGAGGAATTGATCAATAAAAACATAAAAACATTAATCTAAAGGGTGAGTCATCGAATTTTACTGACCTATTATACAATATGAGTTATTGATGTTCTTTTAACAAAAACTGTATAAATTATAATAGAAAGGATTGTACATTTTAAATTCTAAGAAGATTGAGAAGCTATCGGTTCTACAATATAATATACGTTTATTTTTCAGGAAATAATTTTTAGGATAATATTAAAATAATGTAATATTTAAATTATTGGGTTTAATATGTTGGGTGATGATTCATTTAAATCGACCTATACGTACACGAGAATTTAGAAAAATATTATAATTTAAAATTCCAATATTTATATTACAGGTATGTAATATAATATAATCATTGCCCATTGGCAATAGGTACAAAAAAAGTGAAATATTAAAATGTGTTGAATAAAATATAAATTCACAAAATATTTATTTTTATTGAAATGTTGTATATACGTACAAATATTTATTGTAAATAGTATTTGGAACGACCTTAAATGTACTAAAAATGCATATATTTATTCTCTTCGAAAGTACAAATATGTTTTAAAAATATACACTTATTTTTTGTATATAAATATTTTTTAAATTTATTATTTAAAAAAATACAACTTTAATAAGTTAAGCCCAGAATTAATAGTTTTAGGAAAGTTAAATTAATTTAATGTGCATTCATAGTTATATGTTTAGATTACATAAATAATAAAATAAAGGCCTACCTATGAATTTGTAAATTTTTAAAACCTAATTTCTAAGCCAACTTTAATAACAATAATAAATAGTTTTAAAAATATTGTTTTAGTAAAGTTTTTCTTATTATTAAAATTAAATAATTTATATACACAACTACATATATATAATATATATGTGTGTGTGTATGACGTATGTGTATGAGTATATAGTTATAAATTTGAGATTGAAAAATCATAATATATCATTTTTTTTCTTATACTATCAAGGTATTTGAAAAAAACTATACAATATAAAGTGAAAACTGAGATCTCTCAAAATAATTGTAAGTATATATATTTTACTTGACTTTTTTTCTTTTTTTTAGTTTGTAATATACAATCTTTACCCACAAGGTACAATATGAATATGCGGCAAAATAATAAATCCATACATAACATTTAATTATTAATAAATAAATAAATAATAATAATAATTATTATTATTTAATACACATTATGATAATAATAAATACATATTTATAGAAATCTTTTATGTGAGAAGTTATCTATTATAATGACACTCACGGGTTTAATTAACCAATAATTAAATTGTATTTTCTTTAAATATTAAATATTTTCTAAGTTATTGTAAAATTAAAAAATATTCCCTTAATGCTATAAAAAAAACATAAAATAATTTGCTAATACATGCACTATAACCTTTTAATATTTTTATCTCGGTGTCTTGAAACTAATTACTAGCGTACTTAGCAATAAAAATAATAATAATAAAACAAAAATTCAAACGCAACTGCAACTTCCATTCCCAAATTTAATCATAAATATAAGTATAAAAATATATTTATATTTATATCTTATGTAGGTACTTAGTTCAAAATAATTTTATTGATAAATTAAATTAACAAAATAATAATAATTTAATTAAAAAAAACTACTGTTAGTAGACAATAGGCAATAAGTTAAAATTGTAAGTGTACAATATTTAATTTATTTTTAATAGTATTTTTGGTTAACATTCTTTTATTAATAACTATTTATATAAAATATTATTATATGAGTGAAACCAATAATGAATAATAAAAAAATGCTTATAAATAATTGTTATGTTTTAATTAGACAATCAGATAATAAATTAATATATTATGTTTTTGTATTTAAATGAAAACATTGTATTGATTAAAATATTTAACTTATAAAATTATAACTGATTACTTATTACAAATGCAATTTTTTTTAAAAAAATTGATTAGTATAATATTTCAATATTAGCCTGTATATATCTAAGTGGCTACTTAAATATATAGATTATTTGATGCCTTGGTGGTGGCCAATCGTACGATTAAATAATATCATAATTTTATATTCATAAATATAAATATAGTCTTAAAATATATATTATTTTAGTCCAAAATGTTTCTCTCAAAAAAAAGCTCTGCCTCCAACACCCTTCTATATACACACAATATTTATCTTTAATACTTCAATTCAATACAATCAAAAATTAAATGTAAATTAATATGAACAACTATTATTATATATTGTTACTATCTAAATAACTCGACATTGGATATAAAAAAAACTATGAAGTTATTAAATTGTAAATGACCTTGTCGAAAAACTAGTAAGTTAATGTATATAGGTAATATGTGCAATTTCTTCCCTTACATCATTTCATTGCATTTCATAATTATTAATAACTGTTACTGATATTATTATAATTATTTTATAATATATGCGATTCGTTTAATCGTTTCTGACAAAAATTATAGTTCAACCTGCTGTATAGGTACTTTAAACACAAAAAATAATTCCTTACATTAATATATGCATCGTATAATATAATAAAATATGCTTAGAAATATAGACAGATTTAATGTCGTCTCTGTTCGGAATCATTTTTCTTATACAATGATTTATTATTGAATTCTAATTAATTTTACATGCCCATTACAGCGATCTACTCTGTGATGACAGACGAGGTATATTGGATATTTTTTACATAGTAGATGAGTGACTTCCTTGTTTTTTTATTATTATTATTTTTTTTTTCATAATATTCAAACCATTAGGAAAATTTTTTGAACAAACGATAATAATAATTAGGGTTTATGATTGTTTGTGACTTTTACATATTTTTTTCTTTTAGTCATGCACACTGCGGACCCTTATAAAACATAATAAATCAGTTTGGAATGATGTAGAAGCAATTACATTAAATTTTATTTTACATGTTTTAATGTTTTATTTTACTATAAATGCATTTTTATTTTTTATTTTTATATTTGTATCTATACAATTTTTATGTTTAAAATAATTTTTTAATTTTATACAGTTTAGGTCTTTTTTTAGTTTTAAATTTAAAAGAATATTTTTAAAACACTATACCTCTGTAAAAATTAATATACATAATATCATAAAAAATAAATAGTATAAAAATGTAATAACACGCTTGGTATCAATACTTAATTATATTAGAAATAATACCTATTTCCTATGTTATATATAATATATTTGGTTTATTAGTTTATATTACATATATAAATACTACAAGTATACTTGTATATATATTTTTTGAATGACTATATCTTAGTTTTCACAAAATTTAAAAGGTTTGTTTTTATTTAATTATTTTGGGATTTGGTTTTTTTTTATATATAAAATATTGAAGAACCCCAATTTCGTGTACATTATAATAGAAGTTAAAAAACATCTATAGCCTTAAAATAAACAATGGTTTGTTATGCACTATATATCACGCCTTTTAAATAATTTAATAAAACAATTTTCTATTGCTAATTTATGCTCGACTTTATTGATTTTTTTTATTAAATTCCAAAAATGAATAGAAAAAGTTTTATTAAAATAATAAAATGAATAAAATAACTAATATCACTTAAATCTGTTTAGATAAATAAAAAATACATATAGAAATATTTTTTAAATATCAACTGAAGGTATACGTATATAGTGTTACATTTAGAACCATATGAGAAGAAATCTAGCTTATTGTACAACTTTTTTTTTAAATTTATACTAATACTAATACTAATGAATACTAATACTACTATTAATTATTAAAAAAAAAACAAAAATACATTAATATAATAAATTTTAAGTCCCTGATGATCGACATCCAGAAGAATTTACTATTTATAGGTTCCTAGGAAGAGATTTTGATGAGCAAAAAAAAAGGTTTAAGCTTCAAATAATAATTATTTGAGAATAATCCACATATCCGATTTTTGTATCGTGATCAATCGATAATGGTAAAATTAATTTTTATAATAATCGACCTATATTTCTTAAAAAGATCGACTAGTGTGCGATCTCTGGTATATCGTATTGGATTTGAATACAGCAAATATAGGCAACTATGTTGTTATTTAAATTTGTTTAATTTAATTGTCTTAAATCTAAATTATATAATAGTAGTATTTATAATGCATAGATGAATTTCATAAAAATTTTAACTTTAAGGCTTATAAAAAAAATATTAAACTTTTTAATTGATGTAAGTGTAAGAACAATTAATCTTAATTTTATTACATTTTCAGATTTTTGACTAACTAACAAATTGTTATCGCTATAAATCGAAAAAAAAAATAAAAAAGTTGAATTTTTCAAATATCTCTAAATACTTGTAATTCAAATCTAAGATATTTAAAAATATTAAAAAAAAATTCATAGTATATTCGATTATTGCTTTTTGAATCAAACTACAACAAAAAAGAAAACAAAATCAAATTTGTTGAATATTGTATTTTTATGTTAATATTACCGTTTAAATTTTTCATCAGAAACCATTTTTATATTGAAGCATTTTTACTGCTACAAATATGAAAACACATACAAATACAAAATTCGTGTTAATACACAGTATCTTAAATAGATATTATTTAAGTTAATAATATATGTATTTATTGTACATGTATACTATTATTTAGTGTACTGTCATTTAAAATGTTTCGCTATATCGTATTCCAACAGTTTACAGTTATTATGATAATTTACATCAATTACATTCAAACATAGATTCATTTATAATGTAATTTTATTTTAAATATTTAGTTCAGTTTCTTTTAGTTTTTTTTCGTCCGAAAAAATTATATCAATATGTGGGTTATAGTTTTGAATCTCGAACAAATGAGTGATTACTCTTAAAATATTTACCTTCTATTAAATATTTAATGATAAAGGTTATCTCTTTAAAGTCATTCTTAATGATTTCATTGTTAAATTTCAATATTATTATAATATTAAAACAATTATTATGACTCCCGTACCCAAATATAGGGTTTCCAAACTTTCTAGATAGACATCAATAGTGCTGCATGCCTGTATTTTATAATTATAAGTAATCATTTAATTAATCTAATATAAAATAATATTAATTTCATAAAATAATAATGGCTAAAATAATATTAAAATGCCCGATTTTGAAATAATATAATATGAGCGTGGATGTTGATGGGTGAGAGGTCTTGTCCTATCGACATTTATTTCGATTATCTAAACAACTGCATTCTAGTTGGGTCTAGGAATTTAACGAGAGTTTAGCAGTAAAATTACCGAACTTTTAGTATGAACACAAAATCATTGCCTACCGCGGCACTATGTGTGTTCATGTGTTCATGAATATTAAATATTATGATTAACACGGAGTGGCATCTAAAATAAAACATTGATCAGTCGAAAAGTTTTATAAATAGTATAATACTATGAACATTTTCCAGATTACGCGATTATTTACATCAGTACCTATAACAGCATAACCTATACTTCGTATTGGTCCAATTTTATTGTATGGAACTGATTGCGTTCAAATGACGTCGCTCTACTTATCTACGTACGTATATTCAGAACCCAACTACTATACTTCTATACCATACCTGTAGTAATGTAATTGTCACTAATGTTTGCGAGACTGCAACCTAAACTCGGACCTAAACAGATCGGTAGATCTAAACAGCCTTCGAATGTTAAATTGTATATTATTATTTTTTTTCGAATTCGTTGAACTCATGCGGGACCTATAACACGATAATATTCAATTTATCAAACCCGTAATAACATATTTAACTTTTTAAACGCGATAAATATAAAATATATATATTTATATATTTTTTTCAATACCCTCATAATAATATAGGTAAGTACCTAATATTATAGTGTTAACTATACACAACTGGGATTGACGTCCGTAAGTCTGTTCCGTACACATGCAGCAGAGAGTTTAAAAGCCGTCTCTGCCGCCGCAGAGTGTTATGAATTTATGATGGTATAATAATATGGTTATTATTACACGAATACCGTTGTCACGGCGGTTCATGTTGCGCGAGGGAGGGGTGGGATAGGATGGACTGTTAATTTAAATTTCAATCGTCCGGGATGATTTCATGCGGTCGGTGGCGGCGGCGGCGGCGGTGGGAAGCATATCAGTACGTCGTGTAGGTACTCATGTACATAATATTATTATTATTATTATTATTATTTATTATTAAATAAATTATACATAGAGAGTGAAAGAGAGATAGCGGGCGTTTCGGCGTGCTATATTGTCTGTAGTCGCGTATATTTCGTCGTGTCGTACGTACGTACGTAATAATAATAATATTACGTATTATAAATTATAATAGTATAGTAGTCGGTGCCAGACGATACGATTACGACGACGATAATGATAATAATAATAATAACACGTCACCGGGAATAAAATAATAATAATAATAAATACTCGGCGGCGGCGAAAATCTCCAGCAGCGGTCTTGTTGACGCGTCATGCCGTTGTGTACGTTACGCTATTATACGGCGTTATCGCCGGTCTCCAGCATCCGGACGCGGCGGCGGCGGCGGCAGATCGTGCGAGCCGGCGCGCGCGTCACCGTTACAGCCACCGCTGCCGCCGTCGTAGTCGTCGTCGTCGTCGTCGTTCGCCAGCATCCGGCGAGTCCCCGTCCAACGGGCGGCAGCAACACGCGCTGAGGTGCGCGGGCGACGTGGTGCCGCGGCTCTCGCGGTGTGGCGGCCGGTTGCGACTTGCGACTAAGGTCGTGCGGCGAGGCGGTTTTTGTCGACCGGTGGGTGGGGGTGGAAGTGGCGGCGGCAGACACGTAGCCCACCGCCGCCCCACCAAAGCACCACGGGCACGGTGCGCCGCCGAGTGCCGCGAGTACCACACTGCCGTGTCAGTCGTTCGCATACCGCCGCCGCTGTCGCTCGCCGTTCGCCTGTCCGCACGGTCGACGGTCGTTTCGGTTTCGTCACATCGTAACACACACACACGTCCGCGGGTCGACGACAGTGACTTTTACCGGCCGCCGATGTTCGAAATAATAATAACAACGACAACATAACACCCGCGAGTACCTGCCACGGTCGGCGTGTTCCGTTAACGCTCCGAGTCCGGTCCAGTCCTCGGCGTGCGTGCGTGTGGTGGCATTGTGTGCTGTTTGTCCGTGGCCATGTCACGTTACCGCTTCACTAGTGTTGCTATAAATTATTGTTATACGGGTGGGTTTTCGATTTGAAATTTTTTTCACGCCGTTTCCGTTGTGTCGGCGGCGATTGAGTCGGAAGAGAGAGAGAGAGAGCGCGAGAGCGAGAGAGAGAAAAAGAGAGAGCGAGCGAGCGAACGGACGAGAGATAGCGAGACGGAATAATTAAAAACAACAAAAATAATATAGCGAATTACGTTTAGTTTTTTTGTGTTCGTACACCGCGGCCGACACAGGCGCCGTACGGAACGACGTGCGATGACGGCACGGACGTGGGTAACGTCGTGGTCATCGTGGTCATCGTGGTCGATGTCGATGTCGATGTCGACGCCGCCACCGACGCCACCGCAGCCGCAGTCACCGCTGCCGCCGTCACCGGCTAGACGACCGGTTTGAACCAGTTTGACGGAGCGTGAAAACTAAAATTGTTGTTACAGTCGCCCGGCCGTCAAGTTCGGCACCGAGCACGCGAGATGGCTCCTTTGGACGTGCCCCGGGTACTGTTGGACGGCGAAAAAGTGGTGAAATGGGACGACGTGAGTACATCATTTAAAACGCATACCTAATAGAGTTGATAAAAACTGCGCCCGTTACAATCGTTAATCACTATTGATAATGCGTGAGTACGATGACGTTCGTCGGCAAAGAGTTATTGTATTTCTATATTAATATAATGTATGTAAATTATACATATACAATAATATATAGACCGATTGACGTCATCTTTTTATAAAAAATATTATTGTAATAGCAGTAACGATATGTTATGTATATAGTATTATCATGAGTAGAAGCCCGTTATTGATAACGCGACGGTGGTGTGCGAGCAACAAGTAGTGCCTTCATGTCAGAACGATATACAGAGAAACAGTTATTACTTATTACTACATTTGTAGCAGTAATAACAGTATCGTAGTAGACAGTAGTAGTATAATAACATTAGCGTTGTTATTACTAATTGAGTAAACAGCAATATTGGTAATAATATGGTGATTTAACTTTTCATTAGGTATAGGTAATAAGAGTGATGGGTAACTCGTGTTATAACAACAAACCTATATATATATATATATATACCGTACGTAGTATTTAATTTGTACTCAGTATTATATTAATGTAAACTGTATTATACTATATAGCGTAAATCCGTTGTTAATGTAAAATGTGTATACTGTATATATTAATTATGCAGTGTTTTCCGAACACGGAATTATTTACGCAACGGTTACGAGATGATAATAGGATATTCGAGAGAATAGAAAGTATATCGAAACATGTTACGATGTTATTATTATTATTATTATTATTATACATAACATCGCCGATGACATTTATAGTTCTATAAGTAATATTGGTATGGTCAAAAATGATTATAATAATTTCACATGAATACACGATTAATTAAGTCAACGCGTGAAAGTGAGCGGGTATAGGAACAACTGTTTCCACGAAAAAGTGTTTTTGAAATAGAGCGATAGTACTTATGTAGATAACTACATTTTATATAGTATATGTACAATGTACCAATATATTATAATGTTATAAGTGTATGAGATGATATGATAATATAAATACATAACACATAAAATATATTTAATTGAGTATGCGGTGAGCTTACTGCCCTTTATAAACCTAAATCTTCGTATTTCTTTGGTGTTAGTTATTATATTTTTTTTTACATAAAATACGCGGAATATAATTTTGTATTTTATTCTATCATAACGTATTATAATTATTACAATAATTTTAATATAAAAAAATTAAATATTTAATATGTTGCCCGCAGCGTAATAGCCGGTGACAGTATTTAAATGTATGCTTAATATGCTTATACACTTAAATATTCTCGAAAAACTTTTTAAACGCTCTGTTTTACTTAAAGTTGACGTGGTGTCCGACATTTTGTTTTACTATATTAGGTTTGAGGATTACAATATTATATATTTGATTTAGTTTGGTATTAGTGTAGTCTGTAGAGGCTTTCATAGGATGTTTTCAGCGGGTGTGTATAATTTAAAAAATGTATAAACAAATAATGAAAAACATATAATCCAATTAAAATAGTATCAATGAGCAAGTTAAACCAAAAGATCATATCCCATTGCCTAAAAATATTTAACGTTTCTTTTATTTTTTTTTTTCATAATGAATCCTATGATTAAATTAAAATGGCCTTGAGATACGTGAACTTTTTTAACTTATAACCGGAACCTAACTTTTTTCTTTATTTCCAGAAGACGATTACTATCTTTTAGCATATTTTTTCTTAATATATTTTATTTTATTTTCTATTTAGCTGAATTAAAGTTTATTAAAAAATAATATATAAGTAGTTACTGAAAAGTTTTCTGTAAGCAATTAGGTAACTTAATTTTCACCTCAAAAAATATGTTCATAGTCATATTAAAATTGTAAATATTTAAATATTTTTCGTGAATTTATTAATTTACATCTTAAAATAATTCGTAAGTATCTATTGTATTAGGTTTGTAATTTGAGAAATTGTCATGATATAATATATTATGCTTATGCGAATTAAGTTCAACAATGATATATTTTTTGTAAATTCAGTTTTAACGTTTAGGAACAGTCGTAACTAATTTTTTACCCAATCATAATAAATATTAAAGTATATTTTTGACAGTAAAATTAATTCCAAACATTTTTTATAATTAAATAAGAAAAATAAATTTAACGAAGAAAAATTAACAATATTTTTCTATCCTTATTATTGAGGAATATGATCACAGTAATAAAGCAGCCTCAAATCACGGTACTAAAAAGAACATGAACAAAGTTCGTTGTTCCACGATCGATTAATAGTAACTAGATTAAGAATATAAAGGTTTTCTAACAAAATTTGTAACAAAAAATATGCCCATATAATAAAATATCATCCATGGCAATCAACCTTGCCAAATAAATAAATAAAATAAAATATAAATACATCAATGGTCTCTGTGTATAAAATATACACAGAGAGGTACAAAATTATTTAAGCACAAACCGCTTATACTTTATTGTACTTAAACTATGGATTCATTCAAGTACATATTTTTCAAAATGTTTAAGTACTTATCCATACCAAATAATATTATCTTTAAATAATATTTTAAAGTTTTAGCGTTTAGTGATTACTTGAACATTATATCAAGGTTTTGTTAAAATTTGACAGTACGCATAATGTTCAACTGCAATTATTAATTTTAAATAACAGCAGTATAAAGACGTTATTTTGGTAAATATATAAGAGCTTGGTAAATATAGGTACCTGCAACATTTTACAGACTTTTTTACCATTTGTAAAATTGAGTGACCTCCTCAATTTAATTATTACCATTTTCATTTTAACATTATTTATATAATATAATATTTGGTTAATAAGTGAAGTTTGCCGTGTAACATAATGTTATGTATTTTAATGAGCTATGCTTTAGATTAGATTATTTATCCGCTCTAATATTAATATCCTCTTGTTATTAGTGGAAAAACAATTTTGAATCCATAATACATTTATTAAAAAAAGACGTTTTACACTTATTAGAAAAAAAAAAAAAAAAATATTCAATGGCTTCCTTCGTCATGTGGTTGGTTAGATTGTTACTAAATAAAGTTACTTAAAGGATGCCACTTCCTATACAATTTATAGTTTTAAAATGCTCATAACTCGCTTCGTAATTAAAATATCAATTAAAGACTCCTAGATGCCTTAGATAATCTTATCTTTAAAGTTTAAATTTTATAATAAGTCAATTCACTCTAGTTTTAGAAAATAAAAAATAAAATGGACTTTTATAAACTTTAAATCAACTATTATGGTGTACGTTTGTAAACGAAGATAACATAATATATTATGGGCGTGGCGTCCTCTTAAGTCATAGGAAAACGTCGTAAGTTACTCGTCATCAGCCTTTTTCTCAACGTATATCGGCACGTTCAATCAAGCCGTTTTCGCGACTTCGTCCATTATTGCGTACAGTCATAGTTGTATGGAGTATTAGTACGATGGTATTTTAGCTGAACAAGTGGTTTGCGTATGTTACAATTATTTTCGATCCAACGTAACGCGTCGCTCATTTTCCGAAGATTAGGTTCCATAATAAGAAATACGCACATCATTTCATCTGTTTTATTTACAGGTTCTTTGTAAGTCTAGTCAGCTGTAGTCATTCGTACTAATTTAAATAATAAAAAAATAATATATTATCATGTAAGGGCTAATACTTAACTTGTCGTATATTTTATAATTATACATCAATATTTATTATATTCCTAACCAAGTTAAAATTGTTGATATAATAAAAGTGCCACATTGGGTGGGTGACGCCCACGCCCTACTACATCTGCTCTAAATAATAGGTACGTTTCTGTATATTTGAAGGCGAAGAATTAAATTATCAAAGGAGTACTTAAAAAATATTCTTGTATTTCGATTGGAAATTAAGTTTAGCTCGTACTTTAAATGTTTCCCGCTAGAATTAAATAACAAAACATAGGTATAATGAAAAATGAAAACTCTCTAAAACATAGTTAAATATATAAATCTACATCAAAAACTATTAAACGAATAATTGCAAAATTGAAATTAACATTGAATTTAGGTGAAAACATGTACAAATTCAAAAAATTATGAAATGTTAATTAAGTAAGTAGAACAATGATTTATTTTTATGTTTGTATATCAAAAATATTTTAATATCAAATTATTGGTTTTGTTAATTAATATTTCATAGAAATAAATCTTAAAATAATTAAATATATTTGTTTATTTTTGTTGGTGTACTTATGTCACAATGTCATATGACAAATATAATAATATATAAATATGATATTCACTTAGGTAAGTAAATTTTGTTTACTTAATTAATAGTAAAACTAAGTGTAAATTGCAGTTTAAACTTCTTTTTCAATTTCTTTAAAAATTTTACAAATTGTTATTTTCAAAACTTTTAATTGTATAAACTATTCATAAATATATCATACAATAAGGAATTATATGATGAAAATATATAAAAAAAAATATTAAAAATTAACTATAGGAAGTATATAGTATATAAAAAAATAATTCTAATTTAATAATTCTCCCAATGGATACATTTCAACATTTTTTTAGACTTTAAATTCCCATTTCGACAAAATGATTATTATTTAAAATATTTTTAAGAAATTAAAATATTAAAATTGATAGTTTTAAAATATGTAATTATAATATGAAAAGTTTATTTTTTAAATTTTCGTTTCGGTAAAAACCTAATATTATAAAGTTTTGATTTCTGTATTTTTCGATTATAATTTGACGTTTTAACAAAAAGGTTACTTTTACATATTATTTTTACTAAATAAAAATTAACCCAACCAATTATCTTTTATGTGATGTAGTATTTTGCTTTTAAATTTAGAATAATAGTACATTATTAATATCCGTAATGTCGACTATCGTTTTAATTTTAAGGGTTTATTTACTTAAATATACAATAAAAGAACTTGATTGTACCACTAAAAAAAAAATAAAATAAAAACGGAATTTAAATTACTATTACTAAATCCCTTTTGAATATCTACAGAAAACATATAATTGGTTAAAGATTTTTACAATTAAATCGATGTAAAACGTTCATTTATATTACATAATATTTGTATTATTTATAGTTCTGTCGAATGTAAATAAAATATTTTAGTAAATAATACAAGTATATGTTTATTATTTATGATCTAAATTAAATTAATTTTAAGTTTAATTAAACAAAAGTTCAAATACCTCTTTACTAATTAATCAACTTCATAAGTTATATAATATTTTATTTTAGATTTTAATAAGTAGTTTTTATTAGAACCTGTGTAGCTATTATAAATTAAAATTTCGTTTTTCTTATCCGTGAGAAAATAAGCCTCTTGTCTTTAAGGTAAGACATGGTTTACAGTACTTTATTACTCGTAGATGGTCGTTGATATAATACATTTCTGCAGTAAGTACTTTTCTGAAATTGGATACATTTCACACATTATTCATTTTCATTTAATAGCATTTTAATAGTTTTTTTTTTTTAAAAGAGTATTTTAAAATGAATAATCATCATTGGGACTTGGGTTACAATTACGATTTTTTATGTTCTTGAATTCTGATAAATATTTAACGTACTTATATAGGTATGGGTTATATGAAGTAAAAAATGTGTAATCTATCATAATATTGTATGCTTATTTTTTTTTATCAATTCATAACACAAAATAAATAAATGTCTGATAACATGATAATATTTATTTAATATAATAATAACAATACATTTTAGATACATTCAATACGTGATAATATTTAAAAATAAAATCGTTTCCAAGTTAGATTAGGTTTAACCATGTTTAATAAAATTGTTATATTACTAATAAAAGTATTGGGTTACTTGATTAAAAATAAGTATATGGTTGTATTAGTAATTTTTAATTTATTAAACAAAGTTTTGGTGTTTTAGATTTTAATATGTGTGGAATTTGTCTGTACTTATCTTTTAGACAGTATTTTTAAATTTTTAATTTATTATTAATTTCAAAAATATAATTTAATAATGTTTTTTTTCAATTTAACATTTTTGTTTATACAAAATAAATTAAAATAGTACATGTTTAGTTTGAGTTTGTCTACCTATATATATTTTATTACATTTTAATTTAATCATGAAAATATTCTTTTGATTTATTTTTTATAATAATTTAAGTACTTACTGTATTGCTATTAGTTAAACTATTCATTCGTCATTGTATGTTATATTATATCTAGAGTAAGAAATACATGAATTTGATTTTTTTCATATCAAACAGGGATTGTGTTTGATAAATTTGTTTTAGTATACAAAATCGTTATCTGTGAGAAAATTTTACATTCTATTAAATTCATTTGATTTAGGCTTAAAAATTTGAATTTTAAATTTTAATAAAACTAAGTACAGTTACAAAAATAGAGAATTATACTCGGAATTATACGAGAAAATGTTTTTGTAGCATAGATTTTAAATAAAAGTACACGGTTTTATAATGTTTAATTTTCATCTTAACATCATACATTTACTTTTTATGTTTTTAATTGTTGATGAAGTATTTACTAGCATCACATTTTAACGATACTATTACGTTTATAACTGTGTACAAAGTAAACTATATAGTGAAGTGTACTAACTAAAAATAATAACCGACTTAAATTATTTAACACTATACCTAGTAAAAGTAAATATATCTAAATATTTGAATTCTAAATAAAACTATTTCTTTTACAGTGTCATTGTTGAATAAGTATTAATTTTTTTTGTAATTTTAGGTTCCCATATATTATTTTATTATAATGTTGTCCTTCTGTAATATTTCTTGGCTATTTTAAATACAGTCAAACTATCATTTATTATGTCCGCGTTGAGTCCATAGATCCATTATTATACATTTTACTAAAAATGTACGTAGTTTCTAAGAGGTCTTTAAAATACTGAGATTTAAAAAAAAAAAATCAAGTACAATTTGTGTACTTGAAAGTCCAGTCGTTTAAGGTGTTGAATGTTTTATAATTTTACATTTATTATTCTTTCCAAAATAAAGGGTGGCCTAAACCACATATTTGATTACAACTATTAGATTTTAATTTTCTCGTTATTTTCATAAGGTTAAATAACTAAAATCTATTATTACACAAAACGAATGTAGGCGATTGAATATCAGTTCTGAAAACATGATTTATGGGTTATTTTGTTAATAATAGCATTTTCAAACATCAATAGCTCATCAACATTCGTAGGTGATGTTATTTGCATTTATTTTAACTCATTATGTTTGTTTCATCATAATATTAATTATTATTTTAATAAAGTACCATTTGAAACTAGGTATAATTAGTAATATTTTGAAAACTTTTGTTTTATGAATGTTATAGTTAGAATGAAAGTAGTAATGTTAGTAGAATGTCTCATCTATATGTATTGATATATCACCGGATTTAATTTATTTTATTAAAATTATTATCACATGGAAAATTTATCTTGACATTCTATATTATTTATGTATTAAATAAAAATAACTAATAATTTATAAAATTAATTCATTAAGAATAATACAAATCGTATTATATAATAGAATATATATATTCATAAAAATAATAGATTTTTGAAACTTTGTAATTTAACTTCAAACACTTAACCATTGAATTTTAATACAATGACAATCTGTTATTCAGTAATTTAAAAATCTCAAATATGTTAATTTACATTTATTTTTATTATTTAAAGTTTATAAATTTATAAATTTTATGAATAAACCATGGTGACGTTATTTTTAGATTTTTTAATGAAATGTGTAAACGTCAAGTATTGACATATTAATTCAAGGTTTACCTCTATATTATATATTTGTACCTCATATTATTTATATATCTACTTAAATGTATTAATTTATGAATTTAAGTATTTACTTTTAACTTTTTTCAGGATCGCTGAATATCGTTTAAAAATAATAACATACATTTAAAGGTTTACAATTTTACAAATGTATAATAATTAATAAACTAATATTGGCTCACAGTTTTAAAATGTATAGTACCTAATGACACAACGCTGTCTTCATTTAAATAAGCGATTCAAATGTTTATATTATTTTCCAATTTCAGTTTAATTAATATTTATTGTTTATGCTTTTTTTTCTATAATATAGGTAAAATAAAATGTAAAATATTGTAGTAATTTAAAATATATATTATTCTTATTGAAAACTGTAACAATACAACGTATTCGTTTTTTTTAGTTTATACATGCATATAATAACAGTTAAATACGTCTAATTGAATTGTTTATGTTATTGTGACTCAGTTTTATAAATTATTTCAATATACTTATTTAATACTTTATTATTTAAATAATTATACATTTTTAATTAAATATATGTAGGTAAAAATTAGAAATTATCTTGTCTCATACGATAATAATTATTAGATTTCATTCAATATATATTGTATATAATGTAACATAATATGATATTTTTGTGAATTTTAAACAACCTATATTATATACATATATATGTTATAGAATTATTAGAAAAATCTTCATTAAAAGCCTGGAATCTAATATAAACACGAATTTGTTGACATTTTTTACTTTTGTCCTTTAAAAATATAAATTATGCAATTTTATATTTATAGAAATAATAACTAAATATATCTTATGTATTTGAAAAATAATATTATTACACATGTTTAGAAAATGTATATAATGTTTGAAGCGTGGAAAATTGTTGTAATGTGTATTAGAACATTTATAGAACCACAGCTACATCGTTATATTATTATCTAAATAAGGTTATTACATACATATATTCTAAGATAATTTAATGCACGCATTACTGTTTTATCGTATGAACATTTATATATAATCCGTTTTTATTTCATGTTATTATTTTATTTTTTTTTTAAATTTGTTTTATACATCGAATTTTGAAATGATTGAATATTCGAATATGCATGTGAATATACACGTTAAAATATACTTTCCATTTTTCACAAATACGACGCCCCATGAGTTTTAGCTTGGCGTAGTTTGAACCTAAAATTGAACGAATAATAATGTGCTAAACCTTGTATCGATCATTACATTTTGTAATAGCTATAATTTTTATTTATTTTATTTTAATAGCTTCCAATATCTAAATGAATACAGCTCAACAATTACAATAGCTAATATTTTAATTATAGGTATTCCTAAACAATTTAATTTAAATCAATATGCATTGTTGTGATAATTTTTTCATTATTATTATTTAAATGAATAAAATTACTGTACATGTATTTGCACAATAAGTCGACTAGATAACAAACGATTTAAAAATCATAATATTAGTCATTTGCAGAAAAAGAATAATCTATTATATTTTATACTCTGCATCTAGCTTTTAATCAAAAAATTATTATAGCTTAACAATTATAAAACACGATAATAATACAACTCAACAGTTATAGTTGATACCATAACGATATTTCAATACATGTGATGATAGTGAAAATTAATAATAGTAATAATACGATAAAATGTGTGATATTAGTATAAATATTAAATCAAATATAAATTAAAATTGTGCAGGTAGAAATAACGTATTCAAATGAGTAATGATTAAATAATAATTGAAAGTTACGAAAAAGAATATAATATATTTTTGTGTCATACAGATGTAATGAGGGAAATATTTACAGGTATTTCTATAAGATTGGCAGTCTATGGCACTTTGGTGGATCACTCTTAATTATATAAAGTATTTCATCTTTGATCGCGGAGTAAAGATATATGTTGATAATATACTTATTAATATTGTCAGGTCTGAGGTCGACCAAAAAAATAGCAAGTGGATGTCCGTTAGAGCCACAGAAATTTCAAAATTGGCTTAGTGGGGGTTATATTGTACAATTTTTTGATAATAATAATTCTATAAAGACATAATGGTGGGAGAAATGAGTGGTAGCTGATGTTTGTTGGACCAAATGATTCATAATGGCATTGTAATTTAGACAACCGTAAGTACGGTTCATCAAAAATGAAAACATGACTTACAAAGTTACACGACTACACGAGACACTGTTAAAATCAGTGAGTCGCACACTAACGTGATGGTTTTGAATGTGAACTGTGAAGTTTAGATTAATGGTTTTAGTGTAGATTGACAAAGCCTAGGGGGTTGACAATTTCCTTGTTCGATAAAGTTTGAGCAAGATCGTTGAATATTTTACTCGAGGTTTCAAATTCAACTGTATTGTTCTTATTGGCCCACAGGACGGTGAATCGATTGGGAGAATAGAAACATGTTTTTTCTTTGTAATTTGGTGATGATTATACCGTAAGTTTTGATTTTATGATTTGTAGTTTGATGATATTACTTTAGTCGAACATATAGAGGCCGTACTCGAGGGTAAAATTTCATAAAACGAATGACGTGTAAACGACTTTTATACATAACAGAACGAATATAATATCGAACACACCGGCTAGTGACCGTGAAACTGTCCAATACAGAATTGCAGTAGTTTCTTAAAAATACCTCAGATTCTAGCCCTATTTTAAATATTATGGATACCATGTCATTTTAATTTAGTGAAGTTTGCCGAACCTCTTCCCTCGACCGCCTGTCACATCTTCAATAAAACTAATTTTCTTGAATTTTTCTCAGAATGTCTTATGTATAACTATATTATGTTCATTGATTTCGTTTGTCCTGTATTTGTTAATCGTAATAATATTTTTTTCTCGATATTATACTTTTCCAAAAACCAATGTTTTAAAGTGCTTTAATTTACTACAAACTGTGGCGATGCCGTTTAATAACGTGACAAGGACAACAAAGTGGATTCTCACGTTAAGTTCTGGAAAGGCACCGAAGTAATATAAAAGTCTCGGCGTCTTAAGAATGTGTTTCATACAGTACACGCAGCGAATTGTTGAGTATTTTCTCCTCTCGTGGATTTATGCTGTGAATATCTTAGTAACTTCTGCGTGTGTTATAAAGTTATAACTTGTAACCAAAATTAGTAATTTCGCTTGTACGGAATAACTACATACGTGTTTACCTATATACGACGCGGCCAAAGTTATTAAAGTTTGTTTAGTAGTGTATTAGATTTCAGATATTGTCCTTTAGACAATTTGTCAGGCCGGTTGTTTAACGAATACTCTACAGCGATTGGATTTAGTCCTTGAGTTTCCACTAAGTCCCCTGGATTACTGTTAGGAGATAATGACTATAAATTAATGCGTCTATCACTTCATCTAATTCCATTTGTATAATATATTTTTATGTTTTTGCCATGTCCAAAAAATACTCGGTTAAGATTAATGTATGGATTATTTTCCAACACAAATTTATATGTTTTTATTAAATAATTTATATATTACATTTTATTTTTAAATATTTCATAATATTATAATTGTAATGTAGTATTGCATCATTAGTTTTATATCATAATTTTTAATATGTCGTGTATTATAACTTCGATGTTAAAAATTATTTTTAAATTTAAATTTAAATATTTATATTTTTAAAATTATAATGATGTAGTGCCTAGTTTATACTAGTTCATGAACTCCATGGTTGGTCTTGGATTGTTAATTAATTACTAGATTCTCGACATTTATGCTTTCCTGAAAACTTGTAGGTATTTGAATAAACTTATATAATTAGGGTAGTTGTATATAAAACACAACTTCATTCAGTAATTAAAATAAATAAAAAAAAATATTCCTGGTTGCAATAACAATCATTAAACATTTAATGAATCAATAGTGAACTAATGATCCCTTAACATGATTTAATGGTTCATGATCGATTAAATACATTTTAGTGAATCATTAAATGTACTCTTTTTTGTATGATTTGCAGCAATAGTGTATTAATGATGTGTTAATACTTATTTTAATTTAATTTGTGGTATTGATAATCATATATATTTATCAGTTCGCCTGTTACTTACAGAAATTTTTCAAAAATATTTAAAAATTCTATTACTTATATTGTTCTATATTTTTCAATATAATATGTTAGATGGGGTTTAAAAAATATTCATTTGGTATATAATTCAATTCCGGGGAAAAATGGAAATTTTGATCTCACCGATTTGACTAAATTCCATTTTATGTAGGTATATTAAACTTTATATATATTGTATACCTAAAATATTAAGTTATGATTTTATGACCTTGTTCAAAAATGAGTATATTATAGATAGGTACTACAATAGTGTATATTATGTGAGGCCTTGTTAACGGGAAGGATTTTTTTTAAATTAATTTCCATTGATTATATAAGTATAGGTACCCGCAGTTGGTTTGATTACTATATTAGAAACCACTTATAAACAGTTTTATCAAACTGTAAACAATTATCCAGTGCCACAGTAGATATTAATGTACCTATTTTATTTTTGAAAATACACGTCTTTGTATTTTTTTTTAAACTTAGGTCGAGGAAAATTACTTTACAATAATATCTATACAACATTATTTGTAGAGAAATATACTTTTGCAATTTATATTCTATTGATGTAAGATAATTTCAATTGTCTAAAATTGTTTTAAAACGTTTATTTGATAATAATAATAATAATAATAATAATAAAAATGTATTCGAATGAATAAAACGGGCAATTTCCCAAGAGTACAGGACTACATGTAATAGATAAGATATTAGATAATAACAATACAATAATATTATATATCATAATAGTATTCAATATTTGTAAGAATATTAACCAAACAGATAAAAGATAGATTAAAAATTTAAAATATAGATTGATATTATAATAAAATACTTCATATTGCAGCTTAAGTGTAGTTTATGAATTGTAATTAACGAAATAAAGAAGAAATCGGCTTAAGGCTCGAGTTTATTATACAGTCATAGCTTTTGGAATTTATTGGAGAATTATTTAAATAATTTCTGCTGTGTAATGACAATTAAGGCATGAGAGTAGATCGGTTATTATAAGCTGGAATATTAAATAAGATATTTTATAATAAGTAAGGAGCATTAAGGTAAAAAGAAATATCCAATAATTCACGTATATAAGCTAGGGTGGGAGATTCAAGAGTGATCTTATTTACGTAAAGTCGTTCTGATTAATAACTATAACTATGTTGAATTTGAAAGCTATAAACTTTAAAAATAGGTTTTGAACACTTTCAATAATACAAATATTAGATTTAGTATAAGGTCTCCAAATAGTTTATCTATATACTCAAGGACAGATTTAATTAAAGCGCAATAGAGTAACTTAAATGATTCTAAGTCCTTAAAATCAGACGCATGGCATTTAATAAAGCTTAATACACGCAGAGATTTTTTTTACCATACACACTATAATGTTCCTGAAAATTTGAATTATGGGTTAGAGTTATACCTAGGTCTTTAACGGATGACACAGTATTAAGTTTAGTATTGTTTATACAATAAGTACTGTATGTGCTCACAGGATTTGTAGAAGCAAATTGAACAGCATTTATTAATGTTTAAGCTCATGCTCCAAGTCTGACACCAATTAGATAAGATATTTAATTCCTCTTGAAGAGTTAATTAACAGTAGTTAACTGAAGAAATACAAGAATACATTTTTAGATCATCTGAAAAAAATAAGAAGTGGCATTTTTTTTTAAAAATATACGAGAGACTATTAATGAAAAAATAAATAGATAGGTAATAAATAATCGCCTTGAGGAGTCCCTGACGGAACTGATATATAATACATATACATATAGTTATTTAGTCTTGCACAAGTATAGTTAATAGTTATAGTGAATCAAAGAGTGTTTGATATCTTATATCTGATTCAGTCAAAATATTTTCAGATATACATAATGTCAGTGTGTTTTATTTAACTAAACCATATAAAATAAATGATCAAATATTCAAATTTTTCACTTATCGTATGAAAGTTTAACATTTGAATCGTGTATAAAAACATATTATATAAAATATAAAAACCAGGCGTTGCATGGATTCATGTCTCATATCGTTATCTATGGTACAAACTATAGATAATTGGTGTTTTATTATTCTAAATAAAAAGCAATGATAATAATATTCGCATTCAAAAATTAATGTTTCAACATAAATTTATAAAAGTGACATCAATACAAAGATATAATATATTAGCTCAACTAAGATTTCGATTCTTAAGGGTTTTATGTCAAAAATTAAAATGTATTTTTATTTGTTACATAAAATGTTATCAACAATAGTATTGATAGTTTTTAAGAATAAAAGAGCACAAAAGTTGTGTCGAAGGACACAATGTGTATATATTATTTATTATATTGGTGGTATAGAAATTTAAAACTGTATATTTTATTAATTATCAATATCAAAAATTGTTCTGTTTAAATGTGTAATAAATTATTTTTATGAAATTAATACTTCAAAAATATATCGTATTTTTGTTTTAATTTATTTACTTTATGTATTGTATTTGTTGAATGTGGTTAGGTACACTATAATCGCATTATATACCCATAGTAATGAGTTAATTTACTGTTTGCTGAATTGGAGAGAGTATATATATTTTAAGTTTGTTCAAGTCTAGGTCAGTTTATATGATTTGATCTATCCTTGAAAGTTATTGTACGGAAAAAATCTTACAATTATTATTCTGTAGGTATATTTAGTTGGTATTTCTTTATCATATATAAACATAAAGTTAACTGTTCCCAATTAATTATATAAAATAGAAAAATATATGTTAAAACAAACCTTATATTAATGGGATTTTCTTATTATTTATTTTTCTGATTCTGAGCTGAGTGATAAATGTATTGATTTTGCAATGGTTAGGTATGTGTGTTTTATCTAAATTTTTTTTTATGCTAGTGTACACCATAAGTATACGATAAATTTATTCAATTTTCAACTTTAAGAGTAGTTTTAGGTAAAAAATTGAATGCAGCTTGTAATTTGAACAGGTCAAAATTAAAAATTATCAGTCCATTTATTTACAAACGAAACATTTTGAAAAAATCTATTTAATTTTTTTAGTATAAGGTACTCGCAAATATAAACCAACTGAATTATACCTAGTATTAGTTAATTAGTCAATTTTATTATTGTTTGGTATAAAACTTATAGTACATATAAAAAATTGTACGCTTAAAATGAGTTAAATGAAAAATGGTTGTAAAAATGATAACAGTTTTATTATAAAAATTAAATTTAAATAAGATTAAGAAAATGTGTAGAGATTCGCAAAAATTATATTTGCACCCACGTGGATAGAGTCCAAGTTACGCCTATGCTCGAAAACAAATTATAGCTAAGATACTTGACATTTTTACCAAATGTTATCATTATAATAATAATAAAACCTATTAGGTTAGACTTAGGAATTTACTTTCAATTTAAAATCAAATTTTCAAGATATCAGGAATATTTTTCAGGAATAAGACATTTTCGATTATTTTTTTTTACCGATTATTCTATAAATTTCGGTTAAATTATTCCCTGGGACGATATTTTTTTATAAGTGTTTAAAGTTAGAATTTCGACAATGTTCTTAAAATTTTTAAGAATGTGCAAATTATTTTGTTGTTAATAATTTATAAAAATTCTTACCAAAAGGCAATTGAAGTTATTTCTCTTCAAACAATTTTGATGTAATTGATTTAAAAAACAAAAAACAAAAAAAATATATAATAATAACAGTAGAAACTTAAAATACTTGAATTTTTCACTCAATGTTTATTATCATTATCATCATATGATAAAATTTTCAATTTTTTTTTTAGTTTTTTTTCCCATAATTATTGATAAAAATTATTCGCCAGGTCAAAATTCTTGAAAATATAATTTTATATAATTATCTATAGGTACTTTAATATTTTTTATACAAGATTCTACATAAAATAAGTTGTTCTTAAATCTATATAAAAATATTAAAAATATATAATCACATTTTTTTTAAATTCGCATTAGAAGTTAGCATTTTGATGCAATTCGTCGAAATCGCGAAACCATTGCAAACTACTATGTAGTTACAAATTCACAAAATATTTTTTTTATATATCTAAGTATTAAAAATTGATTTAAATATTCTTATAAGTAGATCATACTGAAACCATATAGTATAAAATCTATATTAAGACAAAAACTTGTATGCGATTTGGTTGTTATTTAATAATATTTTAAGGTCCTTATTAAATATCGAAATTATCCCGAATACATAGGTACATAAGTACATATGATACATTTATAATTTAAATAATGGTACATTTAATGAAATAAAAATAAAAATAAATAAATAAGATGTACTTACAAGAGTTAGTTAGGACACCGTAATCACCATTTAAATTAATAATAAAAAAACGTTTGGAACCTAGTTAAATCGTTTTATCCAATCAAGGCTAATATTAAAATTGTTGCTAATTTTAACATTTATTTTAGTTATTTTTGAAAAAATAATTTTTTTTAATTGCAAACAATTGTGTATAGTTTTCGATCAATTGAGGTAGTGCATGGAAATTTTCTAATTTTTTTCTATCCATAAATAAGCGCATAGTATACTGACGAGAATAGAATAGAATTTGGAAACTTGTTTTATTGTTTTGTCTGGATTTTCTAATCCGATATGGTCAGTACCTATTTTATTATCATTTGAGATTTCAATACGACGAAAAAAAAATTGTATACTGATACTATTTACATAATTACATAACCATAAAATGTGTTAAAATTAATTATAATTATTGAAAATAATTTTGAAGTATTCATAAAATGTATCCAAATATAATTAAAAATTATGCTGCTATTAAATTATTATATTCCATTGTAATTTATAATTGTAATGCTAGACAATTTCGCAATATAAACTGTTAAAACTTTACTCCTAAACATTTTTCTAGAAAAACTTGGTAAATAAACTTACTTCCTAGATAATAACTTTAACCATTTAATTAGAAAATTTTAAATGCACTTTTCTTGAACACGCGTTAAATTAAAAAAGAAATAATTTGAAAACCAATTAAAATATATAAAACATTAAAATCTTAAATTGCAATGATATATTTATAAAAACAATTTAATATTATAGGATATCAAATTAAAAAATTTAAATACCAGAGTACTTTTTTTTATTTATTTTAACTTGTTGAAAATTTTAGCATAATAAGTGTTATTTTTAAATAAACATTGTGAGTAAAATAATTTATTGTTGAATATAATGTAATATTGTAATAATCTTTAAACAATATCTGCACTTTGCAGTTATACATCAGAATTTTCGTTTACTGCATGATTCTATTATCTTATATTCAAATTTTTGATTAAAATTTATTATAATTAATAAATCAAAAATCTAAGATAAATAATTTTATAAAAGACTTCATTAGTTTTTTTTCATCGATTGACAAGAATATTTTATTCCATAATTTGCACAAAACAATAAATGTTTACAAAAATGTAGAGAATGTCATCGTATATTGATGTGTATGATAACAATTATTTCAAATTTCAGTATAAGAACGATGTCTGTACGCGCTTTACAATGTATAATAGTTGAAATTATTTTACTGTAAGATTAATAAATTAATTGATATAATAATAAGGGTCATATATCAAATATATAATGCTCATTTTGGACATTTTAAACCCACTCTTAAAGCCACAAATTCTTTTTTCTGTGTTTTATATTGTCTGTCAGGTCAGTATAATACGTTCAAGGGATTATCTTTTTTACCTCAGCGTTATAGTACATAAAATGTGGTTTCAACTCCTATATCTTGCACCGATCAGTATTCATTGAACCTTTTTAGGTCTGTCACCATTCAACAAAAGCTTAGGATGTGTGTGTTTGACCACTTTTTTCTAGCAAATTTAAAATTTATAAAGTATTTTCATTCAGGAACTATAAGTTTTATCTAGTACAGATAATACATATTTAATTCTATAAAATCAATTAAAAATGTATTTGTATTCTTTGTTTGTCTATTTTGAAAATGTATACTCATAAAAATCCGCTAAAGTCTAAGTATACCTACTTAATTTTATCATAGTTAAGTTTATGAATACTAAAACTGTAGGTATTTTCAAAGTATTTGCTAATGCAATCGAGTAATTACGATTCGTAATTATTTTAATAGATTTAAAAACACGGTAAATATTATGGTTTAATTATAGTTGGATATTTTTAGTGGTAAAAAAATTTTAATTATATAATAATAATAACGATGTTAAATATAATTTCATATATTTACATTAAGTTTAATGATTTTAACACCTTTTTATTATTAATTTCAGTTTTTCAAAAAATAAATTAATATCATGTAATGTAAAATAATGGGAGAAGTCGCGTTGCTAACAGTAGTTATTGAGTGTATTTTATTATATTGAGTTAGTTACTGTAATGGGTGTGTTCAATTTGAATTAAACGATAAATCGGTATATACGATGAAAAATGATTCTGAGCGTAGTAACAACAAAATTCAACTATACCTATATATACCTAAAACGATTAAAACCACTCTCAAAGTTTACAATTAAAGTACTTTTACTGTTCCAAAATTTGATGACCAGCAAAAACAAAACAAACGAAAAATACATCATCACTGTAAAATCAATATACATTCATTGCTCAGCTCAAAATCTAAAAAATAAATTGCCGAAATTTAAATCCGAAAAAAATATTGTTTAATGCGTCCCATAATAACTTGTTAAGGTAATATTGAAACTATGGAATACATAAAACAATATATCGCGCAAACCAGATTTCTCCTTTGTGCTCTCCATACAGATAAATGTTGTACGATATCGATGGAAGAAGTATTATATATTGTTGGTACAATTACTCAATTTTCATTATCCACAGTGATATATCAAAGTGTATAAACTATATATGCAGTCTCAAATTGAAAATGGTTACTAGCATTAAACATTCAATCAAGATTAAAATAAATTATCTTCACCATTTTGAATAGCATCGTTCTATTAAGCCAACAATAAGATGCACATTATCTTCTTGGTCATCGAAGTTTGTTGTTGAGCGCTTCTACAAACCTAACCGGATCATTTTGATTAAACCCAATTTGAAAATTAATAAACTAGTTTATTTAATTATATATGTATTAATTTGTTTTACGGACCAACGCATTTTGAATATATGATTTAATTACACTTAAAATTATTACAACGATAGATATAACGTAGATTAATAAACGTAGATAATGTAGATTTTACATAACGTAAAAATATTAAGTAATAAACTTAAATTTAAAATATATGAAAAACACGTATAATTTAAACATAAAATAGAAATGTATTTTTATTACAAGTAGTATTGTGTCCTTAACGACAATATAACATTAAAGTTACAATAACCACGGTTGGATTCAAAAAAAGTTCATTGGGGTGTATATTTTATTAACTAAAAGTAATGTTTGATGAAAAAAAGAATCTGCACTATAACGTTTAGGGTATTGGGGAATAACTTATATATTATTGATTCTAAAACAGTATGAGAGAACCCAGATTACTATTAAAGTAAATAGGGATCATCAATGTGACTATTCAGTAAATCCTAAATTAATTAAAAACAAAAATTTCTCTTTTTAGGTTTAGCGAATTCTAACCAATTTATACCTGAATGGTTTTGTAAGAATACTTGAACTCAATTCTATGTGTAGCATAAGTGATATTTTAAAAAAATTACTTTTGACTAGGTAACTCAAGAACTTTTAAGTATAGTTGCGTTTTGAGATCAAATTATGGATCTAAAATCTAAGATTAATCATACCAAGAAACAATATAAAGTTCTTGATTATAGAAGTTTTTTTTTTTAAATTAGGATTTTGCAAGATTTATTTAAAATGATTTTATAGTTGAATTTAATTTTTAAAAGATAAATCTGATTCATAATGTATATATAAACATGTTTAACTAATGATACTCTATTTGATTCGTTATTAAGTATATAATTAAATACAGTTGGATTTTTAGAACGGGTAAATTAATTAGTAACTTTGCATTTATTAGTATTTAATTAAAAGAAATTTTTCACGTTTTAAGTGTAAAATGTATTTAATTGTTCTTGTAATATCTCAGAATCTGAAAATGATTTAATTGAACAGAACAATTTAGCATAATCTGTAAATAATAATAATTGAACTATATTATCAAATAACTGGGAAAAAATCATTAACAAAAACTATGAAAAGTAAAAGCTTTAAGTGGGAACATTGTAGAACAATTGAAAATATTTGAAAATCATCAGAAATATTGATGAAAGGTTATTGTCAGGAAATGGTGTATTGAGTAAGAAGCAGTCAATGATAGAAATGTACTATCAAATTAAAAGCCTTTAACTTATGAAATTATATGATTTGGTTAATTATTTTTTTAATAGCTTTTCGAAAGTCTTTATATTTATTATAGACTTCTTCTTGGATAACCTTTAGCCGAGGCATTCATATACTCATATTATAGTTTACCATGTTCTTGTTATTTTATTATTTTATTTTACATAATCCCTGTTAAACCCGGTTTAAACAAATTAAATTTGTCTTATTTATATGGTACCTAATAACTTTGTCAACCAAGAGTCTGTGAAGAATGTCTCAGTCCCTAGGTGAAAATCCACTCAAACGTAATTAAGTTCATTATGATGAAAACGAAACAATGTTGATAATAATAATAATAGCATACCGTCGTCTAAACTCTAGACCTACTATAAATAATATAAATACGTAACCATGTACCAATAACGGCCAATGATGTAATTATTTGAAATATCTATCGTTATTTGAAATACAAATAAAATAACTAAATTTTAAAGTAATTTGGATAGCTAAATGACGAATTCAATTCAATATATATATATAGCTATCCAATTTCCGAATAAATAAATTTAAAACACTTCACTAAAAGCATATTAAATCATCTAAACGAGTTTTAATCGTGTTGAACTTACAAATTAAATATCAAAGCAATATATAACTGACAACCGAAATTGAAAGTAAGAAAAAAAATACATTTTCCTAACACTAACAGTATTTA